>NC_141137.1:151279537-151614537 GCF_053477565.2 Lygodium microphyllum
GCACAAAGTATACACGCAAAATTTTGCATTTGCAAGTATCGGTGTTGATGTCTACTTATAGAAGCGATTGCATATCAAAATTTTGCATGTGCAAGCATCGGTGTTGATGTTTACTTATAGAAGCGATTGTATAGCAATACGAGATAACACCTTGTGAGCATATTCATTGTCATCATTCAGCCGATCACAATAAGCACTACATGCTTATAGCCACCATCAAGTCAACCCTAGCCCTACTAGTTCTACACATATCTTTTTGTCTTGAATGTAAAGAAAGCTTCAAAGTTAATGTCTTGAATGCTGTCGAGTGAATATACAGGTGTATGCAAAGTAATCACCTCGTAACTATTTTATACCACCTAGTACGTATGGAAATGTGAGGCCCTCCCAGTCGCTCCGCAAAGAGAGAGAGAGAGAGAGAGAGAGAGAGAGAGAGAGACATCCTTTTCTCTCTAAGTAATATCTAATAAACATCTCCTAAATTCTGTTTTAGTGACACTTAACTAAGGGCCAAAGTTTGTCTTTAATATAAGTATATACAGGCAGACAGATAGATATAGATGAGGTCTCAATCTTTCAAATCAGTAAAAAGATGCAAATGTCACCGATGTTTGAATCAAAATAATCGAACTAAAGAGATAATACAAACTGTTGCACATATCTGAGAGAGTTTACTGTTACAAGAAGCTGGAAAAGAATCCATGGGTGGAGATTAATGGAAGCACTCTGAGCATGCTCAGCAATGCAAGATGAAAAGATGTTGCCGAGAGAGAGAGAGAGAGAGAGAGAGAGAGAGAGAGAGAGTTGCAGAGTAGTGTGCATGCAGCTTCACTATTGTTGTTGGCTAGTAGAGTGGGTTAACTGCACATGTTGCATCTGCTGCTGGGTAGAGAGAGAGAGAGAGAGAGAGAGAGAGAGTGGTATACATGCGGCTGTACTATGCAGAGTGAATTAACTGCACATGTTGCATCTGCTGCTGGGGTGGCACTGGCGGTGGTGCTGGTGGTGCTGGAGCAGCTACAACATTGCTAGCAGTACTAGTAGATAATGATGATGCGGACACGCTATGGATTTTGTTGTGCTGTCTCATCCCCTTTCCTAGAAATAAAATAAAGCAAAGGCACAATGCCACTGCAAGGAGAATGAATAGCTCATACGAGTTTCTTAGGTCTAGTTGGCTCGACTGAACTTGAGAGGGGCACCTATATTTACTCAATTTAGAGCCCTCTTGCAGCTTTTGCATCTGCCCATTCTCGGACAAATTGAGGATAGCCACTGAAAAGGCTGAAGCTAAGTCATCGTCTTGAAAAGCCTGAAAATCCATAAATTTCAGGACCAAGAGCTGTTAGAATTGTCATGATATATACAGAATACCCTGTTACTTCCTTTCAGTCAGTCATTTTTAATGCAAGGAGACAAGATTCATAATGGCATCATTGGCATGGGCTCTATATGCGTTTGCTTGCCAACACTGGCTGATGACCGGAAGCAAGAATATGCATGTGCAGACCCTCACTCTCTTCCCTTCATAAGTGTTGGCTGATGACCGGAAGCAAGAATATGCATGTGCACACCCTCACTCTCTTCCTTTCATAAAACGGGGAATACCCTGTTACTTCCTTTCAGTCAGTCATTTTTAATGCAAGGAGACAAGATTCATAATGACATGGCTCTATATGCGCTTGTTTGCCAACACTGGCTGATGACCGGAAGCAAGAATATGCATGTGCACACCCTCACTCTCTTCCCTTCATAAAACGGGGACGGTTGCATGATTTCTCTTCCATGAATCCTGATAGCTAATATTCAATGAAGCTTTCACATATCATCATGAGTAGCATCCCATTTATCTGTCTGAATACTTACAAAACCAAATCCTCCAGATGTCTGCTTAGAGCTGACTGAATATTTGCAGTCTGAGGATGATTTCTCTGCAAGAAACAGGCTTACATAGGGAGCTTCCTCAACAATTACTTCGCCACCAGACAACATGGTTGTGTAGTTGTCCAACGATTCCAGGGGCACCATGCTTTTGATACCATTCTGTACAAGGACGTCCTCCACAATAGACCCCACTTGATACCCAACTATACGATTTTCTAGAGCCAACTTCTCCATGGTCCACGCTTGTTGAGAGAGCTTTCCCACGGTAAGAAGAGAGGTCAAGCTCGCTGTGTACCCAGAACTGAGGAGGAGGATGAAGAACATCCAAGCAATCAGACAGACTTTGGCTACAGGATTAACCAAGGACTCTCCTGCAGTCAAACGTCTGTAAGTTAAGTACACCAACTTCTGCCATAGCTTCTGTATAATCTCCAATGAGAGCAATTAAACCTACAACTTATGAGTCGTAGCTTTGGAGAACCGATGTTGAGCATGTGGCCGCCCACACCCCAACCTAGGCCCTGGCCAAGCCATGATCCATATGATAGCACATGTCATGATTGGCAGCATAGCCAATGCCTAAGCAAGGGCAGGGCAAGTCATCTGCACAAGACCATCGGCGCCCCCTATTTCTAGCTATGGTGAAAACTGTCAGACCAATGAAGCACTTACGCTTCCAAGAGAGCACCCATGATGTAATCAACCTGCACATATTCCATCACCAGATGGACAGAGGAAAAAAGATTTAGAACTTCTATAGTTTTAATCTGTGAGACATGAGTACACACATGGCATGATTTCTACATATAACTGCATGCAATTTCAGCACTAAAGCCTTTCGAGTTTTTGGAATAGTTGTCTAACACAACAATCTTCTGACATATGGAGGAGGGGAAGTCTGGATAGAATCACCAGGTTGATTTTAAAACCCTCTCTTTCCACGGAAGCTGAAATTCTGAATGTTCATTACTTTCTAGCCACCACAAGGTCATGCCAGTCACTAGCAATGCGATGAATAGTAGCCCCCATGTTGCTCTTGTAAACGGCAGAAATAATACATTCGATAAACCGTGCACCCCTGCACGTGACAAAATTACTATGCCAGACTCAAGAAATGGCTGTGTGAAGCTGGCCTGTGTCGAACGATTAGCTGAGATCGTGATGTCGCCTACTGCTGCATCAAACTGTGTTCAGTATCTCGTGTTAGCAGGTGCAGATATGTAGACTCCCCCCTCCTCAAAAAGAACACACTCTTGCACACACATACCTATACACAATACTATAGACTAGTTTCAAAAGCATACTCCAATGTTTTACTCTATAAACATTATTGTCATAAATCAATGAATTATTCTCAGCTGCCATTCTTCAACGTTAAGAAGAATGCGATGCTATATGCACAAACAATATGCAGAAGATTTGTCATGAATGAGTTCGCATGGCCTTGTACATTGAGGGCTGGAAACGTAAGAAGATCAAAGATGATGAACAAACTTCACATTGTTTCCAAAGTACTAGCCTGGATGGCAAAGACTTGAGCTGTAACAAAGAGGTAGTGGGTTGTTCAAGCCTCTTCAATGGTAGACACAATCCCTCTTTCTTTGGGAGCCATTAGTTCTCACGGTGTTTATAGTGGTGTGTGGCTCTTGCCCCTTTATACAAAAGAGATTCATGTGTAGCCCTCCAACTTCTTCGGAAAATATAACACAGTCATCAGAGAAAGGAGCTCAAAGGGCATTTTCAATCTCACTGAGGCCAAGTATATTGTTTTGAAAGTCCACGCAAGCTATGATGAACAAATGGTGAAACTTCATCAATGATCTATGGGTCTTCTTAACCAGAATTTCAAGACACTCCATGTCTATGGTGAAACTTCATCAATGATCTATGGGTCTTCTTAACCAGAATTTCAACACCTTCCATGTCGGCCTTAAGCTTAACCCTATGGAACCTTCTGAGTTATCGAAGGCAAATCCCATGTCGTCTTGCTTCTTCTTCCTAGCCCTTCTTTTCACAGAGTTTTCAATTTCCTCTTGAAACCAAACAACCCCAAGCATGAAATTTCTTCGCCTTCCTATCTAGCATTCTTAACTTTTGGCCTTTCCTTAACGGATATTCAAGCCACCTAGCACCAAACACTCTTTCTGTTTTCTCCTTTTGTGTCCTGCTCAACCTTCTGATCAACTGCAAAACAGCTGCCTAAATTGACTAAGCAACCTGAGAACTCATTCACAGGTCGGCATGAACGCTCGTTCTTACTTGTGCAGAGAGCAAAATGGAAACTGACATTAGTTGCACCTATCGCTATGCATGTATTATATGTATTTCCATCACTTTACGTGCATATAAGTGGCTTTGATATAACATACATGACCCTTAAGCGATCCAATATGGAAGGGCAAAGAAGCAAGCACATTCCTTACGAAGTCAAAATGTACAGTCAAATGGATGCCATTCCATTCCAAGGCCCGCCCTTCAGGTTTGAGTAAAAACAGTCACAAAAAGAAAATGAACTAGAAAACAATTGGCAAGAGTATAAGGAGGGCTTACCCCTTCAGATAAGAGGGTATGAATTAAATCGTTGTAGGGGGTGGTTATGGAGATGTCCATGCAGCTGTAATTGACAGGAGGGCGGAGGAGAAAACTGGGAGTGAGGATGGAGAGGGCGCTCTCGAACACATCAATGCAAAAGCCCCTGACGTTCATGGGATCGGAACAGTCCACCATGCCTGGGAAGAGGTGCTTGCGAGGAACCAAAACGTTGAGGGTGCAACCAGCCCTGGGCGAGTAAGCAGAAACGCAACGAATGGGGTTAGAAGCAAAGAGGAGGAGGAGGAGGAGGTGGAGACCAAATGCTCTGCAATCGAATAGCATCGTCAGGGTGGACATAGTGCTCAGACGAGACAGACAGATACACAGAGAGCGAGGGGGGTGGAGGGAGAGAGAGCCTGCTGCCTGTTACTGTGGGGTCTGTATTAGGGTTCGGGAAATTTTTTTTGAGATAGAGGAAGTGAATCCTTTTCATCATCATGTGAGAAGGAAGAATTCCCCATTGAGACTAGGAAGTATTCCCCATTGAGACTGTATCTTATACATATATATATATAATAAATATAACTATATTTTGAGAAATTTGAAGAGGATTTATTTCCTTCTTCCAAAGAATTGAGCAAGTTCTAGGTTGAAGTGAACCCATCTTTTCCCCAACCCTGGGACTCTGCATGTGCTATAGCAAAGTCTTTCCTTCTGCTGGCGTGGTGGAAATTTGTTGACCGCTAAAGTGCAGGGATGTTGTTGACCTTCTTTGACCCCTGGCTCACCCCTCAAATATGAGCTGGACCTTCTAAGGCTGGGTTCACACAGTGGTGGTGGAAGTCCATAGTTGGCAACTGCACTTCTGAATACAAGTGTCACAAAATGTCCCCATCTGACCAGCCTTAGATTCGTACAGGAGAGCCTGAGGCGAAGAAGACTTAATCGTGCATTCTGCTGCAGTTCACAGAAGGGAGGCCAAATGTCTAAACGATCGGAGAACGTCTTTTATTGAACGTTACATGAACATTTGAGAGATAGGGCCTGTTGTGGGGTTTTGCACATGAACATGAACATATAAAATTATAGAGGACTAATCACTAGTCTAGGACTGTATTGAAGCTGGAACTATTTCCAACTACTCAACGTCTCGTTCAATTAAGCATCAACGCTAACTAAAAGCAGTACACAACAGTATGCATTTAAGAGTTGAAGCATGCAGTAAGTAGCAGTGCATGTAGGATGTTATAAGAGTAAGGAGCTTCTCCAACTTTAGATCGGTGCTTTCATCCACAACGATAGGAAAGAACAGACTACACTGCATCCAATCTCTTCCTTTATTTTCTCGCACATATGTTACTTACATGGCTTTCTAGAAGCTCTCTCCTTCCTAAACTCACCTGTGGATTCGACCCCCTCTCCACTCGACATTCTGGTCGGGGCGAAGGTTGTTGTTGATGAGGACACAGGTTTTCCGGATGTTGTAGCTGAGCTTCTAGAGGCGGATCTTCTGCTCCTCTCAATGAGCTTTGCCAAGATCGAAGGCAGGATCGCTTGGAGCTGCTAGACGATGTCCGGACTGATCACAGGCGCCATCTGCTTGGCCTGCACCAGCTTCTTCAGCTGTTGGAGCGGGGGGCACAGCTGGTCGTTGCTCACGTCGCTCGCCATGGAATCAGATGCTGTTGGGAGAAGACTTAGCGATGGTAGTAGAAAGCTCTTTCGAAGAAGAAGAGGTACAAGTAGAAGACGAGACGCGAGAGGAGCTCGAAGAAGAAGGTGACTGCTCAATACGTCATATACATCATCATCATCCCTGATTATTTTTTTTTTAATTAGGAAGCTTTAAGTATGTATTAAAAGGAAAATTTACAAGATATGCACTAGTTCAGGCTCCATTATAGGGGAGCAACGCGGATCAAAAAAGACCATATCTTTATCATTGAACAAGTTCAAAAAAGCATGAGCTTTTCTTCTATTTTCCTAAACTTAGTTCTATTACTGCATACCTAGAAAAGGTGTCTTCTCTTTATTCTTCATGATTCTACTCTGCAGCCTTTTTTTTTACTTTTTGCAAGCATGGCTACCACCTCCATCTCCTGATCTTTTTTCTTAATGTCTTCACATTGTTTAATGATCTTTTTTGCATCATTTTCATCCTGCAAAAACAAATCAGACTTAAAACCCCAGAGAGGATCAGCAAATTGCTTTTCAAATACCATTTTATTCCTGTATATCCATATGTTCCATAAATAGAGGCTTCTCAGTCAATTCCAGACCGGAGGGGGGGGAAGGGGGGGAACCATAAATTTCCCCTAACAATAATTCTTTCCAAGCGATCTTAGTGGGGTGCCACTTCAAGATTAAAACCTGTAGTAAACAAAATATGTTAGTATTCTGAGAGCAATTAAGAAACAAATGAGGGATAGATTCTACCTGGATACCACACCTTTGGCATATTCCATTTCCTATGCCAACTTTCAAAGCCCTCTCATTGGTCCAGAGGCCTTTCACCGTGATCAACCACATCAGACAAGAAATTTTAGGCTGAATAGAGGCAGACCACAGGTTGTTGAATCTGTAGTTCCATTGATCTACATTCCAATTAATATGCCATCTAGCATTAAATTTGTAGCACAGTTGAGCATTGTTTATCTTAAGATCAGGCAGTGGAAGTAGTGGCTTGTCTCCTTGCAAACACACCCCTCTGTGGTTGAATTGTTGGTTGAGATTTATTCCTTTTGCTCTATATTGGTCCCATAACATTTTTCTTCCCCTTAAAAAATCAATTTCATGTTGTTTGAGGTTAAACAGTTCACCCATATTTTCCTCTTGAATCCAGTTTTTGTCTTTATAGTCCCATATGTCACCCCAAGTTTTAGTCCACTTTATATATAGTTTGTAGGCCAGATTGGCCTCTTGGTCTTCTATTGCTCCATGAAAGAAGTTGAACCAGATAGAATCTCTAGAGCTCCAAGGGAGTGTGAGATTGATTTGGGAAGAAGGCCTAAGGAGACTCTTGTATTTGAACCAAGCTTCCCAAATTCCTTTGGCTAGTTGAGAACAATTTTTGGTTTTTATATTAACAGGGCTTATTGCTACTGTTAGAGGATCAAGTCCCTTCCACTTGGAGCATATTGACACTTGGAAATGTTTGGTTGCATCATACAGAAGGTTTATCCAACCTTCCTCCTCTCTGTTCAGGCTTCTTGCAATCCACTTAGCTGCTAGCTTTTCAGCCAAGCTATGAAGATTAGGAAGACCTAGCCCTCCCAACTTTTTGGGTGTTGTACATATCTTCCAAGACACTTTAAGTACCTTGAATTTATCCCCATCCCCACTCCATAAGAAATTTCTGCCCAACCTCTCAAGTTGTTTCATCCCTGTCTTTGAGGGCTTCGAGCATGCAAGAAAATATATTTTTGAAGGGATAAGAATGTGTTTCAGCACAAGCACTCTTCCTGCCATATTGAGCTAACAGCCCTTCCATTTCTCAAATTTTTTGCTTATCTTATCTATCACCCAGTCCCACCTTTGCTTCATAGTCACATCAAAGCCCATAGGAATACCTAGCAACCTGAAAAATTTACCAGATTCTATTTCTTTGCAACCAGCTTCTATCAACCACCTGGGAGAGGGACTTATTAGGGTTTTAATTCCTGTCTTTTGAGGATTTATGACTGACCCTGAAGCTCTACAGAAAATTTGTAGGCATTGCCAAAATGCAACAAGGGAAATAGGATCATTGTTGACCGTGCTATTTGTATCATCAGCAAACTAATTAAGTACCATATCCTTTTTATTTGGAAGTTTGATTCCTTGAATATTCCCTTTATCAACTCCATCTTGTATTAACCACCCTAGAGAGTCTGCAGCAATGGCAAACAGGAGTGGAGCCAGGGGGCAGCCTTGCCTAATGGATCTTCTAAGAGAAAAAGAGTCTGTCATTTGTCCATTGACTGCAATCCTTGTGGATGCATTGCCAAACAGGGTGCTAACAAATTTAATAAACCTCTTACCAAGTCCCATATCTTGAAGGGACTGTAGTATGAAATCCCATTCTAACCTGTCATATGCCTTATCAAAATCAATTTTGAAGAAGACAAAATCTTGGTTTTCTTTCTGAGCATGCTCAATGCCTTCCCAAAGGGCAATGATAGCATCAAGTATAAATCTTCATTTTATAAAACCTTTTTGTTCCTTTCTGATCCACTTATCCAGATGGTTTGATAATCTTCTAGCTAGAGTTTTTGCAAATACTTTATAAGCTGAGGTTAAGCAAGTAATGGGTCTCCAATTAGTTAGGCTTTCCTTCTCATCTCTTTTATGTATTAGTTTTACTACTCCTTCATTTATAATATGTGGCAAAGCCCCATACTTGAGAGACTCTCTCCAGACTTTTAGTAGAGGATGAATAAGGAAGTCTTTGAATTCTTTAAAGAATTCATTGGGCAGACCGTCAAGCCCTGGGCTCTTTCCATTTGCTAAAGAATCTATGGTGTCTTTTAGTTCAATTTCTGTGATGTCCCCCTCTAGGATGCTAGCTAAGCTAGAAGGTACTACCTTCTTCCTTACCCTTGCTATCTTGGCTTTAGCTGCAGTGTCATCCAAACTGCTCTCCTTAGGAGTACTAAACATTTTGGAGAAGAACTCCTTGGCAATAAGGAGGTTGTCCCCATTGTTCTGGGCATAAGTTCCATACTCTCTTCTAAGCAGGGGGATTGTGTCTTTGTCTTTTTTCTTTTTAAGGATCTGAAACATTTCTTTGGTGGGTCTGTCAGTCTTTCCAGCCCACCAATGCCTAGTAAAGGGTTGAATACTAGAGGCCTCTTTCTCTTCAGCTAACCTCAGTTCATGTTTAACCCTTAGCAGCTGAGGCTGAAGGTATGTTTCCCCTTGGCCAACCCTTATTTCAAGTGTTTGACATTCAGCATATTTTCTTGCTCTACTAATCCTTGTACTTTTAACTTGCTGTAACTTAACCTCTTTAAGGTATTGTTGGGTGTCTCTAATGGCTCTAGTCCAAGCTTGGACAGGTGACCATTCTTGTTGAAAGGATAGAGACCATATCATGCAAAGAGTGCCTCTTACATTCTGGTTCTTGAAAAGCCTTGGGTTTGTATGAAACCACCTAGCCTTAATGGTATGCCCAGAATTTGAAAGGACAAGTTGAATGGGTTTATGGTCTGACAACACAATATTATCTAGGACTTCGTACCTACAATTGACATATGAGGCCAGCAGCCCTGCTGAAACATAAAACCTGTCAAGCCTTGCCTTTCTTAAGTGACAGTCACTTTGATTATTTCCCCAAGTGAACCCCAAATCCTCACTGACATCAGTAAGACCATGAAATGCTTTAGTAATTAACCATTTATCTTTTTCCTTACCTAAAATACTATGTCCTTTTTCCAAATACCTATCTTTGGAGGTTTTCACCATGTTGAAATCTCCAGCCAAAATGATGGGACAGTTGATTACCTGTAAGGTATCCCAAACTCTAGCTCTCTCCATAGAGGAATTAGGTGCATAAATAGACACAATTGCAAACTCATCTTTATCCTTGAAGTGCACTGCAACCCAGTTAGCATTATCATCATGAGTGACTTTGAGAAAATTGTCATTCAGCTTTGATGAGATTCCTATGCAGGCTCCCCCTCTCCTATTTGTGTGTTTGGTTGAGAACCATATGTGTTCTCTTGATACTCTATCTAAGTTCTTAAGTAGGGGGGTTTCAGTGACTTTAATCTCTTGTAGGCATATTATATCAGGGGCAATGGCATCAGTTTTAAGCCATTCCCTGATGATTAATGCCCTTTTAGGGTCTGTCAGCCCTTTCGTGTTATAAGAAATAATTTTCAGTTTGTCCATCATCATAGTAAATCTAGTTCTTTTTAGATTTTCCCTTCTTACTAGCTTCTTTACCTTGACCAAATGGATTACTAGCACTCTGCCCTACTCTAGAGTATCTTCTTTTAGAGTTTTGTGCCCCAGTTCCATCTTTTCTTGGGCTTTCCCCTAAAGCGGGACTTAGGGGAATGTCTCCCCCCCTCTAGTAGCTCCTCCTCTTCAGCCTGAATCAGTTCAGTGTCATCTCGAGTGTTGAGGTCTATGATGGGGTTCTCCCTATTTTTCCCTTCATCATTGGCCTCCATTTGAGTCTCTTCAATAAGCACATCATCATTATCAGATTCCGTGGGTTTACCCTCCTTATCTGTACTAGATTCTCCTTTCTCAAATGTACTAGTGGGCTCCTCCTCTATATTCATTAGAAGTGCTGAAAATCTATTGGCATTATTGTTTTTACTCTTAGTTGGGTTACTGTTTTTATGGGCTGACTGATTCTTGTTTTTCCCCTTCCTATTTACTGTATGAAAGCCATCATCCTGGGCTTTCTCAGTTTGAGGAGGGGTTTGTTCCTTTTGGGGCTCCGACTTTTCCTTATTTTTCCATTCTGGGCATCTAATAAAATGCCGTGTTTTGAGACATTTAAAAAAAGCGTTGGGAAGATTTTTATAGAGGACTGGTTGGTCCTTTATAAAATTTCCCTTCGAGTTAGAGATTAACAAAGATTCTACAAGTTTTTTACTGAGATCTACTTCTATCAACAGCTGGAGGTGCCATCTAGGATTGATGTCCATGTACGGTCTTTGTCCTAGAAGTTTGCCTATTGGGGATGATAACATCTTAAGGAATGGGTACAAATTCAGTGGGAGATTGGGAAACTCTACCCACACAGGTATACAAGTAGGCTTTGGGCCTGTAGGGTCGAATTTCGGGGCCCATTTGAATAGAGATAATAGTGAGCTTTTGAGCATCCATTGCCCATAGCTCAAGATGGTTAGGGCAGCTTGTTCATTCTCAAACAAGAAGAAGAAATAACTATTTGGGAGATAATGCATGACTATTGGTTTAGCCCCAATTGGTTCCCAGTTGGTTGGTACCCATGTCCTTAGAAATTCCATTCGGGGTCGGGCACCATGACATAATCCTATTAGAGCCCTAGATTGATACGACAAGTTGCATTTTTTTAACTCACCTGCTGGAACCAAAAGAGGTACTTTGTTACCTGTTGTGGTGGTGGAGTCTGTTTCTGAGTTACTGGGCGTTTGGCCCGCTTTGGGGATACCGTTGGTGTCAGATTGCCCTTTTTGTGGTCCACCCTCAGCCTAATGTTGGCTTCATTGAGGAAAGCTCTGCTGACCTCCACAAGCTACATGGTTGTTAGACCTCTCAGCTTCTTTGAGGCTCTCCCTTTGGAGGTAGGGGCTGCTCCACTGCTTCTTTCCAGTGGGTCCGAAGGGCCTCCCATGTTGATTGGTCCATTTCCCAAGGTCCATTCGCCTCCTCCACCTCCACTTTGACTCCTTCCCCAGATGCCATGGTGATTTTGATGTGTGTATTGAGCTGATAAACCATTGAATAATGGGTTGCCAATGACGTTCCCAAAAGATTTATGTAGTGACCCCACCATGCCCCTATAGAGTTGATTGCTGTTCGACGCCTAGAATGCTTCAGGGTTTATATCAACGTGCTGCATATTGATATCTCGGTCCATCGCTCTTTCTGCGATAGGGTTTCATAGGAGAGAGATGACTCGAGGTAGAAGACGCGCAGCACAGGCATCCAGAAGAGACCGTAGCGCTTCAATTCGCAGCGCAGCACAAACGCACAGAGAGAGACGCACAGAGAGACGACTTGAGGTAAAAGACTGAGAAAGCCGTTTTCCTTATAGCTAGGCTCCTCTATATCGTATATAATCGATATGAGAGAGAGAGAGACTTTGGAGTCTAAGATAGTGAGGCTTGCATTCCTACCACAATGTGGCACACGTAGGAAATCTTCCATCATCCCTGATTCCGATGATCCCTCATGGCTCCTCTCTACTCCCAGTTGCAAACTTTAAAGGACATACTTCTCCAGTAACATGAAGTAAGTCGGATATATTACATATATGGTGGAGGGGAGAAGGCATTGCGTGTGCCGTTAGGGAACCATGCTCTCTCTCTCTCTCTCTGTGCTATGACTGCACAAGCAAGAGCGTTTATTCAATCTGTACATAGGGAATTCCACACAATCTAGGAATTTTTCCCATATTTCCTACATATATACGTATGTAATCCCTATATATAACTGGGGATTTCAATTTCCTAAATGTGATGATAGGGAATTTTAGAATTACCTATATGCCCCTAGGAAATGTAATTTCATATATGCAAATGTAGGCAAGGGTTCTATGATTCCCTATATATACTTAGGAAATGTAATTCCCTATATGCAAATGTAGGCAAGGATAAGTGTAGGCTCATGGAGAGAATTACCTACATTCTCAGAGAATATCCTATGTAGGGAAATTTTGAAAATTTTAAGATTTGATTTAGATATCATGGAAATAATAAAGTTTTTGTTGGTGATATAGCATATAGCACTATGTTAAAGCTAGCTTGTGCAAATGCTAATGTAGGGTTTATGTTGAGTTGTCTCATTTTGCAAACATGTTGCTACAGGTGCTCTACGTGGACCTTCATATACATTAGAGAAAAAAGAGCATGACTTCAATGTTGCATGTTTTTCATTACTTTCCTCAAACTCCATGGAAGCACAATTATCCTAAATAGTTGCTATTTTGCACATGTATTTTCACAACCACCTCTAGAGTCTACATTTATCTTACTCATATCTTGAACATGTACCGTACAATCTAATTAACTCTCTTAGTATGGGTGATAATTTTTAGATGTTTTGTCGTACTAGCTGGATATCATTTTGTATTGGAGGAACAATGCAATTACATAAGCAGAACCCTTTCCAACCAGAAGGTGAGAAGTGTCTGTTTGCTAGAGCATGTTTGCATCAAAAGGACTAAAAAGGACACAATCTAGGTGTAACAAAACCCCCTAAAGTGAATTATCTGAACAAGATCTAAACAATACAAGAAGTAGCAAATCAATCCCTAACAAAGATAAAGCCTAAAGGCGTGCAGAAGTCTTCAAACTTCTCTCAGATGAGCCTTCATATAAAGGTATTTCACATTGTTATATATTGTAGGTATGTAAGTCAAGGCTATCTCCCATGCATGTAGTATCTTGTTGATATGTACCTTGATAAGCTTACATGCATAATATATAGGATTCTATAAAATCGACAGAAAAATCTAGCTATCATTGTAGGTAATGATAAGAGATGACAATATAACACCAAGATTTGCCAAAAGATGTTGTAGCCACAACTTTGCAATAGGTGTAAAGGTTGCACTGTACCAAGCCTCACAACATGTAGCAACTATGGGATGTTTCTTGCTAAACCAAATCACGCATAAAATTGTTGCCATTGCTGTTGAGAATGTTAGAAGTCAAGCTCTCCCGTCTGTCTGTCTTTATGTATGACCGACATCTGTGACAGCGTGTGCAGCTGTCTGCATGTGACTACATTGAATAAGTCGGTTTAGCTAGTCGGTGACCTGACTAGAGTTAGTCAGTGAGTTAGTCAGTCTAGTTACACTTACACTAGGTTACTCTTTGTAGTGTGGGTATTACTCTAGTGTTGAATAATGAAAGAGAAGATGAAGAACCTGATGGTTCTCTGTTAGCTCCATCCCTGTCTCTCTCTCCTCTCTTTCAACATGGTATCAGAGCGGGACTTGGTGGACTCCGTGAAGCTGGAGGAAGTGAAGAGGACCTGACTTAGGTTTTTCCCTGCATTAAACAAGCTGCCATTGTGGGCTACAGGTGAGCATTTGTTCATTGCATACTCCAGGGTGAAGATCAGTGCTTGTGCCTTGTTGGGAGCCTTGAGGAGGCCAAGAAGACCACATCAGAGTGTGTATCACTCACTACCATCATCATCATCTTCAGAAGCGTGCTGAAATCTAGGTTTGCAGGCAGCGTGAACTGCGCCTGTTTGCTGTCATCATTTGTTGGGCTGCACTTCATCAAATGCTAGTGTCTTTGGTCATCAAATGCTTGGTTATGTCATATATGAAGTGCTTTGAGATTGCAAGAAGAAAATGCTTGACTTTGAGCTCTGACATGAGCTGAGATCAGAGTGGCCAGATCTAAAAAAAAAGGTATGCACTGCTGTATACACAGCATACATGGTATATGCAACACATTGAAGAGCTTTGGAAGCTCTCTGACAAGCCCAGAAGCACTCTTGGAGCATAGGTATATGCTGGAGGTCATATGTACCTGTTGTGATCCATTGCAAGTTGATTTTGGTAACTGAAATACTCAGATGTGGAGCATTTCAGACAGGCTGAAAACTGTCATTTAACATGGACAGCAAGCATTTGTTCTTTACTGAAGCTTAGTGTGACATTTGGTGACATCTATGAGATGTATGTACTGACATATGTATGCCAGAATGTTCATGGGTTGAGAAAAGCATTAAGTGCTACTGAATGCTGAAACTTTTGGAGCTGAAGCAAATGCAATCTTGTTTTTTTGGCTGAATACAAATTGTAGAAGTAATGTATGACTTTGCTCATTAGAGACAGACAGTCTATGGTCACTACATAGTCATGCATTAACCTTGTCATACTGGAGCAAATGTATGGTTTGGTTTGAAGACACTTTGAAGCGCTTTGAAGATGGTTATGTTGTTTTTTGGTTGACTGCAACCTGCAAACAAAACTATTGACACTTGTACTTGCTGATTATGCACTGTTTCGTGCTTCTATGCTCATGTCTGGAGTGACATATGTACTTGCAGTCATCTGAGAAGACTTGGGACATATATGACATGTGTGCATGTTGTTTTTGGCATTGAAAGTATTGCTGTTAATCACAATTTACAGGTTTAGACTGCATGTTTTTGGACCCTGGCAGTGGATTTGTAGGAGGTCAATCTGAAGCAAGTACACGGCATATGTATTGATAGTTATTTCTACGAGCTGGACCACTTGATTGTGGACTATTTTGGGCTGATACTGGGCTGAAATTTACTGGTTTTTTTAACTGCAATTAATTGCAGAAAATTGTCATCAACTATAGTGGACTGAACTTAGTCAGTCGGACTTATTGACTTGCAGGGAGTCAGGCATTTTACATACAGTCTGTTGCATCATGGCTAATGCACATGGGACTGATAATATCACGCAAATAGTTGGAGAAAAGCTAGACAGCAAAAACTTTGCATTATGGAAATTCAGAATGAAAAATTTTCTGATTGGCAGAGGATATTGGGACTTATGCACAGGAGATGAAGAAGCTCCTGAATTGCCTGAAGGAAATGCAACAAATGAACAGAAGAGAGCTCACAGGTTATGGACTGAAAGAGCATGTAAGATACTGCATTGGTTTTCACTATGTATATCCGATGCTATGGCTATTCAAATCACTGGTTGTGAGTCTCCGAAGGATGCTTGGGATATACTGATGAGAAATTATGGAACCATGACACATGCACGGAAGATCCAGTTGAAACAGCAGTTCAATAATATGTCTAGAAATGGCAAGAGCATCCAGGTGTATACCACGGAGATCAAGACCATAGCTGATCAGTTAGCTACCATTGGTTCAAGGGTATCAGAAGATGATATGATTGCTGTTGCATTGAATGGTTTAGGCAAAGAATACAAAGCATTTGACACTTCCATCTCAGTTAGAGCAGATCCCCCTGACTGGGAAGAACTGGTTGCATTGTTGCTGCATGAGGAGGTCAAACTTGGCCTAAATACAGGTTCCAGTGCCTCTCAGAGCAGAGACACTGTGTTATACTCTAGCCAGCGTGGCAGAGGAGGCAGAGGCCGTGGTTCATATCGAGGTCGTGGCGACACTCGTAATGCCTATGGATAGCAGCAGCAGCAGGGAAATTGGCATGGTGCCAACACACAGGGCCAGCGAGGATCTGGTGGTTTTAGAGGCAGGGGGAGATCACCTCGAGGAAGAGGAGGTGGATCTGGATCTTGGCAGTCTTCTGATCAGTCCAACAGGGACAAAGATTGCCATTATTGTGGCAAGTATGGGCACATAGCGAAGGAATGTTACAAAAAGCAGAATGACATGAAGGCAAAAGGAAAACAACACGGGCATTATGCATCCTCTAGTGGTGGTCAGGATGATCAGGTTGATTGACTCTTTGCCATTCAGCATGTGTCCAAGACTGCGTCAAGGTAGAACAGAGATGACAGGTGGTACATTGACTCTGGTGCGTCAAACCACATGACTCCGCATGGAGAATGGTTTGATGAGATGGTTGCAGGTACACATGGTCATGTATCTACTGGGGATGACACCCAACATGACATAAAGCATAAAGGGATTGTTCCATTGATGATGCCTGATGGCAAGAAGAAAGGCTTGCATGATGTCTTACATGTACCGACCATAACGAAGAATTTGTTGTTTGTGGGTCAAATGGCAGAACAGAATCTGCAAGTGAGGTTTAACAAGGATGGATGTTTCACTGAGGAGTATGGAAATGGCTGCAAGCTAATTGCCAAGGGCAGAAGGGATGGTAGGATGTTTACTTTGGAAGCGACCATTCCTAAACTTAAAGCAGCTATGTTTGCTCATGATGAGAGTGCCATCAGAGATGCAGAGATTTGGCACAAGAGAATTGGACATGTAAATGTACAGAAGTTGAAATCCATGCAACAGAAGGCAGTCGTACTTGGATTACCAAAATTCAAGTATAATGACTTTGGGCATGTGTGTCCTGCATGTCAGTTTGGGAAGCATGCATGATTTCCTTTCATGAGACAAGTACAAAACAACACTAGGCCTTTGCTGTTGGTGCACTCTGATGTCTGGGGACCGTTGCATAATGCGTCTTTTGGAGGTGCACGGTACTATGTCTCATTTATTGATGATTTCAGTAGTTACACTTGGCTGTACATTTTGAAGCATAAAGATGAGGTGTTTGAAGTCTTTAGAGACTTTAAAAAACATGCTGAAAATGAACTTTGCTGCTACATATCATGCTTGAGATCAGATGGAGGAGGTGAATATGTATCCAAAGAATTTGACAGATATCTTGCCAAGTATGGGATCAGAAGGCAGCTCACATGTAGCTATACACCGCAGTAGAACGGTGTTGCAGAATGGAAGAACAGAGTCTTAATGGAGTCAGCAAGAGCTATGCTAAATGAGAAGTGTTTGCCTAATGCCTATTGGGCTGAAGCAGTAATGACTGCAGTTTATGTGTTGAATCGCACTCCTACAGCAGGAATACATGCAGTCACCCCTTATGAGAAACTGTATGGTCATAGACCTGACATCAGGCACTTGAAAGTCTTTGGATGTATTGCGTATTTGCATATACCGGATGAGAAGAGGAAGAAATTGGATCCTAAAGCAGTGAAGAGTGTATTTTTGGGATATGCACAGGAACGGAAAGCATACAAGTGTTATGTATCTTCTACGCATGAGACACTCATCAGTAGAGATGTAGTCTTTGATGAGTTAGCATCGTGGTATGGGAATCCGGTTGTGGTGCCTACTGATGGAGCACCTAGTATGAATCATGCTGAAAATACTCCTGCAGAGAGTACTTCTATGAGTGGTCAGATAGCAGATGTATCTTTCGCAGTGAGTCCTTGGTCAGGATGCTTACGGAACCGTAATTCTACGTCCACTGACACGGACATGTCAGTGAGGGGGAGAAATGACAAGGGAAAAGGAAAAGAAAAGGTTTTTGAGGATGTGATAGGACCACTCAGAGCAGGCTATGAGTCATCGAGCAGTGACAGCTTAGACAGCGAACTGGGGATTCTGTCTGTTATGATGCCAGGTGCTAGGCAGAGCCGTTATGTGCTGCCTCATGAGAGGCAAGCTCAGAGTGAGCCACAGCTCAGGAGATCAGAGAGGATCAGGAGACCTGTTGACAAGTTTACGTACACTGGTTATGCTACAAAGCACTATGCTTACATGACAAAAGTGATGGAGATCAAAGAACCAGGTACTTATGCTAAAGCAGTAAAGGATGAAAATTGGTGCAATGCTATGGACGAAGAGATGAATGCCTTGGCTGAAAATCAAACTTGGGATCTGATGCCACTGCCTGATGGGAAAAAGACCAGTGGCTGCAAATGGGTCTATAAAATCAAATGTAAGTCTGATGGCAGTGTGGAAAGATACAAAGCCAGGCTGGTTGCTAAAGGGTATGCTCAACACTATGGATTGGATTATGATGAAACATTCAGCCCGGTTGCAAAGATGGCAACCATATGTACAGTAATTGCCTTGGCTGCTGCAAAAGGGTGGAAATTGCAGCAGATGGATATCAAGAATGCATTCCTCAATGGTGATTTAGCAGAGGATGTATATATGGTTCAGCCAGAAGGGTATGAGCACACTGATTTTTAGCATTATGTGTGCAGGCTGAAAAAGGCACTGTATGGGCTGAAGCATGCTCCGAGAGCATGGCATGCTAGGATCAACAGCTACTTGCAGAGCCTTGGATTTGTTGTTAGCAGGGCTGATCACAGCCTGTTCACAAAGAAGACTGACAGTGGCTTGGTAGTGCTGGTCATATATGTTGATGATCTGATAATTACTGGAGATGATGACATGGGAATTTAGCATGCAATGAAGATGCTAAAATCTGAATTTGACATGAAAGATCTAGGAGATCTGAAGTATTTCTTGGGTATTAAGGTTGTACCAGCTGAAAATGGTTTATGGCTGATGAAGAAGCACTATGCCATGGAAATGCTTAAGAATTATGGCATGGCTGAATGCAAACCACTGGATACACCTCTGGATCAGAATGTAAAACTAGACATGAACACTGGGGTTGAAGTTGAAGATGTGACTATGTACAGGCAGATGGTTGGCAATCTGATTTACTTAACCATCACTAGACCTGACTTGAGCTATGCTGTAGGGCTAATAAGCTAGTTTATGCAGAAGCCGAGGAAGCTGCACTTGGATGCAGTTAGACGCATCATGAGGTATGTTAAGTCCACTGTAGACTATGGGCTGTTCTATGTCAGAGATAAGCCCTTGACACTGATTGGATACACAGATACAGATTGGGCAGGATGCTCATTTGACAGACGGTCTACGAGTGGCTATGCTTTTGGCTTTGGTAGCGGCACGATCAGCTGGAGCAGCAAGAAGCAGCCTACGGTTGCTTTATCCAGTACTGAGGCTGAGTATAGGGGAGCTGCATTGGCAGCATGTGAGATTGCATGGCTGCTCAAGCTTATGGCTGACTTGGATATACAGGTTGATGCTCTAGTGACACTGCTATGCGATAACCTCAGTAGTGTACTCCTGGCCATGAATCCAGTTTACCATGCCAGGACAAAACACATAGAGGTACACTATCACTTCATTTGAGAGATGGTTCTTGCAGGAAAGGTTGATCTCATGCATGTGAGGACTGATGAGCAAGTTGCAGATATCTTTACCAAGTCTCTGGGTAAAGATAAGTTTTGTGGTTTTAGATAGCTACTTGGTGTGCAGATGGTGTCTTGAGCTTGAGGGGGAGTGTTAGAAGTCAAGCTCTCCCGTCTGTCCGTCTTTATGTATGACTGCTAGTGTGCAACTATTTGCATGTGACTACATTGAATAAGTCGGTTTAGCTAGTCGGTGACCTGACTAGAGTTAGTCAGTGAGTTAATCAGTCTAGTTACACTTACACTAGGTACTCTTTGTAGTGTGGGTATTACTCTAGTGTTGAATAATGAAAGAGAAGAAGAAGAACCTGATGGTTCTCTGTTAGCTCCATCCCTGTCTCTCTCTCCCCTCTTTCAACAGAGAATTGACAAATGATACATGCTCTAGGAAGAGCTATCTTGAATCCCATATGCACAATGAGGAGAGTGGAACAACCCAACTTCTATAAAGCATTGTACTTGACTATCGCTTTTATATGGAATGAATATGATGTCATGATGCTTTGTACTTTCAGTTAAGTGTCTTATCTTTGACAGTCTACACAAGATTGTGTTTATGAGTCCAACATAATCTATCTTAGAACCTAATTCACTCATGTAACAGTTTGTCTCTACTTGTCCATGTCATTTTGAATTTGGTCTTCATCTTCCACCAGCCATAGCATGTGCCTTGCTATAGATCCACACATTTTGACAATTTCCTAGTGTCATAACATCCTGCCTAGTCACTATATCAAAGAAAATATGCATTATACGTGAAATACATGCTTCACTACTTGCAAATGTTACATATTTAGTTTATGTGTGGCTCTCAACCAACTAAGAACGTACTGTATACCAAGACAAATGTGGCATAAATAAATGAGGCAACCCAACAATTGCCACTATAGATTGGCATGAAAGTGTCAAAACTAGCTTACAATCCTCAAAGTGAAAAGGGTGTGTAAAAGCTATCCAATGAAGTTTATAGTACCCCATCTAATGTCCCTCTAACATGAGCAAATTGGTAAAAACATAATCTTAGATACCACTTTGGAAGGAAATAACATATGAGTGAGAAAGAAAGAAGAGCAACAAAAGATACATTAACATCTATTGTGGCCAAAGTCAACCAATGAGACATAACCATGATGTATAATGATGATCGCCACTAAACATCAATGTGTGATAAAGTAAACTATGATAAGTAATGGCAATATACATTGCAAAGCAGGCTAAAGTGGTATACATGAAAGGATATTGGTAGTACAATAGAGAGATAATTTGGAGGAGGAGGGTGATATGTGGAGTTGTAGCGAGAGGTGGGAGCAGTATATGTGGAGTTGCATACAACTAACTGGTCATGACCTCTACTCCCTTGAAATATCAATAATGTTCTAAATGGATCCTTTTTGTTTGATCATCTAAGCATGTTGAATCCAAGCATAAATCTTGGGACTTGAAACATAATAAATGTTCTCCTTGTAAAACTCAAGCATTCTTCATGTCTTTCTAAGAGTATTGTTTGTTTGGTCATACTTGCTTCTAGTATGATGCAAAGTGACTTGTCCCATACAACATGATTTGATAATGTACCTAATGCTCAATCACTCATCACTTTCAAAGGAGTGCAAAGTTGAGATCCATGGCATGCCATCATGCTATGCAATCATACAAGCAATGCTATACATGAAAAAATGAATGCACTGAAAAGTATAGTGCCTAGCCTATCTACATGTGCTCGTGTGTCATGCAAAATGCAAACACATTTCCTTTATTACTTTAGATCCTTAACCTCATCTCTCATCACTCAATAAAGAAAAATGTTGTACTCTACTCGACCCTCCTAAAATCTCACATTCGCTCAAGAAAGTAGTGGTCCTCATGATGTTGACCAAGCAAAACAACCCATCTCACAACTGTAGGCATTCTTCACAACCCTCAAAAGTCACCCAACAACCTTTCCCACTCAACTAGTAGTTCTTATTTTGGTGATGAATATCCCAAGTCTTGTGCATTCAAAGAATTATGTGTGCACAATGAAAGGTGCTCTCTCAAGTGCACTTGCATCTGATATTTATTGCATATAGCTATAGTGGTGGGCATCATGCCATGCTAGTGCTCAACCATAGTGCAAAACGTGCATCAACTCAACCCTTGGCATGAAAGTAATTGATAAAATCAAGAGAAGACCCTAAAGTATAGTGTATCTGACAAGTACAACATGAAGTTTTCGTGAATCCATAATCCTCATGATATGCAAATATATTGGCAAGAAAATCTACATGTTTCAAGATGTACAACAACTATCAAAGTCCTACTCCAATCTGCCAAAAAAAACATCAATCTCGACTAAGGATATCAAGTTTTCACACTCAAAAATCCAAACAAAATGACAAAGACAATTCTTGATCTAGAAAAACACATATAATCTAGCTACAAAACAACAAAACGAGAACAAAACTAACAGTTACACAAATGACTGAGCTACAAACTTCCTATATATCTAATGTTTTTGTAAAGGTTTTCAATTTACGTGAAATCGCTTGATAGCACCCTGGGATACCTATTCTCCATCACATTTAAAGAAGAAACATGGTTAAAGCTCTTAGATATACACATGGTATCATTTGTGTTAAGTGTAAAGTCCTCAATACTTTGATATTATCCTTTCTTAAAAGTTTGTATCCTATCTCTCCTTCTTCTAAAACTTCCAATATTAGTAGCTTGGTCCTCTCTACTGACATAACCCAAGTCAAGATATCATGTACTAGAACCCACTCCCGAATGAAATGGTAATGGATCTCTATGTGTTTGGTCCATGCATGATACATTGGACTCCTATCCAATTGAATGTTGCTAAGGTTATCATCGTAAATGATAATCTTCTTATCCACTTGGATCCCCAAATCACCAAGTAAAATACCTCTATTTCCTAGAACTACTAAAGGAAGCATGAGGCAATTTAACTTCACATTTATCATGTAGTTTTTTTCTTTCATGTACTTATAGATGCACTTGCTAACACACAAAAATACTCATATTTTCACACATTTATAAACACGCATTGAAACTCACACATATTTGAGTTTTCCATAAGATCATTTAAATTTATCAACTTATTTTCTACTCTCCATGGTGAACGAAGAGTTGAGTGTAAAATGATAAGGTCAATAACTCCCATGTGGGAGATATCAAAGTGGAGAGCCATCATAGAGGAGGGAGTGCATTGTCTACCTCACCTACTCTTCTTTTCCACACACAAAAAGGTGAGGTTTTTCCTCTCTTCTTCCCCTCTATCTCTTAATCTCTATTTAGCTTCTTATTCTTGTTCTTCTTATTCTTATTCTTATTCTTATTTTCAAAGGCAAAAAAAGAGAAACTCTATACTTGCAAAGCAACCGCGCAGAAGGTATCTCTCTTCTCATTCTTATTTGGTTTTGTAATGTTTATATTTATTCTTATTCTCTACATCAATGTTATATCCTTTTCATTTTCTTTTATATTTACTTACCTTTGAAATATCTCTATGCAAATAACAAGAAGTACAAAATTACAATCCTACAAAGTTGCATATAATAGGTAGTGCTATATTTTTTATTATATTAATGCCATTTTTTATACATGACTTTTTTTACTTTTTGTATATGTAGGTACAAAGGTGCAAGCAAGAGGGAGAGAATATACACCTAGATAAGTAACAAAGTTTTTCTTAATATCTCTCTTTTGCTTTTGCAAATGAGTTTGTTATTTTTAAATTTTTTATCTTTAAGTATATTTTGTGTGGGTCTTTTTGCAAATGGTGGTGCACATACTTGTTTACATTGTGGCTAATGCCATGTTGCTTAGTGTTATCATTGCTTGCATATTTAGCAATGGATTACAAGAGAAAGTAGAGGATCAAGATGAGGATCAAGACATTACCTTTCACTACATATGATACATACCTCATCACAATGGCATCCAAATCTTGCTCCCTAATATGTACTTTCTAGGGAGCAAGTCCTATGTGCACCAATGATAAAGAAATTGAGAATAACTTTTACATAATTGAAGGGCATCTCCTTTGTTTAGGAAAATCCTTATCTTTGCTCATTCCCAAATTCTCCCCATCTTTGAATTTATTTGAGATGAAAACAACTTGACGTTCAAAGATGTTGACTAGAAATTGAGCTTAAAGGCTTGTTTAAAGTTTTAGATGGATTGGAGCAAGAAACTATCCCATCTCCCCAACGGATATGTTTAAATGTGAAGCTACCCTTAAAGGAAAAACCCTATCCCTTTTCCGCCAATAGATATTTTTGTGATTTTCTAGTACTTCCTCTACATCCCCTCTTTCTAATCTCTCATCCTCCCATCGTTCTACATGCTTGAGTGACATTTGCAGCAAAAAGAAGGCTACCAAGTGATGTTGCTTTTGTGCAACCAAGCTGCCTATGGTGCTAAAGCCATTGAAGAAGGAGTATACTACTACCAAGAATATCACAGACATATGCGATGGACTATGCGGCCGACATGTGAGAAAGCTCTCAATCAGAGATATGTAAGCTAACAATATTCATCATTATAATATCTTCTCTGCTAATCACTCTGTAAAAATTAGTACAACTGTTCCTTGGATTAGCTATCATGAGAAGCATGCCCCTATGAGCAATGATCGATGATGTCATCTATTTGCACATGGGAATAAGCATCTGCCGATGAGTTATATTGAAATGGAAGACCATCAGTTTTGGGAGATGTGGGCATGACTGAATGATCCACCCCTTTATACATTAGGCTCGATTTTATCTGAACATTATTCATTTTAACACATCTACTTCAAATTAAAACCTTCTAAGCGATACCATGTTGGTAGCAACGAAAGTAGAGATGACATCTTCATCATCAAGGTGTGCCATAGGGTCGCCCTGCTCTGATACCATGTTGGCAACAGAGCCTAGGGGCCATAGAGCATTGAGGAGAGTGTTGAGGTATCGAGCTCCACTCGTGATATGCCAGGGTGACCCTTGTGCATTTACTCATGATATGCCAGGGTGACCATTGTGCATTTACTCGTGATATGCCAGGGTGACCATTGTGCATTTATGTCACTGACTTGTTAGCTGCAGATGCGGTTGGTACACCGCCCATGAATAATAGCTAGATGACAGCTATCCTTATCTACTCTAGTTTGTGGCTCAGTTAGTATGCCACCTTAGTTAGTTGAGTTTGGTTTGAGACCCATTTATAGGGTTCTTCTATTTCTATGTACTAGAGTTATTTTTGGCTTACACAACTAAGAAGAGGAAAACTATTTTCAGCCTCCACCTGTGTGTGTATTCCCCCATTGTGCAAGTAAGAAAGCTACAAGTGAGACTCCCTCCATCTCTCCCACAATCTTGACATGGTATCAGAGCCTTGTTCGTGGTAAGGAGCTTAAGAAAGCAAACCAAGTTCACGGTGTTCTGGTAAGAGGACCAGTGCTGCTTTCATTTTTTTGTTTTGGGAGCAAGTCTCTACAGGTAGCACAGCCAGAAAGTGCAAGAGTGCATTGTCTCAGATTGAGACGCCCTTCGGGTTGTAGCAAGAGAGCAGTATATGCTGCGGGATAGGGCTTTAGCCCCCCATGGTTGCCCTGTTTTTTTTTATTTGAGGCCATTTCGAGGCCTATTTTGGAGGCGAAAGTTTTCCGCAAGCACTCAGGAAAAGGCCCTGTTCTTTGCTGTGCGACCACTATTTTACAGGTCGGTGAAAAGTTACCGTAGAAATTGCATTGTATGCCTGTGCACAGAGACATTGGGAGGTACAGAATCATCCTTGTTGCCTGTTGATGCAAAATTGTCACTAGGAAGTGACTGTGTGGTCAAATACCACTTTTGTCAGTTTTGCAGATTTGCCCTTGTGAGGCTGAAGCTGTGTTTTTTGCAGTGACAGAATTCTTTGCAGTGTTCTGTAATGGCGTCTGATTCTCTTTCACAGATTGTCACTGAAAAGCTTGATAAGAACAACTTCCAAGCATGGAAGTTTAGAATGACGAATTTCCTTATGGGAAAATGATATTGGGAATTCGTTGCAGGAAATGAAGAAGAACCAATTCTTTCGGATGTTCCCAATCAACAGCAAATGCATGCATTTAAAGGATGGCATGAGAGAGCCGGAAAAGTTATGTACTGGCTGTCTATCAGTATTTCAGACTCTATGATTGTGCATATTCAGGATGCAAGTACTCCAAAGGAGGCATGGGATACTCTGTCAAAAATGTATAGCACAAATACGTAAGCCAAGAAAATGCATCTCAAGAAAGAGTTGCACAATGTGCAAAGAGATAGTATGAGCATCAATGACTACCACATGAAGGTGAAGAAGATTGCAGATGCACTTGCTTCCATTGGGTCGCCAGTGGAAGATGATGACTTAGTTTCTGTGACCTTGAATGGTCTAGGAAAGGATTATGCACAGTTCCGAACATCCATTTCCGTTCGTGAAAGATTTCCTGATTTTGAGGAGTTGATTGCTCTTCTAATTTCTAAGGAGCAGAGAAATGGTGGTGCATCTTCTTCAAGAGGAACTTCAAAAGAAACTGTCTTCTACTCAAATGCTGGAAGAGGTAGAGGTAGAGGTAGGGGAGGCTGATCTGGAGGCCGTGGTAGAAATCAGAACATGCAGCAAACTCAAGAAAACCAGTCCTATGGAGGAGGACGTGGTAACTCTAGAGGCAGGGGGAGCCAAAGAGGTCGTGGTGGATGGCAAAGAGGCCAAAATGCAAATAGCAATGTTGAATGCTGCTACTGTGGTAAAATGGGTCACATGGCTAAAAACTGCTATAAAAAGCAGAATGACATCATGAATGGAAAATTGCAACAAGAGAATTATGCATCTTCTAGTAGACAGGGTGATGACAGAAATGAGCATTTGTTTATGGTGCAGCACATGAACAATTCTGTGACAAGTGCAGAAGAAAGCAACGAAGTGTGGTATGTTGACTCAGGTGCATCAAACCACATGACAAGTCATGCAGAATGGATGCAGGATGCAAGGAAAATGGAAAAACCAGGATTTGTAGAGACTGGTGATGATACGGCACATCCTATTGTGCAGATTGGAAAAATTCCTTTGTTTATGCAGGATGGGAAAAAGAAATACCTATTGGATGTATTTCATGTCTCGAATATCACCAAGAACTTGGTTTCTGTTGGTCAAATGGTTGAGCAGGGCTTGCAGGTCAGATTTAATCCTCATGGATGCTTTGTTGAGGATATGAAAAATAAAGGTCGCTTGATAGCAAAAGGAAAGAAGAAGAGCAGAATATTTACATTGGATGCATACATGCCTGAGTTGTGTGTAGCAATGTTTGCACATGGGACCGGTGTAGTTGCAGATATTGATATCTGGCATAAACGCATTGGTCATGTTAATGTACAGCGACTTAAATCAATGCAAGCCCAAAATATTGTTGCAGGATTGCCTAAATTCAAGGTTGCAGAAATGCATAACATATGTGAAGCCTGTCAATTTGGAAAACAGGCAAGGAAACCATTTCCTAGACATGTTCAAGAGAGTAAGAAACCATTGGAATTAATCCACTCTAATGTGTGGACTACTAAAGCTGCATCTATTGGAGGCTGTCATTATTTTGTCACTTTTATTGATGACTATAACAAAAAAGTTTGGGTGTATTTTATGAAAAAGAAAAGTGAAGTGTTTGGGCATTTCAAAACTCTTAAAGCTATGGTTGAAAAAGAAATAGGCGTGCAAATAAAATGCCTAAGGTCAGATGGAGGGGGAGAGTACCTCTCAAATGAGTTTGCAAGGTTCCTGCAGGAGCATGGCATAAAGCAGCAATATTCATACAGTCATACCCCACAACAAAATGGAATTGTAGAAAGGAAAAACAGGCATATTGGAGAGGTATCTCGTGCCATGCTCAACGAAAAAGACCTGCCAGATTTTTATTGGGCTGAAGCAGTTGCTACAGCAGTCTACATAATGAACAGGACTCCCACTGCAACAATACATGCCATGACTCCAGAGAAGAGGTATACTGGTAGGAAACCAGATATTTCTCATTTGAAAATTTTTGGTTGCATTGCCTATGTTCATGTGCCAGATGAGTTGAGATCCAAGTTAGATCCAAAAGCTGAGAAGTGCATCTTTATTGGTTACTCTCTGCACAGCAGAAAGGGTATAGATGCTATAACCCTTCTACTCGTAAGTTTACAGTGAGCAGAGATGTTGTTTTTGATGAGATGAGTAGCTGGTATAAACCAGTAAATGTGATTGATAATGTAGATACACAAAATAGTAATGCTGCACAGAATTCACAGCAGCAGTCACAAGATATTAGTGGACCTGGAGTGTCCTCTAGCAGTGGTTCACATTCTTTGCCATGGACAGGCAGATTGAGATCAGGAGAATCTTCTCAAAGCAATGCAGATAGTGGTATGCAGGTATCACAAAAAGGAAAAGAGAAGGTAGATCAGCCCATGTTTGATGTGAGTGCAGGTCACTCTTATGTGGATGGTGAATCTAGTGGCTCAGAACAGAGCATTGATGATGAGTTGGGTATTCCTTTTGTTGTTACACCTGGAGTAACATAGACCAGGGATGTTTTGAGAGCATCTGGAAAGTGAGCCTACTTTGTGCAGGTCTACTAGAGTTAGGTATCCTATGGATAGGCTGAAATATGATGGATTTACAGCCATTCACTATGCCTATATAGTCAAAGTGATACAAGAACCAGAACCCACTTCTTTTGAGCAAGCCATGGGAAAAGAAAAATGGGAGAAAGCCATGGATGAAGAAATGGGTACTTTGGAAGCAAATGCTATATGGGAATTGGTACCTTTGCCTAAAGATAAGAATGCAATTGGTTGTAAGTGGGTTTATAAGGTGAAGCACAATGCAGATGGTTCTGTGAATAGATACAAGGCAAGATTAGTAATCAAGGGGTGTGCACAAACATATGGCATTGATTATGAAGAAACATTCAGTCCGATTGCAAGGATGGCAACCGTAAGAGCAGTCATTGCTATGGATGCATCAAAGGGATGGTCTTTACATCAGATGGATGTAAAGAATGCCTTCTTGCATGGTGATTTGCAAGAGGAGGTCTATATGGAGCAGCCACCAGGTTATGTGCATGCTGTTCATCCTGAGTTTGTTTGTAGGTTGAAGAAAGCCTTGTATGGCTTGAAGCAAGCACCTAGAGCATGGTTTGACAAGATAGGACAGTATCTTATCACTATTGGCTTTTAGATTTCCAAGGAAAATTTCTCACTTTATGTGAGAAAAACAGAGAAAGGTATTATGCTGCTTGTCATTTATGTTGATTTTTTGATTATCATAGGTGATAGTGATGAAGATATCCTTCATGTGAAAATGCTATTGAAGCAAAAGTTTGAGATGAAGGATTTGGGAGAGTTGCGTTATTTCTTGGGCATTGAGGTGATTAGATCACCAAGTGGGATATGGCTCTTGCAGAGGCAATATGGATTGGACATGCTGTCCAAATATGGGATGACAGGCTGTAAGCCTATTTCAGTTCCTTTGGAGCAGAATGTGAAGTTGAGCGTAGATGTAGGTGAGCTTCTGGAAGACCCTATTATGTACAGACGCATAGTAGGAAGTTTGATTTATATGACTATTACCAGGCCAGATTTGAGCTATGCTGTTGGATTGGTAAGTCAGTTTATGCAGGCTCCAAGGAAACCACATTTGGATGCGGCTAGACGCATAGTTAGGTATGTGAAGTCCACATTGCAGTATGGACTATTTTATGAGACTGGGGTTCAGATACAGTTGCATGGATACACTGACGCTGATTGGGCTGGTAGTATTTTTGATAGACGATCTACCAGTGGATATGTGTTCTCTTTTGGGAGTGCTGCAGTCACTTGGAGCAGCAAGAAACAACCTACAGTTGCCTTGTCGAGCACAGAGGCTAAGTACAGGGGTGCAGCAATGGCTGCATGTGAGGTAGCTTGGTTGCATAAGCTACTTTATGATATGCATCTCTACAGATGGGCCAGTTGTCATTTATTGTGACAACATGAGTAGTATACACTTGACAAATAACCCAGTCTATCATGCTAGAACAAAGCACATTGAGGTGCATTATCACTATGTGCAAGAGAGAGTTTTACTAGGTCTTATTGATCTAGTTTATATCGGCACAGAGGATCAGGTAGCTAACATATTTACGAAGGCATTGGGTGCAGAGAAGCTGCGCAAGTTCAGAGACCTGCTTGGTGTGCAGGAATTGGGATTGAGCTCGAGGGGGAGTGTTGAGATATCGAGCTCCACTTGTGATATGCCAGGGTGACTGTTGTGCATTTACTCGTGATATGCCAGGGTGACCGTTGTGCATTTATGTCACCGACTTGTTAGCTGTAGATGCGGTTGGTACACCGCCCATGAATAATAGCTAGATGACAGCTATCCTTATCTACTCTAGTTTGTGGCTTAGTTAGTATGCCACCTTAGTTAGTTGAGTTTGGTTTGAGACCCATATATAGGGTTCTTCTATTTCTATGTACTAGAGTTCTTTTTGGCTTACACAACTAAGAAGAGGAAAACTGTTTTCAGCCTCCACCTGTGTGTGTATTCCCCCATTCTGCAAGCAAGAAAGCTACAAGTGAGACTCCCTCCATCTCTCCCACAATCTTGACAGAGAGGAGCCATGAAAAAGACTGAGAAAAGAGAACAACAGAAAGATACACAAGAGAGAATGATGCTATATGTGAAGGAAGATTATTGATTTGATTCATTATCATTGGGTGATACATTCACTATTTGTAACTGGATGTTTGCATGATCTTAACAGACATGTGGCTATTAATGTCTCGATGGATTTTGGATCCATTCACACCAACAGAGTGCACACTTTGTTCTTCCACATGATTAACATCTCCATTGACAAGTACACTACTAGAATGACTTTCATCTGGTTCCAGCGTGCCAATCCTATTGTTCCAAAGGATTTTTGATGGTGGCCTTGATATCATTACAATTTCAAAGGCTCACCAAAGATCAAAATAGACCTAAGGTTTAAAGTTAGGATGTTAAACTGCTCAACAACTTTGAATAAATATACATATATTTAGTCTCATTCAGCTGGCCCCCTCCATTTGATGGCTAAAGTCATAGAAGAGAAGTTGGAGTTCTCTAGGTGATGTAGTCCAAAGGTAAACATGTGCTTTCATCATTGTTGTATCTAGCAATTGTAAGTGACAACTAACCCAAAAGTTTCTATCTACATTACAAGTCTACAGAGTTGCATAATCACATGGGTGACATTTTTTAGTAGAGTACATTGATAAATTAAGCTGATGATGAATTGTGGTGTCATGGCAATTTTTGAGAAAAAAATTTGATGGTGGGTCATAGATCTAAATGTTCTAGTGACTTTGGTAACTTGCAAAGTGTGATTTTAGTAGATTATCGTAGCTTTGTCATGGTCACATTTGATATGCAATGGTTTAAAGTGGTATAAAAAGGAGTTAGAGCAACCATTTGATGAGGACCATCTAGGTTCTTGGAGACTTATAGATTCCAAGAAAATTTTGAATGATTTGCGATACATATTTTTCTTTCCAAATCACTATGAGTAGGTGCATGTTCTTTTACAAAAAATATATATATACCTTATATTTTGCAACAAGTTTTTAAATGATTCCATATAGGTGATCTTCTACTGAAACTCACAACAACCTCCTTGATTGTATGTTTTGCTTGTAACACCTCAGATAGCTTGAGTGTATTATGATAGCAACGTTCCTAGTGTGGACTTGGAGAGCATGCAAATAGGGAAGAATGACTTGTAGAAAGTGGAGGATGAGGAGGGCTTACAGGATGTGGTGAAGACAAGCATGGGTAATCCATCGAAGGAGACAATCATACAATAATTCTTCAAGAGTAAAATAGATTATTCTTTTTATGGAGATCTCTATATAGACCTTCTGACGTATGTCAAGCTATGCTAAGATGAAGTTATGGAGTCATAGAATTTATTGTATTTACATTCACTTATTGTCCAAGTCAATGACTATTCACTTATATTAGTACTTTATTACATGTTTCTTAACTTACTTGCAAGTCCACATGTATAAGTTTTTTTTGTGCTTCACTTTTACCTTTGTATTGAATATATTAACATCTATTTTTGGTTGTGTAGGACACTGTAGACGGTCCAAAGATTAGGATGAGCCAATAATTCACATGTGAGGAGCTGGAATAGATTTTTACCCTTATGTCTTTAGATTAGATGACAACATTTAGGAACGGAGTAGAAAGAAAAGCTTCTCAATCAATGTGTGGGTGTTCTACCTTGGTATTCTCTAATGTATTGATTTCTAGTAGGTTGTTGGTGATGCTGTAGCTTGGCCACAGAGGGAGGCCATTCCACTATATGCATCACTCAACTAGTGGAGGTGATGGATGTGGTGAATGCTTTGGGGAGCTACAACTTCCTCTCATCATTGTCCAAGGACTATCTCTAGGGGGTGTGGCAGAGATATGGACACTAGGATCCCATGATCAGTTGATAGTCCTCACTCTCATCATACTTCTATAGAGGGTGGCTTTGGTGCTTGTTTCACAAATACAAATGCAATTCCTCCCTTCCTTAATTGAGTAGATGCTGATCACCTATCAACATGGCTATATCTATAGGCACTTCCACTCCTATAATGCCAAGATTTTCTCAACCCTCTGCAAATGCTACTTCTATGGATATCACTTGTGTAGGTATCACTCCTATAGATCCACCAAATATACAAGAGTCTCCTAGTTATACTCAGGAGTGTGCTCATAGGTGGAAGAGTACATATACTAGATGTATCCCACCAAGTTATGGGTACCTGATGGAGTAGACCACTAGTGCCATATGCATAAATGATGAGGGGAAGAGATTGATTGTGCATATGCATGAGTTATATCACTAGGTTTTTAGGCACAATATATTGTATCTCTAAAAAAATATACAAAAGGATAGCAATGACTATGTAATAGTATCCTTGCATGAGGATTTTCTAGCACCTTCTACAATTGATTATTTCTTAATAGAATTCATGATAAAGCAAATGAGCATATACATGTCCCACAAAGAGTCAAATGCACAAAAGATAATGAGTGGTGAAAGGAAGCCTGAGTGGCTAGATAAGGAGGATTGGAGGAGATTTTGGACTCTCCATAGCGATGGTGGCAATAGAAAGAGATAATGAGAGTACAAATCAAAGTGGGAGTCGTGCATTACTTGGGAGTTGTGGCCATATGTGTCACTTGTAGTAATAACCTAATTCTAACAATACTAGTTTTTGTTTTTTGATGTATCTCTCCATTACAAATTGTGGTCCTATAGACTTGGAGAGTGTAGTAATTTTTCTAAAATTATGATGCATTTTCTACTTTGGATTGATCTTTGGTTATATTGCAGATTTCTTTCAATAATCCCTTGCATTGAGATGAGCTATTGGATGGCAACTAGCTATAGCTAGAGCTTGGATTCACAAAATACCCTTCTATTTTTTGGTCTTGTGTTCCATACATACTTTTTTTGATTGATTGAATCTAGTCTTCTTTATACACACAATTTTTCTTCATTAGATATGGCTCACATAAGTGGCTTTTATATAAAATTTTCCATATTGTTATTCTTCCATATTGTTTAGTGTAGTACTATGGATGTGATGTTATCATTATACTTATTTGTACACTCAATGAATGGATTACTTATTTTTTGTGCATGATATACAATTTTGAAAACTTAGTTATATATTAGATTGTGAATGAATTATGGAAGAATATTGAGCCCATATGGCTAGAAGGGTGGTAGGGCTACATGTCCTTCCACACATTTATATTTTTTTCTCTATAGGTGTCATGATTTGTGTTGCAAATTTCCTTGCAACCATCACTATTAGTATCACTATTCTACTGCAAACATTTCTATTTTCATCGCTACATGCATCAATATATACATTGCTATATGTAGCAATGCATATACAAATGCAATTACTAATGCATATAGCAATAATTTTCTAGCGACAAAAATAGTGATAGTAACACTGAAGATGGGGGTAATTTTTTCCAAACTAATGTCATCACTTTAAACACCAGTATTGGGTGTATATGTTGTAGTATCTAGATTTCATATATTTTTCATATGTATGCATTAACAATCATGCAAGTCTAATAAAAACTTACAAATGATAGTAGTATCAATTGAACGCAATATGAAAATGAGTTAGCACAAACATTCTACTATTGTTACAATAATTGAATGTAGCTACATTGAATGTAGACAAGATATGTAGGCTCAATACATCATTCTTCTCTCTCACTCAATGAGTATCTCCCAAAGTGAATAGATACTTTTGACTTTAGAACACTATATATATATATATATATATATATACTTCGAGTGCACTTCTAAAGTACTCAAACTTATCTTTACCTAATGCTTTGGTAAAGATATCCACAACTTGGACATTAGTTTTGATGTGTACCAAGTTTATCTCTCCATGCATGACTAATTTCTCTTTAGAGAAATGATATTGCACTTCAATATCCTTTTTTTTTGCATGATAGAATCAATTCTTTGCAAGTAGAATGCTACTAATGTTATCACAATACATGATAACCCCACCATCTATCTCAATTCCCATATCACATAAAAGTAGTGTTAACCATTTCTACTTACATCTTGCCAATGTTGTTTCTCTATACTCCAATTTTGTATATACCTCAACACTCTCCATACGGCATCTATATGTTACTTGCATAGCCTTTTTATGAATTGGCTTACTACTCCAACTCAATAGCTCAAGTCTGATCTTGTTATGGTTAACTATATCAAGCTACCAACCATCTTCCTAAACATGGTAATACCATCAACATATTGTCCATCATTTACCATCTTTATGTTTTAGTCCAATCGTGTATCAACTAGCTTACATGCAGTCACCCCATACTTTTTCAAAAGTTTCAAAAAAAAATCTTTTGCATTAATCGAATTCCATGTGGAGTTTTAATTACTTTAATACCCAAAAAATACCTCAATAATCTAAGATATTTGATGCCAAACTCCTTATGTAAGCCATACTTTACTTCAAGAATTTCTCTTTCAAGAGTACTTGTAATGATAAGATCATGAACATAAATAACAACAACCAAACATTCCATCCTCCATGTGTATAAGATAGAGTGAGTAATCAATCCTACTTTTCTAAACTCCAATGTTGCATGAAATCAATATAAATTGGGAGAGAATAGAGAGGAGAAAGGTTGAAATAAATAAGCCTCTCTCTCTCTCTCTCTCTATACTAATCATGGTGTCTATATTTTAAACAATTATATTTGTAATTTGAAACATTAGACATATAACAATTAAACAATTAACTAAACTTTCAATCAATGGTTAAACAATCAACTAACTAAAATTTTTAACAATTATCCCAAGATGCATATCATCCATGAACTCTTGAATGTTAGAATATCAAGCTCATAGTATGTATGATCGACAGTAGTCTTGTCCAGTTGTATCAGCAAGTGTGGGACATTAAATAAGTCGGTGGTCTTAGACCCAGTGTGAATGGTCCTATGGGCCTTAGTACTATTGTATACACTTACCTTTTGTGTGGTTATGTTAGAATGAATGAATGTAGAAGATGAGAGCATGCTTGCTCATTACTCTCTGTCTCTGCCTCTCTGAATCTCAACATGGTATCAAAGCACCCATGACTGGGCTTTGTGGAGAATAGCATTATGGAAGAAGACCTGGAGATTGAAGGAAAAAAACTTGTTGTGTAAAAGGATTGATTGTCATTGTTTCTGCAGAGAGGTATGTGTTGAATGCATCTTCAGTATACTTGAAGGAGAGTGTGTCAGGACCTGTTTGGAGCCTTGTAAAGGCTTGGTTGGTCATCATTGAGTGGATCTACAGTAAAGCGGTCATCAATGTGAAGCAGGAGAAGCTTAGAACAGTCCACGCAAACTGCGCTAGTTTGCTGATTTGCATATGCTGGCTGAATAAGCACATTTGAATGGAATGGAGCACTTAAATGCTTGCTGAAGCATCACTGGAAGATGGTTTATTGTCCTGGAATGCTAACCCATGATGTAGAGCTCATTTATGAGTTGTGACAGTTGATTACAGATCTGAAAACAGTGAAGGCCTGCTATAATCTGTGAGTATACAACATACACTTGATTCTACTCAAGAGCCTTGAGCTCCTTGGCATGCTCAGGAGAACTTGTTGAAGCATATACATGCTTTGGGAACCATATGCATTGTCTGACATGGTTGTGGACTGAAGTTATTGACTGAAATGCTCAGTTTTGGGAAGCCAATGACAGGCTGAAAACTGTCATAAAACTATCAATAATATATATACTCATTGGCCTTGAAGAAGTACATGCCTTTTGGTACCTACAAGGAGTAGTATGGTACGGGATATGATTGTTGAATGCTATGAGCATTGAGATGAGCTTTGAAGGCTCTTAAAAACTGAAATCTAAATCAGAGAACAAATGCTTTGACAGTGTATTGGCTGGTCATAAATAGTCCATGTATTTTTTGACATTACTTCTTGAAGATAGAGAGTCTGCGAATGCCCGTATGGTTATGTGTTGGTCCCTACACACAATGGCATATGTATGAAGTGGCTTGAGGATATCTTGGGCTGAAATACATCTTGGTTTGACAGTTTATTGGCTGTATACAATCTGTGAGCAGATTTATGTCACTTGTACTTGCTGGATATGCACTATTTTGTGCCCGTATGACTATGTCTAGTTGCCTACATATACTAGCAAATGTCTGAGAAAGTTTGGAGCATGTATGACATGTTTTAAAGTGGTTTTTGATAGTAAATTCATTGCTGGTTACTAAAAAAGTACAGGTTTCAGACTACGTATTCTCTTTACTGCAATAAGCTTGCATGACACAGAGTTATAATACCTGCAAAGTCTATGTACTAATGTACCTACGGGGACTGATGTACTTACGGGTTATACCACATGTTTGTGGATGTTTTTGAGGTTGTAAAGGGATGAAATACCCTAGTTTTTTGCAAAGAATAGTTGTAGAAAACTGTCATAAACAGCCAAGGACTGAGGTTGGTCATAGTGACTTGTTGGCTTGCAAGAAGTCAGGCAGTGACTAAATAGTGTCTGGTACAACCTGGCAAATGTAGAAAGGACTGACAACATAACCCAAATAGTGGGGGAAAATCTTGATAGTAACAATTATGCCATATGGAAGTTCCGCATGGAGAACTTCTTAATAGGGAAAGGCTATTGGGAGTTGGTGACTGGAGCGGAAGCTGAACCTGAGCTCCCAGATCGACCTACGGCTGATTAGAGACGATTACACTGAGCTTGGATAGAATGAGCTCGTAGAGTCTTGCACTTGCTCTCTTTATGTATCTCAGATGCCATGGTAATGCAGATAATGAACTGCATCTCTCCTAAGGATGCATGGGACATTTTGGTCAAGTATTATGGCACAGCCACCACAAGTGCTAGGAAGATACAATTGAAGCAGAAGTTCAACAACATGGAGAGGAATAGCAGATCTATACAGGATTATGTCACGGAGGTTAAGACCATTGCAGATTAGTTGGCATCTGTTGGTTCACAGGTTGAAGATGAAGATATGGTTGCTATGATCTTGAATGGCTTGGGGCCTGAGTATAAGTCTTTTGACACTTCTGTGTCTGTGTGGGCTGAAATGCCTGATTTCAATGAGCTGGTTGCATTGCTTATCCATGAACAGGTTAAGCTTGGTTTGGCTGCAAGATCTAGCAGCTCTAAAAACAAGGATGCAATTTTCTATTCCAATCAACGTGGCCATGGAAACCGTGGTAGAGGCTATGGATTTGGCAGAGGAGGCCCAAGACTTAGACAGATGCCTGAGCGCCCTACTAGTAGTACCTGGAGAAAACACAAAGACACGGGAAGCAACAAGATAGAGGAGTGGAAGCTGCCAGAGCTGATTGGATTCATCGACAATCTCGTGGAGCTGGAAGCAGAAACAATGTCTGGATCAAGAGGCGACCAAGGGGAAGACCAATTAGACTTAGGAGAATTTCCACGACTACGATCTACTCACTAGGACTGAGATCCAAGGTAGACATGTAGAGGAAGTGGTGGCTAACCTGGAAGAAGAGAGAAGAGCTATCAAGAGAGCACTGGAAGGCATAATTGCCTACAACCATGAGCAAAGGGCTAGAAGGCTGCAACAAGACATGGATATGTACGAAGCTAGACGAGTACTAGACCTAGCTAGGGTAGTCAAGTCCGGACCGAACATAGAGAGGGAACGGGCAGCAGAGGCTGGCATGACGTTGAGTGAATTAGTGGCAAAGCGACTCATGGACAATACATCCGTGGAACAAAGTGCTATTTCCCTAGCCACTGTGCTATTGTCAGGATTGGGAGTCACCCAAGGGGCTAAAGGGCAGGCTAGAATCCCCATAGTAGCAAAACAACTAGCTCGATACGAACCTAGCAGTGACCTGTACAGCTTCATGGAGCAGTTCGAGCAAGTATGTGAGGCGAACGGTCTTACTGACCCTGCGCAGCGAGCTCAAGCATGTGCTTAGGCGACAAGGGGAGGACCTGGTACTCTACTAGATGATGCAGAACGCACAAAATTTGCTCACCTTAAGGGCCTCTTCATCAAGAAGTTTTCAGAGGCATGGTATTCGAATAACCTCATTGTTAGGTTGATGAATATCAGTCAAAAGGAGAAGGAGGTCGTTAGGATTACATCATTCAGGTGCGCAGTCTCTACAAGAGAATCCCTGCCAATGAGTGACCTACCGAGAGGGCAGTGTCTACAGTGTTCATGAATGGGATTCGGAGTGAGGATCTCTACAAGGCTTTGGCCAGTAACTCCACCTTACAATGAGACGTGCTAGCTCGAGTCTTCGAGGAGGCAATACGCGTAGACGATCAACTTAGGAAACGTAGCATGAGGACTACCACCCGAGATAGTGCAAGCTAGAGGGACCCTGAGAGATCAACCACCTTAGGAGAAAAAGCAACTGCTAGTGCGCAGGACAAGGGAAAGAGTGTAGACCACGACCAAGGGATGACAGAGATGAGAATGGAGATTGCGTGGTTGCAAGAGCTCGTTAGAAAGCCTGTGAGATCGCATGTACAATGTGTGTACTGCGGCGGCAATCACTGATGCCAGGAGGCATATTCCACGGTGGATTCCGTGAGGTTTTACGGTGGATTCCGTAAACTTAGATGACCGCGGCTCATACACAAAATGGATTCTTTGTGCGAGAAGTTGATGGGGACGCCTGTCCTTTTCGGGCGTTTCATTAATTTAGTGTGTACATGGGTGATTCCGTAGCGGGTGATTCCACAAAATACATATTAAATTAATAAACGTTTATGAGTTTAGAGTGCGCACTCGTAATAAATTAAGGTTAGGATTTATTTCTAAGCAGTTGATTTATTTATGTAGCTGAAGACTGCTAGGTATTCACTTTTGTCGGTTTAATTGTATTATTTTACTAACGATTGTGAATGCTTCAGTTGATGTGTAGAGATAGCAACAGTGGCGGAGGAAAGCATTGGAGTCTAGCGAGTATTCGACCTATGGATTATATTTTGATAGGCACCACGCCTATATTTTGTCATGACTATTGAGGCATCGATTATTGATTATTATTTTGTATGCGCCTATGCGCATGGATATGTTATTTTTATTTGGGACATTATGTTGGGCGTGCCAGACTCTATGGGCACCATCCATTAGCTTTATTTCCTATTTTTGTAAAAGCAAACTCAAAAGCTAAAAGCTTGTCATATTTTTTGTAAATTGGGCTATTATTGAGCATGAAGATGGAAATATACATAAAATACATGCTTTGTGAAGCGCTCACACAAGGCATGGGGGGAGATTGAACCCAATTGGTCTCTTGCTCTTGTCGTTCATGCTTTTTACATTGTTTTTTGTGCAAAAAGGTAGAGTTCATTGGTCTTGGGGACCTTCCGGGATTCACTACGTGAGCATACTGCGACCGATCTGCGCACCAGTGGTATCAGAGTGGAGCTGAGATCAAGAGCTTCCAATCGCTACCCATCTCGTGCGAAGGCGGAGCTCCTGGAACGATCGGGCTCTACAGTCAATCTCGTCGCGAACCGTCGATACAGGCAGACTTCTGGCGATCAAGAACCCCTGTTTCTACTCTCAGATCGCGAAGGACCAGGCTGTACAGGCGGAGGACCACTCGTACATCCTCATAGACAAGTCGTCAAAAAACCAGTGAGAGCAAACTCCATAAACCAACTTTTTAAAAGCTTAATTGTTAAGCTTATAAGCTTAAAAGAAGCTTATAGCTTCAAATTTCTGAATCGTGAGGTCTCAGAGGACCTCTGATTTTTTTGGCATGGCGGAAAAAACGGCCCCCCCCCACGTACTGCGCCGTTTTTCAAAGAATTACCCCCCTCCATAAGCTTAAGCTATTAAGCTTAAGACATTAAGCTTAATCAAGTTGGACAAGACAAGCAAGTCAATAGACTTTGGGTCCTGCACTTCCGAAATCAAGTCCTGCAAGTCGACTGTAATCAAGTCCTGCAAGTTCACCAAGTCCGCTAAGTCTGCAACTCTGCAAGTCACCTAAGTCTGCAACTCTGCAAGTCAGACTAGTCAACTGGAGTCAGAACTGACTTGTGCTCAAAACTCCTAGAAGGGCTGTTCCTGCGCAGAAACTCTGAACTGCAAAGTTGTTCGTGGCAAGGTATTCTACCCATACGCAGGTTCGCTGAAGTATTTTCAGCATACGAAGAAGGAAATATCGCAGATTTTTTGAAAATTGAGAAAGAAATACCCAAAAACACATAGCCTTGTAACCCCGAATTTGAGCTACGCTCATCCCGCTAACCTGATTTTGAGTGAGAAAGGTCTTCTGAGTTTTACAAGATGACGGAACCACATATGGATGATCCTATGGCTGAAGACGACCTACCTGAGCCTACCATGGAACAAAAGCTGGACCTAATCATGATGCAATTGGAAGAAGAACGAAGGGCTAGGCAAGCATTGCAAGCGCAATTGGCAAAATTACAAAGAGCGTCCATCGACAAAGAAGAACCTCAAGCTGAAGATTTGATTCGACGTACCATCGACGCCACTCTTGAAGCTCAAACCATTCACAAGGAATCAAAGATAAGTAAACGAAGTTTCAAATTTCGCACTTTCAATGGCATACGAGAAGGAAAGACTGTTTTATCATTCATTAGCCAGTTTGATGACTATTTCCATGAGGAAACCTATCCAGAAAAAGATAAAATCAAGTGTGTTACTAATCATTTGGTAGACAGAGCATCACTTTGGTGGACTGTAGTATGCAAGAGCATAGAATGTCCTGCTACTTGGGAAGATTTCAAAAAGAAGTTCATGCAGAATTTCCTTCCACCGCAATTTCATGAGAAGGCTATCAAGCAATGGGATCTACTTCAACAACGGGATCGTGAGCCTATACCTCAGTATACAGAGCGTTTTTGGAATGCACTCCTATAGCTATGCATGCTTGAAGATGTATCAGAGACGACACATAAGCAGAAGTATATGTCTGGACTTCTTGGACATTACTACGCTGAAGTGAATATGTTCAAGCCTGCTACCCTTGAAGACACCATCTCACTAGCCCACGACACTGAAGATAAGTTACGTGGTAGAGACAGATGACCACAGCAATTCCAAGCCAATGGTAATTATGGATCTAAACAATTCAATTCCAATTTTAGAAGGTTTAATCCAGGTCGTTTCTCTTCACCATCTTTTCGCAAGAATTGGGCTAAACCACCTGCATTACCATCCAATGTCAATCCAAATCCTAAGCCTATTCCACAAGCAAATCCAAATGTACCTAGACTTCCAGCCATTGCAAATAATGTAACCAAAGCCAAGCCAATAGTATGCTATAAATGTCACCAGCCTGGACATCTCGCAGCAAATTGTCATTCAAAGAAGCCACCAGCACATATCAACTATCTTGGAGCCATGGACGAAGACGAACATGAGGATATGCCTGATTTCACTGAAGATGAGGATGACACTACTACTACTTCCGACACTTTACCAGGTATGCCTACTCCACATTCATTATTCACTATGAAATGTTTGGTGCATGGAAAGGAAAAGACTATCTTGCATGATGACGGTAGTACCCATGACTTTATTTCAGCAAAATTGGTAAAGGAATTGAAATGCACCGTCCATTAGCTTTATTTCCTATTTTTGTAAAATGCAAACTCAAAAGCTAAAAGCTTGTCATATTTTTGTAAATTGGACTACTATTGAGCATGAAGATGGAAATATACATAAAATACATGCTTTGTGAAGCGCTCACACAAGGCATGGGGGGAGATTGAACCCAATTGGTCTCTTGCTCTTATCGTTCATGCTTTTTACATTGTTTTTTGTGCAAAAAGGTAGAGTTCATTGTTCTTGGGGACCTTCCGGGATTCACTACGTGAGCATACTGCGACCGATCTGCACACTAGTGGTATTAGAGCATCACTTTGGTGGACTGTAGTACGCAAGAGCATAGAATGTCCTGCTACTTGGGAAGATTTCAAGAAGAAGTTCATGCAGAATTTCCTTCCACCGCAATTTCATGAGAAGGTTATCAAGCAATGGGATCTACTTCAACAACGGGATCGTGAGCCTATACCTCAGTATACAGAGCGTTTTTGGAATGCACTCCTACAGCTACGCATGCTTGAAGACGTACCAGAGACGACCACAGCAATTCCAAGCCAATGGTAATTATGGATCTAAACAATTCAATTCCAATTTTAGAAGGTTTAATCCAGGTCGTTTCTCTTCACCATCTTTTCGCAAGAATTGGGCTAAACCACCTGCATTACCATCCAATGTCAATCCAAATCCTAAGCCTATTCCACACGCACTATGAATATTAATTTTCAAGAAAAATCTATTACATTATATGGTATGCATGCCTCTAATGTTTTTCCACTGCTTTCGCATACTCAAGCAAAATGTGCATTACGCAAGAGTAGTAAATCATATCTCATTTGGGTGAATGAATTGCAAGTAAAGGAAAATCATATGCACCCTAGGCATAAGGAATTTCTTGCATATTTTAAGGACTGTTTTGTAGAAGACCTACCACCAGGTTTACCTCCTTCACGTCCAGAAGACCATAAGATTGATTTGATCCCTGGCACACAACCACCTTGCAAAGCACCATATAGGTACAATCAAATAGAGCAAAAAGAAATCCAGAATCAAGTTGAAGAATTACTAAATAGAGGTTTAATTCGACCTAGCAGTTCTCCATTCGGTGCACCTGTACTCTTAGTTAAGAAAAAGAATAATACCTATCGTATGTGTATTGACTACTGAGCTTTAAATAAGATCACTGTAAAGAATAGGTATCCTATACCTAGAGTTGATGACCTTATGGACAAACTGCAAGGATCTTCTATATTTAGTAAAATTGACCTTAAGTCTGGATATCATCAGGTGAGGCTAGATAAATCTGACATATTTAAGACTGCATTTAGAACACAGTTTGGCCATTATGAATTCTTAGTCATGCCATTCGGATTGACTAATGCACATGCTACCTTCAGTAGAATGATGAACCGTATCTTTCTGAAATATCAGTACTGTGTGATTGTTTTCTTTGATGATATTTTGGTGTTTAGTCAAAATGAGAAAGAGAATTATGAGCATTTGTCAATAGTTTTTCAATTATTGAAAGAAAATCAATTGTTTGCAAATCCTGAAAAGAGTGAATTCTTTAAGACAGAAATTGAGTATTTAGGTCATATTGTATCATCTGAAGGAATTAAAGTCGATCCTAAGAAAATTGATGCAATATTGAATTGGCATGTTCCTAAAAATGTGCATGAGTTACGCTCGTTCCTTGGTCTTGCTAGTTTCTATAGGAAGTTTGTACGTAATTTTTCATTACTTGCTTTACCATTAACAAAACTTCTCAAGAAAGAAATTGTTTATCAATGGACTGAAAATCAGCAGAAATCCTTTGACTTACTAAAGCATGCATTAACCAATGCCCCTGTTCTACAGTTGCCTGACTTTAATAGACAATTCTTTCTAGTTGTGACTGATGCTAGCGGATCAGGAATAGGAGCCGTACTAATGCAAGACAATCATCCAATAGCATATTCCAGTAGTAAGCTGAAACCCTCTGAGCTGAAATATTCCACTTATGACAAAGAACTATTAGCAGTTGTACAAGCATTAAGACAGTGGAAACACTACTTAATGGGTTCAGAATTCATGATAAAGACCGACCAGCAAAGCATTAGACATTTACTTAGCCAACCCCAAATTTCTGACCGTCATATCAAATGGACTTCCTTCATTCAAAGTTTTCATCCTATCATTCAATACCAACCTGGAAAAGAAAATGTAGTTGCTGATGCATTGAGTAGAAGACCTGCAATTCATAATATTTCTGTCATATCTTTTGATTCTTTGATTGCTATGAAAGATACATATCACCAGGATATTACTTTTCATTCTGATTGGAATAAATTAGTACAAAATAATTTCATTCATGTTGATTCATTGTCATATAATGATGGATTTATGTTTTATGAAAAGAGACTGTGTGTTACTATTCCATTCCGATCTTTTGTTTTGAATGAAATTCATTGTCCCCCATATCAAGGTCATAGAGGTATCATATCTACATTACGTATGTTAACTGAAGATTTTTATTGGCCGCATATGGATGCAGATGTATCTAATTTCGTTTCTGAATGTTTGATTTGTCAAAGAGTTAAGAGACATCATGGTAAACAGTATGGATTATTAATGCCTTTGTCTATTCCATCTAAACCTTGGTAACACATTTCTATGGATTTCATTACTGGTTTACCAAATACTAAATCTAACCATGATATGATTTGGACAGTTGTAGATAGATTTAGTAAGCAAGCATATTTCATTCCATGTAAGAAAACTTTAACAACATCACAAGCAACACAATTATTTTTGAAAACTGTTTTTACTAACCATGGATTGCCCAAAGTGATTATTTCAGATCGTGATTCTAGATTTTGTAATAATTTTTGGATTACACTGTTTGCTAATTTAGGCACAAAGATTGATTTCTCATCTGTATTTCATCCAGAAACTAATGGACAAACAGAAGCCACAACACTATTCTAGATCTTTTACGTGCATATACTATCTCTAAACCTCAGACATGGGACACTCATTTGCATTTATTACAGTTTGCATATAACAATACACCGCACACATCTACAAAGAAAGCACCGTTTGAAGTCATTTATGGATATAGATTATCTACACCTGTTGCATCTTTGTCTAATAGAATTCAGAGTGCTGATGATATTGCTAGTATGCATAACAGTATTTTTGATGAGGTTAAGGATATGATTGCTAAAGCCCAGCAATCATATACCAAACAAGCTAACAAGAAAAGACAAGCTATGAATTTCAAAGTTGATGATTATGTTTGGCTGAGAATAGAAAAACGTAGACTGCAAAGTGTAGATAGACATCCAGTTGTCAAACTAGCTCCTAGATTCTATGGACCATTTAGAATCATTCATAAGATTAATGATAATGCATTCAAGTTAGAATTACCATCTCATTGGAAAATTCATAATACATTTCACATTAGTTTATTGAGACCATTTAGAGGCCAATTACCTATCTACCCTGTTTATGAAAACCCACCTTTATTAGAGGAAGAGACCGAAATACTTGAACCAGAAGCCATCATAGACACTGACTTTATGACCACTAGAACTGGCCGAAGGTATTCTAGATATCTAGTAAAATTTAAGAACCATCCTGTAGAGGAAGCACAATGGATGCACGCTAGAGACTTAAATGCTTTCCCCACTCTGTTAGCTCCACATTGAGCTAATAGCAATTGAGGTCAATTGCTATCCCACCCCGGGTGTATGATGCCAGGAGGCATATTCCACGGTGGATTCCGTGAGGTTTTATGGTGGATTCCGTAAACTTAGATGACCGGGGCTCATACACAAAGTGGATTCTTTGTGCGAGAAGTTGATGGGGACGCCTGTCCTTTTCGGGCGTTTCATTAATTTAGTGTGTACATGGGTGATTCCATAGCGGGTGATTCCGCAAAATACATATTAAATTAATAAACGTTTATGAGTTTAGAGTGCGCACTCGTAATAAATTAAGGTTAGGATTTATTTCTAACCAGTTGATTTATTTATGTAGCTGAAGACTGCTAGGTATTCACTTTTGTCGGTTTAATTGTATTATTTTACTAACGATTGTGAATGCTTCAGTTGATGTGTAGAGATAGCAGTAGTGGCGGAGGAAAGCATTGGAGTCTAGCGAGTATTCGACCTATGGATTATATTTTGATAGGCGCCACGCCTATATTTTGTTATGTCTATTGAAGCATCGATTATTTATTATTATTTTGTATGCGCCTATGCGCACGGATATGCTATTTCTAATTGGGACATTGTGTTGGGCGTGCCAGACTCCATGGGCACCGTCCATTAGCTTTATTTCCTATTTTTGTAAAAGGCAAACTCAAAAGCTAAAAGCTTGTCATATTTTTTGTAAATTGGGCTATTATTGAGCATGAAGATGGAAATATACATAAAATGCATGGGGGAAGATTGAACCCAATTGGTCTCTTGCTCTTGTCGTTCATGCTTTTTACATTGTTTTTTGTGCAAAAAGGTAGAGTTCATTGTTCTTGGGGACCTTCCGGGATTCACTACGTGAGCATACTGCAATCGATCTGCGCACCAGTTGTCCCGGAAGGTCCCCAAGAACAATGAACTCTACCTTTTTGCACAAAAAACAATGTAAAAAGCATGAACGACAAGAGCAAGAGACCAATTGGGTTCAATCTCCCCCCATGCCTTGTGTGAGCACTTCACAAAGCATGTATTTTATGTATATTTCCATCTTCATGCTCAATAATAGCCCAATTTACAAAAAATATGACAAGCTTTTAGCTTTTGAGTTTGCCTTTTACAAAAATATGAAATAAAGCTAATGGAAGGTGCCCATGGAGTCTGGCACGCCCAACATAATGTCCCAAATAAAAATAACATATCCGTGCGCATAGGCGCATACAAAATAATAATCAATAATCGATGCCTCAATAGTCATGACAAAATATAGGCGTGGTGCCTATCAAAATATAATCCATAGGTCGAATACTCGCTAGACTCCAATGCTTTCCTCCGCCACTGCTGCTATCTCTACACATCAACTGAAGCATTCACAATCGTTAGTAAAATAATACAATTAAACCGACAAAAGTGAATACCTAGCAGTCTTCAGCTACATAAATAAATCAACTGGTTAGAAATAAATCCTAACCTTAATTTATTATGAGTGCGCACTCTAAACTCATAAACGTTTATTAATTTAATATGTATTTTGCGGAATCACCCGCTATGGAATCACCCATGTACACACTAAATTAATGAAACGCCCGAAAAGGACAGGCGTCCCCATCAACTTCTCGCACCAAGAATCCACTTTGTGTATGAGCCCCGGTTATCTAAGTTTACGGAATCCACCGTAAAACCTCACGGAATCCACCGTGGAATATGCCTCCTGGCATCATACACCCGGGGTGGGATAGCAATTGACCTCAATTGCTATTAGCTCAATGTGGAGCTAACAGAGTGGGGAAAGCATTTAAGTCTCTAGCGTGCATCCATTGTGCTTCCTCTACAGGATGGTTCTTAAATTTTACTAGATATCTAGAATACCTTCGGCCAGTTCTAGTGGTCATAAAGTCAGTGTCTATGATAGCTTCTGGTTCAAGTATTTCAGTCTCTTCCTCTAATAAAGGTGGACCATTTAGAATCATTCATAAAATTAATGATAATGCATTCAAGTTAGAATTACCATCTCATTGGAAAATTCACAATACATTTCACATTAGTTTATTGAGACCATTTAGAGGCCAATTACCTATCCACCCTGTTTATGAAAACCCACCTTTATTAGAGGAAGAGACTGAAATACTTGAACCAGAAGCCATCATAGACACTGACTATATGACCACTAGAACTGGCCGAAGGTATTCTAGATATCTAGTAAAATTTAAGAACCATCCTGTAGAGGAAGCACAATGGATGCACGCTAGAGACTTAAATGCTTTCCCCACTCTGTTAGCTCCACATTGAGCTAATAGCAATTGAGGTCAATTGCTATCCCACCCCGGGGGTATGATGCCAGGAGGCATATTCCACGGTGGATTCCGTGAGCTTTTACGGTGGATTCCGTAAACTTAGATGACCGGGGCTCATACGTGAGCTTTTACGGTGGATTCTTTGTGCGAGAAGTTGATGGGGACGCCTGTCCTTTTCGGGCGTTTCATTAATTTAGTGTGTACATGGGTGATTCCATAGCGGGTGATTCCGCAAAATACATATTAAATTAATAAACGTTTCTGAGTTTAGAGTGCGCACTCGTAATAAATTAAGGTTAGGATTTATTTCTAACCTGATTTATTTATGTAGCTGAAGACTGCTAGGTATTCACTTTTGTCGGTTTAATTGTATTATTTTACTAACGATTGTGAATGCTTCAGTTGATCTGTAGAGATAGCGGCAGTGGCGGAGGAAAGCATTGGAGTCTAGCGAGTATTCGACCTATGGATTATATTTTGATAGGCGCCACGCCTATATTTTGTCATGACTATTGAGGCATCGATTATTGATTATTATTTTGTATGCGCCTATGCGCACGGATATGTTATTTTTATTTGGGACATTATGTTGGGCGTGCCAGACTCTATGGGCACCATCCATTAGCTTTATTTCCTATTTTTGTAAAAGCAAACTCAAAAGCTAAAAGCTTGTCATATTTTTTGTAAATTGGGCTATTATTGAGCATGAAGATGGAAATATACATAAAATACATGCTTTGTGAAGCGCTCACACAAGGCATGGGGGGAGATTGAACCCAATTGGTCTCTTGCTCTTATCGTTCATGCTTTTTACATTGTTTTTTGTGCAAAAAGGTAGAGTTCATTGTTCTTGGGGACCTTCCGGGATTCACTACGTGAGCATACTGCGACCGATCTGCGCACCAATCACCTCCCAGTGGAGTGCCAAGATCCTAGATCTCGGCCGTGCTCAAATTGCGGTAGATTCGGACATGATGCAGCGCATTGCAGAATGCCGAGGAGATTCCCATACACACAGTAGTACAACCCTCCATACTTAGGAAATAGGCCACCGAATTTCTTTGGCAGGGGAACCCAGTTAGCTCTTCCAGTACCAACTGACTCAAGACCTGTCGTGCCTAGGCTGAAAATTAACCCAACTGGTATACCCAGGCCACCAGGGCCTTTTGTGACTCACCCGCCTAGCGATGCTCCTGTTCACTTTGTGGAGGAGCCTAATGAGGAAGAGGCATATGTCAATCCTTATGTATCCTACGACGAGGAGGGCAACCCAGTCCTGATGGACTATCGGCCAGTGCCGGTGATGGCTTTAAGAAGAGGACGAGGTAGAGGCTTGGGCAAGTTTTCAAGAAAGCTCCAACAACGCTGGATGGGTCCTTATAAGGTACTTTCCGTCAATCCGAATGGCTCAGTCCAAGTCCGGACAATCGATGTTTCGGATGATCCCTTCCTTATTAATGGCTATCGCCTCAAGAAGTATTATTCCCTTGGGGATCCTAACAATCACCATCAATAGCTTCCTCATTCTTTACACAATGGTTGAGATGGCTTTACCTAATGCTCCTGATACCCTCTTGCTAATCCTAATGATTTGGTTTTGTCCTGATAGCCCCTCGTAGCCACCTTCCCCTTGGCTTCCTTTCCGACTGATGCAATAGACGTGGCGAGGATGGTGATACATGGCATCCCTGACATTCATCGCTTCAAAGACAATAAGAAAAAGAAGGAAAAAAATAAAAATATATCGGTCATGGGAAAAAAGGACTGAATCGGTTCCTATCAAGTCGACCTATTAGAAAACGTGGAAACACCCTCAAGAGTAGGGTAAAAGAAAAAAATAAGAATAAAAATAAGAAAATAAAATAAAACTATTATGGAAGAAAATGAAGTAATTCCTTGTCATAACAGGCCTCGTTCCAAGACAAGGTGGCACACACCCTTGGATAGGAAGCTGACTATGGAAAAGGTGGTAACACCCCGCAATCCAGAATCACCGAACTCTTGCAGATGAAGTTTTCAAGCCACCTCCCTTGGTGTGCTGAATCCTCTAACCTCTCTAGTGCTTCTGGTTCCTACAATAGACTAAGTTTCCAACATGTGATTCCAACACTGAACTTGTTGGCTACCTCCCTCAGTAGGCCTCTTCATCAACCAATCCATGTTGACACCATCAACCAGAAGAAGTTGATCTTCCTTGACCAACTTAGAGCGTCATGAGCTTTCATCCTAACCGAATGGGGATGCGCGTATGGACTACCCTCTGTATTCATCAATAGAGTGTGAGATAGAGGGTGGGGTGAGTGACCAGTCCTTGCCCTTGATATTCAACAAAGAGGTGAGATGTGTGAATGGAGCGTTGCATGCACGGGAGAAGTGCCTCTCAATCCACACAGCACAAAAGTGTTCCTGTGCATGGCACTATAAGGCTCCTTGGTCTTTCTTCTTGCAATGTATGCCAGCACATGGCAGGATGCATTGTGTTCCATCAATTGCACACAAGGCATACACTCTCTGCACAAGTGACTGTGAGGATTACATCAATGGCTTTCAGGAATGGGTTGCCCTCCTGTATCTATCAACAAAGTTTGAGACAAAGGGGGATCTAAACGAGACTGGTGTTTCCTCAAACAATTATCGAGAGGTGAGGATTGAGGGACGTTATGCCACTTGGAGTCAGTCGTTTCCATGTGCACACACGGGGTGGGTTTCTGTCATCACCACAGGACATGTCACCCTGTTCTGTACGCTACACAACAAGGCTTCATGGCTTTCCTACTTGCACTTATGCCAAAAGGGTGGGATGCACTAATGTACCATCAACTGTGCACATTGGCATACTCTCTTTGAATCATTTTCCCCTTGTTTCATTCTAAATCGGGTGTGAGTTATGGGTTCCCATGATTATTCATTGAGCAATGTGAGAGTTGGGGCGAGCGACTATTCTTTCATCCTCCTCCATGAGCGATGGTGAGTTGAATGTTAAACCCTTCATCATCACTGATGGACTTCACCGACAGAGCTACCTTCCTGGGTGCTGTTGCATGGTCCTTGCCATATTGGACATGTATTGTAAAGACACTTTGGTACCATTTGCAAATGACTGTGATACCGCACGTGCCATCAACAATCACCATCGACTATCTGCAAAATTGGGCCAAGTGTTTCTAATCTTATTCCTTTTTCTTTTTTCAAGTGGTGATCATATTTTGAGTGTGTTCGTACCCGCCACCGAGAGTCTTCGTGCCATGTCCAGAAGCTGCTCATGAGTGTTCACGCGCAAGGATGCGCGTCCGGCCTTGTCCATGCCATGGTGCCTACATCTGTTCACATGCAGATAGTTGTTCACATGCAATTGGGGACCCCCATTTTTATTACAAAATTGTCCAAAACCCTTAAAAACACATAAAAACCATTTAAAATAACTAAAAATTCATAAAAATTCTAAAAAAATAATTTAAAATAGAAAAACCATTCTCTATAAAATTAGGATTTTTTGAAAATATTTTTCTAGAATGAGATACTAGCAACCAATTTTTGAAAATTCAAAAACTCAAAAACTCATTTCAAATATATTTATAATGAACAAAATTCATTAAAAAATCACAAAAATAAAAAATTAATTCTAAAAAATATTGGAAAAAGTCAGATCCTTTTCTCATGTTGGTGAATGATAAATGGACATTCAATTCCTCAATTCACCACTTCATGATTTTTTGTTCATTGAAAATCATTTTCAAATGTCAAAGTGCTTGAAAATTTACCCAAAATTTAAAAAATGGTTGGTGAATTCTAGAAATTTTTTAGCAAGTTTCTTTTTAATATTTTCCATCTTTGAAGTTGTTTCAATCACAATTTGATAAAAAAAGAAAAAAAAAACAAATAAACAAATACTCAAAAAACTAAACCAATCAAAAACCAAAACCAAAACAACATAAAAATTCAACCATAAATATTTAAATACATCCACAAATTCCACAAAATAATTTCTCACCAACATATTTTAAACCAATGAAAATAAAATAAAACAAAAACAAACCAATCAACATTAAAAAAAATAAAAACAATATATTAAAAAAAAACACACATGATTTATTCGCGAGGCCAAATTTTCTTTTTCCATTTTCCTTGATTTTCTATGTTTTATTCCCCCCCTGTGGTGTTGGTATTGGTTTCTTTTGTATTGGATAGGAGGTTGACTATTTCCTAGTCGCCTTGCTATTGTCAATTGTGGATCTTTATGTTTCTTGGCATTGAGTGGACGAAGGATTTTTGCATATCAAACCTTGCAAGTGCCCACACACCGCCAGATTTTTTTTCTTCTCCTCTTTCCCTCCTTCATGTGCACATCAACACACAAGTAATTGTAAATAAAATTCGTTCGATCATTGCACCCACAAAATTAACACAATGCACTTTCCTAAATTTGTAATTAAAATGAACCTAACCATTATTTATAAAAGGAACCCCCGTCATTGCATGCACACTTTAGCACAATAATCCACCTAATTTCTAAAATTCCTCCACATTGCACGCGCATATGCGCTATTCAAACACCATTAATATTTGTAATTAAAAATGAACCCCCCAATGTCACGCATGCATGCGCTTTGCACCAAAGATCATGTAATTTCTAAAAATTAATTGCATTAATCGAGGCCCTCATCCAGTCAAGTCAAACGACTCACCTTGAATTAACGAGTTAATTTAATAATCAATCGAGCTTAATTGATCATCTAAAAAAATAAATTCGATAGCGATCACCCACTCACTTCAAAGCACCTTAGGTATATGCCAATGTTTACGGGGATTGGGATTTCTTAATCAAAGGTGTCGATAATATTGGTTTGAGTTATTTTGATGGTCCGAATCTGTGATTCTATTTTGAGTCAGGGATGTGGTGTGCTTGACTTTTTGTTCTTTTGGAGTGCTTGATTATGGGGTTTTCAAGTGCTTGACTGTTTGCATCGCATGAAGCTTTCGATTGCATGAGTGCATAGGTCATGCCGAATTTTTTCCATAGGATGTGGATTGCTTGGGGAGGTCTAGTTTGGTCTTGTCTGTTTTTCTATTCTTTGTCCTGATATTTTTCTTAGTGGTGGTCTGTTTAGGATTTTGCAAGAATTTTTCCATTCTTGGTTGTGTGTGTGAATATCCTATGTAGTCTGAATGGCATCCTCCTCTACTCCCCCAATTGTGATCCAGCATGTGCCATTGCCGGTGCATGACTATTCCCTTCGGATTGTATTCGTTGTGCTGGTCTCCATTCATTTGTCGTGATTAAGTTTTCACCAATGGATAACAAGCTTTGCTACTCTTTCTTGGCATCATCCAAAAAAAAGTCTGGTTTTTGGTCTATGATTGATGCTTCTGTCTCTCCACTGCCAATATCAATGAAGCATTATGTTTGTCCCTTTCTACTTCCTTTGTACCTAGTGGCAATCAATTATTGACCATCAAGGAGATCATTTCACTTCTTCAGAAGGAGACATCTACCCCTTTGGTGTCCAACAAAATTATTACTAGATTTGGGGTTTCTTTTCTCGTATCTCCTCTCCGGTGTGGAAGTAACTCTGCCAATTCCTACAAGACAGATTCATGTCCAGAAAGCCTACTTCCAAATGTCTTTCCAAGGGAGCTTTTTACCTTGTCTGTCCGAATCCTTGAGGGAGACAAGTTTAATTGGGTTGCATTCATGTTGGCCAAGATGGATCAACATTTTCATAGAGTTAGAAAAGGCCAAGGTAGTAATGTCTCTTATGGTGTCTTCCTTCAAAATATTATTATATTTGCCCCTCCTCCTGGTGGTGTGCCAGTGGTGGTTGATCCTGCTCCTCTTCCAAAGTAGCCTCTACCTTCTGTTCCATCTCCTCCTCCATTACAACCAAACTCAGATTTGGAGGATGAGCCCCCTCCTAGGTTCTTTTGAACTAAATGCAAGCGTACCATAGGGTTGTCTAGTCCCTCTTCAGCTTCAATTGTAGATCTTCCTATGCAAGACACTACTCCTGTTTCTAACAGTTCCCTCCCTTCATTCATGTATTGTCTTAACTTATTTGCTACCCAAAGGGATGAACAGCTAGATCAGCAAATTTCCCTTGCTTTACAGACAATGCTTGCTGGAACTTTGTTTTCCTAGTTGATTTCTGGTGTCCAGTCCACATTGGAGACTTCCCTTACTTCTTGTCTTCAATCTATCTATACGCGAGTTTATAATTCATTGCAAGACAAAGTTAACTCCTTGACTAAGCAGTTGAGCAAAGATTTGGAGGACTTGGGATTTGAAAAAGCTACTCTCAGTGATATTCATAAATAGATAACTGATGCTATTGCTTTGATGGATTCCCAGCATGTCCAAATCAAAGAGTTACAAAATAAAGTAGCTACTTTGGAAGCTGCGAATGTGGCTTTAACTCAAGAAAAGAATGCAGCTCTTGAGGATATGATAGAGTTCGCCTGTAAGTTGGGTACTTGTGAGGGTGAATTGTAACATTCCCAAGACACTCTTAAATCCCAGAAGAAGCTTATTGAAGAGCTTAACCAGCTAATTGCTGTTCTCTCTATTCCTCCTCCAGCTCTAGTAGTTTCATCTGTCTTATCTTTGACAGAGGAGCTTGATCAGTTGCAGCAAAAGGCTAAGTTGTGTGATGGGTTTTCTGCTAAGGTTGAATGCCTTTAGCAATGAATGAATTGTGTGCAGGATGGATTTTCTTGCTGAATTGGTGTCACCTTCCCCCTCCTTCTAGATTAAGTACAATTAATAGAGGTTTGCTTTATATATTTGTCTAAGAAATGTGGATTTGGAACCTCCAGAGGATGGGTGGTCAACTCTATGGACTATAGATTGCTATCTTTGATAGACTTGTGGATGAGTTAGTTTCACATGAAACCCAGTTATTATCTTTTATGTATCTCACACGACATCTACAAATTCGTGATGAAGAGAGTTTGAATGTTTATGTGGGGGATGTCATTTTGCAAGCAGTCATGTATGTTCATTTAGTGGAGCTCTTATTAGTAAAAAAGCTTAAAGACTTATCATCAGTAGACATCTTGGTGTAGAGGGCATGCTTGGCATTCGTGTTTGGAGAATGATGCTTTGGAATCTCGCCGTTTACAAAGTGTCTTTTATAATTTTAATATCTAGCCATTGCAAACTCAATTGTTGAGTTATATTGTTGATCATCCATTGTTTACTGATTCCTTTTTCCAGGCCCTTAATTTTTGTTGTTCTATTTATCTGTTGGATCCTACCTATCTTCTTTCCTATTCTCTCATGTCCTATCATTTTCCTTTATATGTTTTCCTTCTTTCTTCTAATCCTAACACTATTCCTCTTTTATCCTTTAGTCCTTCTAGATTCCTTCATATTCCTATTTTTACTCTCCGTCCTTTTATTGTTGATCCTACATCGTCTCCTATTCCTTTTGAACTTCCTCAAATAGTTCCTCATATTTCTTCTCTTTTCTCCATAGAATCTCTTCAAACATATTTGCCGAATTCTCTGTCTTTTCCATCTTCTTTATCCCTTCACCTTACCTTCATTTTATGATTTGGCTTATCCACCTTTGCAATGTTTTCCTCTCATTCCATTACCATCTCCATCTGGTTCTATTACCCTTCCTCCCCAATCACTGCTAGATACACCTAGATATGACACTGATATTCTTCGCAGAAGGCAATGGACGCTGCACGATTCTTTGACAATACCCTGCCCTCTTATTCTAGAGTCTCAGGAGACATCTACTACATGTTTGACTTGTTATCTTCATTTTTCTCGGGTGCATGTTCAATTAGAGGATACTTTTGTACGCTTTGCTACTCACTTTTGTTGGTATCTTGCTTTCATGCATCAGTAGTCTCGTCTGAATACTCGAAAGAGTATCCCGTAGAGCTGATTATAAATCCAAATGTGGATGTGACTGTTGCTCAAATGGGTGTCTTATATTACTTTTCACAGGCTTTCCCTACCAGGTTCCTTATTTTGATGGAAATGATGTATTGTTTACAATTCCTATAGAATGTACCTCAATATTTTATAGATGAGAGTAAAGCTGTCAAGCATCTTAAGCTTAACATATAGGTTAAAAAGAAATATTTTTGTCCTACTTCAAAGTGAACCCTTTTCCTTGTATTATCTTTTCTTAATGAAAAACTTTTTCTATGCTCTCCATTTTTGGGGGCATGTGCCATACCTGGTATTGTGTCTGCGTGAGTTTTGTGTATGTTCTATTATCTATGTGGTATGAGGTATTATCCTCTTTTGTGGAGTTGAAGATGAAGATGGATCTGATTGAGATGCTGATGGATGGTGGTTTGTGATTGTATCAGATTGAAGTATGGAAGCAACCTTTTATATCCTTTATGAATTTTTTATAATTTGTTGTTATTTATAAGATGTGGTAATGGATAAATGGTTTTCCTTTTGTTGTATTTTTTATTAGATACTGGTGATAAGTTGGGTCTTGGTTGGGTGGATTATTGAAGATCCTAAAGAAGATTGAGTTGAGCTCTTTAATGGACTTATAAACCCTTTTTCTTAGGTCACGAGAATGGTCCCTTATTAAGTGTGGGGATATGTTGAATGTTGAAATGACTTGTTTTTTTGGTTGATTTTTGTTGTTTCTAAGGCTTGAATGGTTGACTTTTTATGGATTTTGAGTGATGAGTAGTTATTTCAAAAGTGTTTGAGAGTATTTTGGATGATATTGATTATGTTTTGGGAGCTCATGATGATTTTTAGTAGAAATATGAGGCTCTGTGATGTTCTGATAGGTTATGTTGAGGTTCTGATTGGTTCTATTTAGCTTCTGTTTTGTTCTGTTTTTCTTTTGTATGAAGCATGGATTAATGATTGATGGAAGTTGAGAATGTTTGAAAGATCATTGAATGGTTTTTGCTAGTTTGGAATGGTTTTAGTATGAATTATGTGATTCTCATACTTTCTGTTGACCTTCTGTAAATCTTCTATTGAGCTTCTGTAGAGCCTCTATTTTTGTTTCTGTTTTTTTCTGTTCTGTATGCTTCCGTAAGTGTTCTGTGAAATGCATGTGTGACTTTGGGGAAGTTTTATAGCCTTGGAAAGAGGTGAATATAAGTTTAAAAGAGTTCAACAAAGTGGAAGAAGCAGCTCTACTGAAGACTTAAGAGAAGATTGGAGTGAAGTGACAGTGATGACCTGTGAGAAGTCACTGTAGTGGCTCTGGTGACCTTTCATATCAGACACACCTCTTGGAAGGGGCGTCCACGACTAAAGAAGGATTATTATGAGTGATTATTGAGTATTGTAGTGAGGAGATGATGTAATATTGATTGAGAGAGAGTCATAGATAGCCAATTCTATGCAAAACAATGTATATTTATATGAGAGACTGTGAGAGAAAACTATGAAGACAATGAAGATTAATACTATGTGATATTTTTCCATTCAAAGTGGTGTTTCTTTTGTGTTCTCTTTGATTGGTCAAAGATTTCTATAAAGAATATGAAGAAAATGATGAATTTTGTTGAAGTTAACACCGTGGGAGAATTGTTGTAAAATATTACACGGCACAACGAACAGAATCTGAGAAAGAGATAGAGAGTACACAATAGATAAGAGGAGAATTAGTAAATTCTTTAACTCCAAACAACTGATACAAAGATGGCTCTGTCCACCCGTGCGCTTCCACTGTGTGAAGCTTAGATGGCGATCTAGACAGAAGATAGGTGAAAAGCTTAAGGCTAGCTGGAACAACAACTCTGACTGGGTGAAAGATGAGTGTGAGATGGCTGCGAAGGGGTTTAGCTTTTATAGCCCGCGAAGGTCGTTAGGTCCCGACCTACCATATGAGCCTCCACTAGTCGGCCAGGGAATATTCTAGGGAATATTCCCTTTACCATCGGGCCGGGGGCACTGCCCCCGGACGCTCGCCAGGGGGGCCGTTGGCCCCCCTGGGACCCCCCAGCCAGGGGCCGCTTCCGCGGCCCCCGAACCCCACAATAGGGGCCCTTTTAACTCCCTTACACCGCAACTCGATGCAATGCGCCTCGAGTTGCTACCAGCTTAACCACTCCGTCTAACCCAAAGATTAAACCCACAACAGTCACCTTTTTGCCATCCGGTCACATAGACCTCATCTGATATACAAGTCAGGACTCAATCAATGTCCGGGCTCACATTTGGCTTCTCCTCATAATGGGGGCCTTACAACTTTGAGCACCATGGATCATTGGTAGCACCTAATGAGGGTGGGGCATTGATCATATCTAACACCCCCCCTCAATGTTCACCCATAGGTGAACTATCTCCTCGGCCCAATGCCGACGCCTCTGAAGATGAACTTGAAGCAGATCCTTCGTAAGTGCTTTGGTGAAGATATCTGCTCCATTCTCCTCTGTTGGACAGTAGACCAGTTCCACTATCCCATCCTCCATCAAATCACACACATAGTGATACTGGATCTCTATATGTTTGGTGCGTGCATGAAACACTGGATTTTTGGCAATGGCGATGCAACTCTGATTGTCATATCTCAGCACAGTTGGTTCTTCATCCTGCACTCCCATATGCCATAGAATCCTTATCAACCATACGGCTTCACATGCAGCAAAACAAGCTGCCTTGTACTCTGCTTCGGTAGAAGACAATGCCACTGTTGGCTGCTTCTTACTAATCCAAGAGAAAATTCCTGAACCCAAAGAGAAATAATAACTAGAAACTGACTTCCTGGAATCAATGTCTCCTGCCCAATCTGAGTCACAGTTCCCCACAAGAGAAGTTCCGAAACTGTATGTGATACCATAGTCAAGAGTTTTCTTCAAGTATCTGAGCACCCGCATCCCAGCCTTCCAATGACTCTCATGAGGTTTGTTTGAGAACCTGCTCAAAACACCAACATCAAAACTGATATCTGGTCTGGTGTTACACAAGTAGATTAGACTGCCGACCAACCTCCTATACCTCCCAATGTTTGCTAGTGCTGATGTATCCTCGACGGATAACTTTGCATTCACCTTCATAGGTGTAGCTATCTCCTTGCACTCGGTCATGCCAAATGCCTTCAAGATCTCCCATGCATACTTCTTCTGAGAGATGAAGATCTTTCCTGGCTCCTGCCAGACTTCAATCCCCAAACAATAGTGCAGCAAGCCCAAGTCTGTCATTTCAAACTCAGAACTCAAAGCCTTTCGAGTTTGGTTGATCATATCTTCATAGTCACCTGTAATAAGAAGGTCGTCCACATATAGGACAATCACTATAGACTTTTTACCATCCCTGTAAACATACAAGTTAGCATCTGAGGCACATCTTTTGAAGTTTAGGTTTAAAAATAACCTATCTATCCGCTGGTACCATGCTCTGGGGGCTTGTTTCAGCCCATATAATGCCTTCTTCAGCTTACACACTTTGTTCTCAGAATGGGGGACCTCAAACCCTATTGGCTGAGCCACGTACACCTCCTCCTTGAGGTCACCATTTAAGAACGCTGACTTAACATCCATTTGGTACACTGGCCACTTCTTGTGGGTAGCCACTGCAAGTACCGTGCGAATAGTGGTCATTCTGGCAGTTGGGGCAAATGACTCTTGAAAATCAAACCCTTCAACTTGTGAAAATCCTTGGGCAACCGGTCTAGCTTTGTACTTTTCTAAGGTACCATCAGCCTTGTACTTTACTTTCTAGATCCGCTTGGTGCCAATAACCTTCCGCTTAACTGGTCGATCCACTAGCTCCCAAGTGTCATTCTTCATTATGCTGTCATACTCTGCCTGCATAGCAGCCTTCCATGATGGATTTGCAAGTGCTTCTTCTAAGTCAGTTGGCTCCTTTACTTCTCTCATAATCTCAACCATCAAGGCCATATTGACTATGTGAGCAGAAGCCCTCCTTTGCTCCTTTATTCTTTGAGACCTCCTTGGTCCGTCTGCCTTCTCCTCAACAGATGCAGGCATAGGATTATTGTGGTCATAGAGCTGCTTCACCCAGCGCGGCAATGGCTTTTCCAGTGGGGTGATGTCAGGTTGGTGAACTTTTTCCTCATCATCTGAAGATGATGCTTCCTCCTCCTTAAGGATAGGGATAGCTCTCGGGACATGTTCATAGTGGACTACTTCTTCGCTTGATGATAAAGTGGAAGATCTTGCCTTCTCCTCCTCCACTGTATGCGGTTCCTCCTTGAACACCACATCACGGCTCGCGATGATCTTCTTTGCCTCTTGGTCATATAATTTGTAAGCCTTCTGCTCATCACTATAACCCAAGAAGATACATTTTCTGCTTTTTGGTTGTAACTTGTTTCTCTTCTCATCTGGAACATGTGCATAACATTCACATCCAAAAATTCTGAAATGTGAGACAGATGGTTTCTTACCAGTGTAAGCCTCATGAGGTGTTATTCCCTGGAGAGCCTTTGTGTAGCTTCGATTTAGAATGTAGACTGCAGTATTAACAGCTTCAGCCCAAAAATGGTTAGGCAATCCCTTGCCCTTTAGCATGCATCTTGCCATCTCCACAATGGTGCGATTCCTGCGTTCCATAACATAATTCTGCTGAGGTGTGTGAGGCGTCGTCAATTGATGCTTGATCCCTTTGCTCTTGCAAAAGCCTTCAAACTCCTTTGAGTTGAACTCACCACCACCATCTGTTCTAAATTTCTTCACACTTTTCCCTGTTTCATTCTCAACAAGTATTAGCCATTCTTTAAACTTACCAAAAGCTTGATCCTTATCATGAAGGAAGTACACCCACATCTTCCTACTGTAGTCGTCGACAATCAACATAAAATAAGAAGATTCCCCCAAGGCCTGTGTAGGCATCTTACCACACAAGTCAGCATGGACCAACTCTAGAGGAGCCTGTGCTCTATTCTTGCTTTCTTGTGGAAATGCCTTTCTCTGTTGCTTGCCCATCATACAAGCTTCACATGGTTCCTTCAATTCAGTTATTGTAGGTAGGTGAGCAACCATACCTTGCTTTTGCATCTCCTTCAACAGTGCAAATCCAATGTGTCCAAACCTTTCATGCCAAAGCTTACTTGTCCCCACTCCAGCGGTGGCTGTAAGAGCACTTAGCTCATACAAGTTGTTCCTTCTTTCTCCTTTGCCAACAATTGTGCCAACACTATCAAGAATTTCTACACCTGTCTTCTTGAATCTCACTTCATGACCAAGATCAGTTATGGCAGCAATTGATAACAGATTTCTTCTGATTTCGGGAACATACAACACATTTGAAAGCTTTTTGACTTCACCATTTGCAGCAACAAAAGAAATAGTACATGTTCCCGCAGCAGGGCATTTAGCATCATTTCCAACCATCACAGTGATGGGTTCTTGTAGAGGCTGCATAGAACTGTATAGACCTTTCTTGTTGGTCATGTGACGGGAGGCCCCACTATCCAACACCCATGAGTCAGTGGTAGATTCTTCTTGTGCCGAGGAGCACACTTCCTCAATGGTCGCCATGAATAATTCCAGCTCTGCTTCAGCCGTAGTCGCTCTCTTTCCCTTTACATTTAAGGGTACCATTCTTTTCATCTGCCTTCTTGACACGACAATCTGCAATTGCATGTCCTTTCTTCTTGCAGTAGAAGCACTCTCCTTGAAACTTCTTCTTTCCGCCCTTCTTCTTTTTGTCACCATCATTTTTGGTGGAGGAACCACCTTTGCCTTTTGCATTGGCAGAGAATGCAGCATCTCCATTGTTGCTTCCTTCTCGGGCTTTCAGCCTCAACTCCTCCTCCATTAATAATGCACAAAACTCCTCAAAAGTCAAAGCTTGAGGTCTCACCTGAGTATTAAGGGCAGTTACTAGTCCATCAAAATTTTGTAGACAAATCCGAAGACATCTCCGAACTAGCTCTTCGCTAGTCTTTTGTATCCTAGCGCCAGCCATCTGGTCGCGTAGATTCTTAATCCGAGTGATGAATGCTTCAACCGTCTCTCCTTCAGCAAACTTCTCTGCTGCTAGTTGATTCTCCAAGTTTTGAATCCTTGTTTGGTTTCGTGTTTCATACTGACTCCTTAGTACATTCCAAGCCTCAGACGCTTGGTTGTATGCTGAATCAAAGTCAGAACACTGTCAGAACAGCTTGTAACTAAGGCACACAATGCATCTGCATTCCTTCGTTTCCAAGCTCATAGAAGATCTGCATTCGGAGGAATCATCACACTAGGATTTGATGGGTCGGGGGTAGGTTGTGGTTCTGCGTCAGTCCCCAACACAGTCTCCAGAAGCTCATAAGAATCAAGGATAGTTGTAATTTTGAACTTCCACAAGGTGTAGTTTGTACCATCTAACTTGCCTTCGCTGAAGGTTGGTGGACGAATCCTCAGTGTTTGAATAGCCGGTACAACAGCACCACCTCTTGCACCGCTTCCTAATGCGCCAGAACCGCTTCCGGAAGTCGACATAGTTTCTCCTTGCTGTTGAAGCCTTTGCCTCTTGCACACTCTTCAATCTCTAGAGCCCCCTGGGCTTTGATACCATGTAAAATATTACACGATGCAGCGAACAGAATCTGAGAAAGAGATAGAGAGTACACAACAGATAAGAGGAGAATCAGTAAATTCTTTAACTCCAAACAACTGATACAAAGATGGCTCTGTCCACCCGTGCACTTCCACTGTGTGAAGCTTAGATGGCGATCTAGACAGAAGATAGGTGAAAAGCTTAAGGCTAGCTGGAACAACAACTCTGACTGGGTGAAAGATGAGTGTGAGATGGCTGCGAAGGGGTTTAGCTTTTATAGCCCGCGAAGGTCGTTAGGTCGGCCTGCTGACCGACCTACCATATGAGCCTCCACTAGTTGGCCAGGGAATATTCTAAGGAATATTCCCTTTACCATCGGGCCGAGGGCACTGCCCCCGGACGCCCGCCAGGGGGGCCGCTGGCCCCCCTGGGACCCCCCAGCCAGGGGCCGCTTCCGCGGCCCCCGGACCCCACAATAGGGGCCCCTTTTAACTCCCTTACACCGCAACTCAATGCAATGCGCCTTGAGTTGCTACCAGCTTAACCACTCCATCTAACCCAAAGATTAGACCCACAACAGTCACCTTTTTGCCATCCGGTCACATAGACCTCATCTGATATACAAGTCAGGACTCAACCAATGTCCGGGCTCACATTTGGCTTCTCCTCATAATGGGGGCCTTACAACTTTGAGCACCATGGATCATTGGTAGCACCTAATGAGGGTGGGGCATTGATCATATCTAACAATTGTTTCTATGATGCTGCGTCAAGATTTTTTGCTAGTGGTATTCTTTTCCTTATTGTGGCTCTCTAAAGAATGAAACAAAAGCTTGTTAATGTTACAAGATAGATTTTCTTGCAATAGAAACCCCTTTTCCTTGGTGTCTATCTTGAGGCTCCACAGGGTGAAGGGAAAGGGGGATAGGGGAGTAGGTGGACATGCAGGGTGGAGGGGGAAGGGGGGTAGGGTAGTAGGTCTATAGGCGGGGTGGAGTGGGGAAGAAAAAAAAACATACGAAGGCATGAGGAAGGAGGTGAAGTAGGGGAGGCAGTGGCGAAGGTGGGGGCCGTAAAGAAGGGCCCAAGGGCAGTGTCGTGATGCTGCATGTCCACCATTGCGAACCTGAAGGTGGAGTTTTTTGCCAAGAATATGAACTCATTAGTCAACGTCATTAGGAATTTGTTTTTTGTCGTGTGTGTTTTTTTTTCGTTTGCCATTCAGTTTGAACTGTTAGTTTGAAAATTTGATTGCATGGTTCTATCCTAAATTTTTTGTATTCATTGAGGAGTACTCAAGGACAAATAACCCATGTGTATGTCTCTGTGTGTGGTAGCTCATATGAGTGCTTGCTTGTTCTATTGTTGAGAATGTAGTTCGAAGTTTGCACATGAAGAAGATAGAGAGTCAAATCTAGTAGAACATACGATGGAGGAAGAAGCCCGAACACAAGGGCTAAAAGAGAAGCCTCTGAGTGGTCTTCTAATAGCTGGTATGGCTTAGGACAATAGGTCTTCTAATGGGCATGCTCTGTTGTCAAAGTGTTTGGAAGATTTAAATCAAAAGGAGTCTTTAGAAGATAAGTTGAAGGTACCACTGATTCATGAAGATTCTCTGTCACATCACATGACATGGAGATCGTTAGTGGTTGTGTCTGGTCTTTGGGACTTTGTGAGAGCACTTGAGCGAAGCTATGAATATCTCATGGGGTTTTTTCTCATGCCTTGTGGTAGATTTGCCATTGCCGAAAGTTTTTCTCAGTCTTCAAAAGGGGGAGAGCTAAGGGACATGCTTTCATGAAGTGTTGGGAAGGATGAATCTTATAGGTAGGCAGGATAGATCAGATCCAACTTACGTGCTTTTATGGTCGTGATGATGCATGCAATGAGTCTGAGTAAAGTAGGAGCTGATGCTTGAAGAAATCGTGAGCCTTACAAACAAGGTGATTAATTACTTATAATGAAGGCAGTTGAACTAGAACAAGGTGCATTAAACTCTCAAGAAAGACGACATCATAAGGGCAACAAAAAGATGTATGGGAAACATGCAAAACATCAAAATGAAAATGAAAAAAAATTAAGAATAAATAAACCAAGCACCGTATGGAAACATGTAAAAGATCATGAAAATGCGGGTGTGCATGGAAAACACGCAAAATGTTGAAATGCAAATGACAAAAAAATTAAGAATAAATAAACTGAGTACCGTATGGACAAAAAATAAAAAGGAAAAATATATTGAAAGACAAGAGAAAGAGGGTGAAAAAGTTAGATGGAATGTTCAGGAACAATTAAGGGCATGCACATGGGAAAAATGTGAAAATCGGGCCTGTGAACACGCATGAAAATTAATATCGAAAAAATTATCTTTCAAAGTGAAGGGTAAACAAAAGGAAAAATAGCCATCATGATGTGGTGGAGCATCTTGTCATAGCAGAATGCGTCTCCGATACAGATAAGACTCGGTCGCATGGAAAAACCAGTAAAAACACCCCTAAAAACCAAAAAGAAAAAAGAAAAAATTGGGCAGTCAAAACAAGGAATAATTAAAAAAAAAAGGCCGCAAGGAAGTGATAGATAGGATGGGTACGGTAGAACACGGTTTAGGGGGTGATCGGGTGCATTCACATGGACAAAACTACAAAAACACCAATGAAAAGAGCGTCATAAATTAACAAGAGAAAATCTATGCATCAAAACTGAGTGCAACGAAAAGAAAAAATGTCAGGAGAAACCTATGACATGGCTTTCAAGTCAGAACACAGTTTCGATGGTATTCACATGTAAAATATATGAAAAACGAGCACAAAAACCCACGAAAAAATTAATATCTTAAAATTGGTGGGCCAAAATAGGATGGAGAAAAAAGGAAATTCTATAAGGGAGCAAGAAGATAAGGATATTGACTAGAATTGAATTCTGAGGTGTTTAGGACAGCTTTACATGGAAAAATAACAAAAATTTGCACACAAGAATAACTAAAAATATTAAAAAATTAATAATGGTCAAACCATACATTAGAATAGTAGAAAATAAAAAGAAAAAATGTCAAGATGAAGGTAAAGCTCAGTGCGCTAACTTCAGATTGCTATTCCAAAGCGAAAAAGGCATGTTCTCATGGAAACACATTAAATGGGCTAAACATTAGTTAAAATTTAATAACTCATGGTTAATGGCTCAAAACGAGGGGCTGTAAAAATAAAAAGTTTCCAATTTGAAGAGAAGAATAGGGTTATAAGGATAGATTTTTATTTTGGTGATTGTAGGATGTATTCGTAGAAAAACACGTCAAAACAAAGGATAAAGAGAAATGATCAAGGAATGACCCCAAGATGGGGTAAAAAAGAAGACGGTTAGGTGGGGAACGGACCTGGCTAGGGAACGACTAGGACATGGTATGAATGAATCACCCAATAGGAATGTTTCCATGAGGGTAGGCAAAGCACATGCACAGGGACGCGTCCCCACACTTAAGATCTTAATAGATCAGATGGACTAAGCAACAGGGGTCTAATCCTTGATCACAACCCATACACGTACGTTCCCACACTAAAAACATAACTAAATCTTGTAATAAAAAGGGATAGGGTTAAAAAAACTTGGCATGATTTGCAGATGGTCGAGGAGAACCATCATTATCACAGGAACAATTATAGTCGTCAGCAGGAGGTACCACGGCTTGCCACATCACACTCGTCGAACATGGCAAGGACCACACAACAGCACCTAGGGAGATAGCTTTGTTGATGAAGCATTGGTTAGGTTCTCGATAGTGGTGAGGAATGTAGCACTCAATCGCAGTAGTTGCTCATGTTGGAATGTTAGATCAATCGCTCGCCCCATAACTCACCTTACTCGAAGGATAATAATGGAAATCCATAGCTCACACCCGGTTTAGAAATAAAAAAAAGGGATGGTTCAGAGGGATTATGCCAACGTGCACAGTTGATGGTGCATCGGTGCATCCCAACCCATTCGGCATAGGTGCAAGAAGGAACGCTAGGGAGCCTTGTAGTGCACTGTGCCGAATAGAATAACGTGTATATTGATGGTGAAGGAGGCCCATCCCATGTGTGCATAGGGAAATGAGAACGTACATGCCTGCAATGGTCAGAACATCCCTCAATCCTCACCTCTCACTTGAGGAAAGGGAAATCAATCATACTCAGCCCTTCCTTTGTCTCAAGCTTTGTTGATGATTACAGGAGGGAAATTGAGTTCCTCACACCCTGTTGACTGAAGCCTCACTGCCACTTGTACGAAGGTTGTATGTCTTGTGGGCAATGGATGGTGGAATAGCGCATCCTGTCCCCCATAGCGACATACGGTGCAACAAGGAAGGTTAGGGAGCCTTATAGTGTAGTGCACATGAACAATTTGTGTTGTGTACATTGAAAGGCCCATGCCATGCGTGCAACACTCCATTCACACATCTCACCTTAGTTGAATATAAAGGGCAAGAATTGGGCACTCACCCCACCCTCTGTCTCACCATCTATTGATGATTATAGAGGGCAACCCATACTTACATCCCCATCCAATTAGGATGACAGCTCACATCGCTCAAGGGTTGTTAATGAAGATTAGCTTTGTCAGGTTGATGATGTCAACTTGTATTGGTTGATGAAGAGGCATACTTAGGGAGGTAGCTAACAAGTCCGTACTTGGATTGCATGTTGGAAATTTCACCAACTGGAGGAAGCAGAAGCACTGATGGGGTTACAAGATTCAATGCACCAAGGGAGGTGACTTTGGAACTTCTTCTAGAAGATCGATGAATGATTCAATGATCCTAGCGTGTGGGGTGTTAACTCCTTCTCCACAGTCAACTTCCTTTCCCAAGGGTGTTTGCCACCTTTTTGTAAAACTAGGTCTGTTATAACAGGGAATTTCTTCTTTTTCTCCCATAATAGTTTTGATTTTATATTTTATTTATTTTTCTTATTTCTTTTCTTTGGCTCTACTCTCGAGGGTGTTTCCACCTTTTTACAAATAATAGGTTGGCATGATAGGGACCAAAGTCATTTTCTCCCATGATAGATGTATATATATTTTTTCTTTTTCTTCTTTTGAAAGAGGAGAATGGTAGGAACACCATGTATCAAAACCATCCTTGCCACCTCTACTAGATTGAACGGAAAAGGAGAAAAGGAGGGGTGGAAGGTGGAGTGAGGGGCTAATTGAACAAGGTTGTGATAGCTACAACAACTGCTTGAGGCAAAAGATGCGTGGTCAGAGTGTCAAGATTGTGGGAGAGAAGGAAGGAGTCTCACTTGTAGCTTTCTTGCTTGCACAATGGGGGAATACACATAAGGGTGGAGGCTAAAAACAGTTTTCCTCTTCTTAGTTGTGTAAGCCAAAAGAACTCAAGTACATAGAAATAGAAGAACCCTATATATGGGTCTCAAACCAAACTCAACTAACTAAGGTGGCATACTAACTGAGCCACGAACTAGAGTAGATAAGGATAGCTGTCATCTAGCTATTATTCATGGGCGGTGTACCAACCGCATCTGCAACTGACAAGTCGGTGACATAAATACACAACGGTCACCCTGGCATATCACGAGTGGAGCTCGATATCTCAACACTCCCCCTCGATCTCAATCCCAATTCCTGCACACCAAGCAGGTCTCTGAACTTTCGCAGCTTCTCTGCGCCCAATGCCTTCGTAAATATGTCAGCTACCTGATCCTCTGTGCTGACATAAACTAGATCAATAAGACCTAGTAAAACCCTCTCCCGCACATAGTGATAATGCACCTCAATGTGCTTTGTTCTAGCATGATAGACTGGGTTATTTGCCAAGTGTATACTGCTCATGTTGTCACAATAAATGAAAACTGGCCCATCTGTAGGCTGATGCATATCATAAAGTAGCTTATGCAACCAAGCTACCTCACATGCAGCCATTGCTGCACCCCTGTACTCGGCCTCTGTGCTCGACAAGGCAACTGTAGGCTGTTTCTTGCTGCTCCAAGTGACTGCAGCACTCCCAAAAGAGAACACATATCCACTGGTAGATCGTCTATCAGAAATACTACCAGCCCAATCAGCATCAGTGTATCCATGCAGCTATATCTGAACCCCAGTCTCATAAAATAGTCCATACTGCAATGTGGACTTCACATACCTGAGTATGCGTCTAGCTGCATCCAAATGCGGTTTCCGTGGAGCCTGCATAAACTGACTTACCAATCCAACAACATAGCTCAAATTTGGCCTGGTAATAGTCATATAAATCAAGCTTCCTACTATGCGTCTGTACATAGTAGGATCTTCCAGAAGCTCACCTGCATCTGCGCTCAGCTTCACATTTTGCTCCAAAGGAACTGAAATAGGCTTACAGCCTGTCATCCCATATTTGGACAGCATGTCCAATCCATACTGCCTCTGTAAGAGCTGTATCCCACTTGGTGATCTAATCACCTCAATGCCCAAGAAATAACGCAGCTCTCCCAAATCCTTCATCTCAAACTTCTACTTCAATAGCATTTTCACATGAACGATATCTTCATCATTGTCAGCTATCATAATCAAATCATCAACATAAATGACAAGTAGCATAATACATTTCTCTGTTTTTCTCACATAAAGTGAGAAATCTGCCTTGGAAATCTGAAAGCCAATAGTGACAAGATATTGTCCTATCTTGTCAGACCATGCTCTAGGTGCTTGCTTCAAGCCATACAAGGCTTTTTTCAACCTGCAAACAAACTCAGGATGAACAGCATGCACATAACCTGGTGGCTGCTCCATATAGACCTCTTCTTACAAATCACCATGCAAGAAGGCATTCTTTACATCCATCTGATGTAAAGACCATCCCTTTGATGCAGCCATAGCAATGACTACTCTTACGGTTTCCATCCTTGCAACCGGACTGAATGTTTCTTCATAGTCAATGCCATATGTTTGTGCATACCCCTTGACTACTGATCTTGCCTTGTATCTGTTCACAGAACCATCTGCATTGTGCTTCACCTTATAAACCCACTTACAGCCAATTGCATTTTTACCTTTAGGCAAAGATACCAACTCCCATGTAGCATTTGCTTCCAAGGCATCCATTTCTTCATCCATGGCTTTCTCCCATTTTTCTTTTCCCATGGCTTGCTCAAAAGAAGTGGGTTCTGGTTCCTGTATCACTTTGACCATATATGCATAGTGAATGGCTGTAAATCCATCATATTTCAGCCTATCCACAGGATACCTAGCTCTGGTAGACCTGCGCAAAGTAGGTTCACTCCCAGGTGCTCTCAAAACATCCCTGGTCTTCCTTACTCCAAGTGTAACAATAGAAGGAATACCCAACTCATCATCAATGCTCTGTTCTGAGCCACTGGATTCACCATCCATATAAGAGTGACCTGCATTCACATCAAACATGGGCCGATCTACCTTCTCCTTTCCTTTTCGTGAAACCTGCATACCACTATCTACATTGTTTTGAGGAGATTCTCCTGATCTCAATCTGCCTGTCCATGGCGAAGAATATGAACCTCTGCTAGAGGACCCTCCATGTCCACTAATATTTTGTGACTGCTGCTGTGAATTCTGTGCAGCATTACCATTTTGTGCATCTACATCATCAATCACATTTACTGGTTTATACCAGCTACTCATCTCATCAAAAATAACATCTCTGCTCACTGTAAACTTACGAGTAGAAGGGTTATAGCATCTATACCCTTTTTGCTGCAGAGAGTAACTAATAAAGATGCACTTCTCAGCTTTTGGATCCAACTTGGATCTCAACTCATCTGGCACATGTACATAGGCAATGCAACCAAAAATTTTCAAATGAGAAATATCTGGTTTCCTACTAGTATACCTCTCCTCTGGAGTCATCCCATGTATTGCTGCAGTGGGAGTCCTGTTCATTATATAGACTGCTGTAGCAATTGCTTCAGCCCAGTAAAAATCTGGCAAGTCTTTTTCGTTGAGCATGGCACGAGATACCTCTCCAATATGCCTGTTTTTCCTTTCTGCAATTCCATTTTCTTGTGGTTTATGACTACATGAATATTGCTGCTTTATGCCATGCTCCTGCAAGAACCTTGCAAACTCATTTGAGAGGTACTCTCCCCCTCCATCTGACCTTAGGCATTTTATTTGCAGGCCTGTTTCTTTTTCAACCATAGCTTTAAGAGTTTTGAAATGCCCAAAAACTTCACTTTTCTTTTTCATAAAATATACCCAAACTTTACTGCTATAGTCATCAATAAAAGTGACAAAATAATGACAGCCTCCAAGAGATGCAGCTTTAGTAGTCCACACATCAGAGTGGATTAATTCCAATGGCTTCTCACTCTCTTCAATATGTCTAGGAAATGGTTTCCTTGCCTGTTTTCCAAATTGGCAGGCTTCACATACCTTATGCATTTCTGCAACCTTGAATTTAGGCAATCCTGCAACAATATTTTGGGCCTGCATTGATTTAAGTCGCTGTACATTAACATGACCAATGCGTTTATGCCAGATATCAATATCTGCAACTACACCGGTTCCATATGCAAACATTGCTGCACTCAATTCAGACATGTCTGCATCCAACGTAAACATTCTGCCCTTCTTCTTTCCTTTTGCTATCAAGCGACCTTTATTTTTCATATCCTCAACAAAGCATCCATGAGGATTAAATCTGACCTGCAAGCCCTGCTCAACCATTTGACCAACAGAAACCAGATTCTTGGTGATATTCGGGACATGAAATACATCGGACAGGTATTTCTTTTTCCCATCCTGCATAGACAAAGGAATTTTTCCAATCTGCACAATAGGATGTGCAGTATCAAAGTTGAGAGACCTAAGCCTTCAAAGTGGTTGCTGTCAAAACTATGCCCAGATTTGGGAAAAGGCAAATACCGGGCATGGTGTGCATCAATCTCCTTGATTTTTGTGCCAAAAAGTTGTGCCTTGACCTGAAGAACAATATTGAGAAGAAAGCTTGAGGAGATATGGCCTGGTTGATGAGATATGGCTGCTCCGACAGAGGTAGGTAGGTACTGTCCACAGACACAGTTATGGAAGCGACTCTGAAAAGAGGCAATGCTGAAGCTATAGTTGCCCAATCTCAATGATTGAGGTGCAATGGAGGAGATCTAAAAGTAGAGAAACACTTCTCTAGAAGGAAGTTTAGAGAGATTTGGCCTGTGGAGAGAGATATGAAAGCTTCAAGCTGACAAGATGTTGCTAGCTATGGCTACCATGGAAGCTTCATTGAAGGTAGGAATGCAAATGAAGTTGGAGATAGGGTCCAGTACTCAAACTGAGTTGAGAAGAGATGGAAAGGAGCTGAGAGGAGTGAAAGGAGAGTTGGGCCATGCTCAGCTAAGCTCTAATACCATGTGAAAAGCATAGATCTAGAGCATGGCTGATGCGGAAAGCTATGGAGGTTGAAAGAGGAAAAAGGAACTCATAAAGACATTGACCCTGACTAGACAAATTGTTACACAAGTGAATTAGGTTCCAAGATTGAGAGTTGGACTCATAAACACAATCTTTTGTATTGACAGTGACATGAAACTTTACTGGAAAGAAAAGAGTACTATCATTGCCTTAGAAAAAGAGTGCAAGTACAATGCTTTATAGGAATTGAGTGGTCGTACTTTCTCCTACTGTGCATATGGGATTTTGGTCTTGATCCCTCACTACTTCTCACAAAGGGATTGAAGTCGGTGTGATTGCAAATATCTCAAGAGAAGTGAAGGTTTATGTTGTGTCTATGAAAATTGATTGTCATGTTATGCCAACAGGGTTGGGAGCTTTTTTGCTTATATTGGGTAGAACTTGGCTCAGGAAAGCAAGAACAAGACAAGACTGGGGAAAAGGAATCATAACAATTTATGAGCATAGAAAAGTAGCAAAGAAATTCGATATGGTATCGAGAAAAGAACTAGGAAATGAGGATCATAATGAAGATTCAGAAGAAGAGGAGGAAGAGAATGATAGTTCTCAAGAAAATGATAGTGAGGATGAGAGTTCAGAAAGTGACTCTGATCAATAGGTGTTTTATATTGCAGTTGAGTTAGTTAATCTTGAGAGAGATGGGGAGCAACAACAGAGTTAAGAAAGACTGGATGAAAGAGCTGAGTGTTTGAGAGAAGAAGAGAGGATTGAGGATGACTTTTTGAGTTTTTTAGAAGACCATGAGAAGGACGGCTTAGAAATTGTAAGGTTTATTGATGAAGTTGAGGATTTTGATTTGTTGCTTGATAAAGTTGATGAGATTGATGTGGTTAAGTGTGGTAATGAGTTTCTAAATGTAGATGTTGGTCAAGACAGTATTGAGATTATGGATTCTGACTCTTGTTGTTGTGATTGCGTTTTTGTTTGTAACTCTTGTGAGTTGGCTGATGATGGTTTGAGTAGCCCTAGAGAGGCTTTTGTTTGTGAAGTTTCTCATGTTGTTTTGAGCATACCGAACCTCTTGCTTCTTGATAGTTATATGGATGATTTTATAGTTTATTTAGGCAAAAATGAATAAGAAAAAACTTCTTATACTCACCTCTTGCTTCTTGATAGTTATATTGATGATTTTATGGTTGATTTGGCGATAATGAATAAGAAAAAAATTCATTTGATAGTCTTTCATTCTAAAGTTTTTGATGATGTTTGTGATGATTCTGATTGGGGTTTTGGAAACCCTAAGAGTGACACTAATGAGAATGTGAGAGGAAATTTGAGTAAGGCTATGAAAAGAATTGAAAAAAATGAGGGAAGAGATATCTAACACTAAGGGAAAAGAGTTTGAAAAATATTGTAAGGTTCAATTTGAAGAGGACTAGACAATTGGGTATTTGGATGAGGATTATGACCCTAATCTGTTGCCTTATTCTTCTATTTGTGAGAATGCTATGGAAAGGGTTAGTCATTGTGATTGTAGAGTTTAAGAGTTGGAGTCTTATTTTTTTGAGGAGATGAGTAGTTTAGATGGGTGTCTAGAAGAGGTCCCAAGTTTTGATGGGTTTAGTCAAGAGATATCTTAGTTTTAATGTGGATGATGTTGTGTTTGATGTTTTGTAGTGATGGAAAATGCTTTTCTATCATGTTTAAATATTTTCTTGATGTCTTAGTGGATGGAATTGAAATTGGCAACATAGAGAGGGTTAAAACCTTGTTCCAAAACCCTAGATTTGTCATGTTTTCCTTTTGGGAGGATGGGAGTGGTATGTGGATTGTTGTAGATTATGAAGTTACCATTGATAGTGTGAGTTGTAGATTTGAAAAGTTTGTTGATTTTAAAGAGAAATTTGTGGGTGACTTTTGTGTGTTCATTGAGGAGTTACTTGAGAGTGATGTGCCATTGATTTTGTTGAATTTTGAGTTTGTTGAGAAGCTTGTGGATAGATCATTGGACCCAATTTTTAATTGAATCATAAATGTTTCATCATTTTATGAAAGCAATTGCTGCACATGAATGCTTGTAGACTAGGGGGAGGGCTAAATATGTGAAGCATTTTTTAATAAATTGAAAACTGCTAGAAAAATTGTAGATGGGTTGGATTTTTGTTAGCTTAGTTGTTTACATGACTATTTTTTTGTTGTTTCGTAGCTAGATTTTTTTAAATCTATCGAGCTTAGGAATTGTTTTTGTTATTTTATTTGGATTTTTTGAGTGTGACAACTTGATAGCCTTGGTGGAGATTGGACTTTTTTTGGATAGGTTAGAGTTAGAGTTTGTTAGAAGCAACCAAAAATTTTGGAACAAGTTTATTTTTTTCCTTAGACTCTTGCACATCATGTGGATTATGTGTTCACAAGCACTTCATGTTGCATTTGTCTAATAAAGTGCACTCTGGGATTGTCTCCTGATTTTATCAATAACTTTCATGCCATGGGTTGGGTTGATGCACATTTTGCACCATCAATAGGCATATCCTTACATTAGAATAAGTTACAAAGAGGATGGGTACAAATCATTAAAGGTGTAAGGCCACAACAATGTTGGCTAAGGAGAAATCTAGTTTGATAGAGAATAAAAAGACATAGGGAAAAGTTGAAATAAGAAAAGCAATCTGTGGCTTGACTAGGTCCCTTGAAGTAAGGTCATAAGGATTGAAGTATTTTTATTGGGTTTATCCTTAAACTAAGTACAAGAATCTTCATGGAAAGAATTAAAAATGGTAGCCATTTAGGTCCAAGCATGTCACTTCAAAGGTAACTTAAATATTGTCTCTAAGACCTATGAATAGGGGGGCAATCAAGTAACCTGAAGGAGAGTATGTGAAGAGGGCATAAGGTTTATATCAAGAGGGTTACTTGCCTGATAGAAAGGAGTTTATATAAGAAAATGTAAGATGTGCATATTTCTTAATTTAATAATATAATAGTACATAGTGCTTATTTGAATGCATTGTTACGAAATGATTGAATTGATGCAATTGTATTATCTTGGAGAAGTATTTTTACCTTAGCATGGCTAGTTTTTAGTTTTGATTGAGAAAAGTGATGTTATGGATTTTGTGTATGTGAACTAAAGAAGAATATTTAGATGTTGCACCCCCATGGTTTTTTCCAAGGTTAGGGGTCCATCATCCTTAGCCAAAAATAAATCCATCTAGAGTGTTAGGACTAACAACTAAGATGAGAGGTCGATCTAGGAAAGCCACAACTTTACAGGTGGAGGTTCAATCAAATTATGGGATTGAATTTGCATAAAATGGCCCCTAATTGAATCGTTAATTGGAATTCTAGAGTTTGGAAAATCCAAGTTGTGGGATAATTTGTTGGGCCCTTTTCACGTATGTTGACCTAAGTTAAATTGAGCAACAAGTAGAGGCACATCTATGAATTGTTAGAAAGGGTGATATATATTCTTTTTAGGCTTATAATTTTTTTTTTCAAAGGTTATCTTTAAATTTTTTTATCAAATAAAGGACACATCTACAAATTCATGTTGCATTGGATTGTTGTAGCAAAAGCAGGAAAAGATTCACTCCTATGGAGGAATCAATACTAGGGGCTTTAATCATGCAATAATCCCCATTGTAATCTAGTCCAAGCTCCAAATGTGGTCACCACCAAGTGCAAAATTGTTTCACTAGCTCTATAGAGTAGTAGAGCCTTATCATACGCACACCTGTCACAAGGGTAGATTGGCATTTCAAACTTAACAACAAAGCATACTGATAGAGTTAAGTACCATATTATGTTATTGAGATGAGTAGTCCATTTTGAAAAGAGAATGCTCATATATTCCATCAAATGCGTACATGGATTGTAACAAACATAGGAATGCAGAGTTCACATATCTGGGGTAATGTAATTAGAAGAAATGCATGCCAATGGACTAGATTGACTCAATTGTCATTCGCAGCATTACACAATGTTGAAGGATTACAAGTGATAATTAGGGTTTAGGAAAGGTTAGGACCCAAACATTAGGTTGAAGGAGGAAGTAAAGAGGAAGACATATGGATGTGGAGTTAAGAAGAGAGAAACAAACCTCAACTAATTGAGGAAGAGTCAATATAAAGACAACTTGAGGAGAAGAAGGAGAAGGTGTAGAAGACATGGAAGGAGGAAAAGACCTTATCACTTTTTCCTTGATCATTATATAGCTTGTAGTGCCCATTTTGCCATGAAGTCCTTTTTTCATAATCCTCAACTCATCTCCCACCTTGTATTACTACACCACTTCTCTCAAAGTTCATTACCCTTTTTAGCCACCTTCCCACATGAATGATATTTGGGGTTGCCAACTAGGCCTAACACATGGCATGCGTGGCATACTTGAACCCACATGAGTCATTCTTTGATGGCACCTTTGTCTAAAGAACCAATAGTAGTGGAATGGGCAAGATAGGTAATTCTAGATAAGCCAGAGGTAGGGTTGAGAGTGGGGAGTAGTGGAGGCTATTGCACTGAAGCTGGAGGTCCATGTAGGCCCAATGAAAGGAGGTTGAACGATTTGGTGGGCATAGGGTTTAGTCCCCAATATTTCCAAGTAATAGGCATTGAGTCACATAGCTTACTAGAGTTGATTGCACTCAATCCTTGATGCTATGAGCTACTATGTCAAGGCTTCAATTCATTCATCTTGTTGCCTAGCAACATCTTGGAGGGAGTAGATGCACATCATGCACTTGGAAACTAGGGCCTAAGACTACATTATTCTCCCCTTCAGTTACTCCACTTTGGCATGAAGCTTGATCTCAATGGTCACCACCTCTTTTGCCTCCATACATTGATTGGTTGGTTTTGCCTCTAGGTGTTGGGGGTCTTTGGCCTCCTTGGACTTATTTACCAAGGTGTGCTTCTTCTTGATTGGGACAAGAGTAGTAGATGCTAGAGCATCATAGGTGTGTGATTTGGGATCGATTGGGGTTGGGTGAAAATTCATCTCTCCTCGCTCCATGGTCAAGTCCAAGTATTTTGAATCTGCTAGTAGCTTGGGGGTTGCACCTATAAGAAACCATCTATATAATGTGTTCAAAGGGTATTAAGAAATACCCTTTCTTTACATGCTATAAAGCCATAATTTGACCCCTTTTACTTTACCAAAATTAGAGTTTTTTTTCCAAATTATAATTAAAATATTTTTTATAAATATAATCCTATAAATTTTACTATATAAAATACCCTTTCTTTTTAACTCATGTGGTATCTTACATGTTCTATGACATGCACAGGGACATGCACCCTTGAGGCTAGCAAGATGTGCTTCACAAGGTACTTAACCTCAGTGTCAACATCAACTAGGAGTTGACAATGGTTGCTCTACAGGACTTCAATACATTCTAGGGCCTCAACTTACTATTGTTTTGAGAGTACTCCCCATGAGCACAAGCCATTTTGGATCCTGAGAGGAACTTTTGGTGGCAAAGTCAAAGAATTATTGGGTGGGGATCACTAGGGGAGCTTATCATTGCTAAGGGTAATGAATTCCTTTTTGATAATGATCTTCCCTTTGCAAGCTATAGCTAGTACCGAGGTAGTTTTGAGCTGTGTGAAGGGTGTTCATAGGGCATGCTCTCTCTCTCTCTCTCTCTCTCTCTCTCTCTCTCTCTCTCTCTCTCTCTCTCTCTCTCTCTCTCTCTCTCTCTCTCTCTCTCTCTCCCCCCTTGCTATTGCACTCCATGGTTGAGAATGAGTTTGAGGTCTCCTCAACCTCAAGCTCTTTAATTTGCACTACTAGAGGGGGAAAAGAGGCTAGTAGTGCCTTGCCAAGCTCTAGGGACACACCTTGGGAAATAGGAGTTAGGATGGAGGTTACAACCTACTACTAAAGTATGGATATGGAAGAGTGTGGCCAAAGGGGAGGCTATAGGGGTAGATGCAGACGATGTTGTGGCATTGGGGTTAGCAATGGTGGGGCAAGATCAAAGAGGATAAGCTAGAGTAGACATTAGAAGTGGGCATTGGCATCCAAATCATCTTTGAGACATGAGAAAGGCAGTAGCTAGGAGCAAGGATCTAAGAGGGTAGTGCAAAAATCTCTGGATTGCATCTTTGCAATAAGTATCTTGCAAGTCTATCTGACCTGCAAGTCCTACAATGTATCTAAATGAATGAAGTGTTCATTCACCAGATATTTGACTACAGCCAATCTTCCACGCATGAATGGCAACTCAACTATACTAATACTAGTCCTCTCGAAGGGAGTCAACGAGATCCAATAGGGCTTTGTGATAGGCCCAATGATATTTCCACTGGTGTTGAAGCTCCTCTTACTGTTATTGCTAAACCTAGGTCCATAAGGCCTTGCCCAGTTGTTTTCCATTGTGAGTCAAGCGGCCATCTCTTTCTACATTGATGACTCAAATTTGGCCACCTTGTGGACAAGATCCACTTGGGCAAGAAAATTGACTAGGTATCCTATCTCAAATTGCCTAAGGAAGGCATTCAAGTCCTCCTCTAGTGAGCCAAGAAACTTGTGGAATGAAACATGTGCGTAAGCAGCCATCTAAATATTAGCTGGGATACTGTGAGGTGGAATAAGTAGGACCACAACTAGTTGAGCTGATGTAAATAGTTGCCTCGTGAGGTTTAGTGGCATGACAGGGGCCATTGGTAGACCAAGGTGCACGTCCCAAGGTCTAGAAACAAAGTTCAAGTGTTATTTGTGGGTTGTGAAGTGGACCATTCTACTTGGAAATCATCATTAAGCTAAGAAAGTAAGTTCCCTTAGGAGATGGAATTTGATGTCACTACTCACACCCAAACCATTATGAGAACATATACAAGACATTATTTGATGGCCCTAGACGTTCTTTGATGGTCCTTATGAGTGCATGCATATGTGCATTGACCTACGTGGGAAAGAAAATAGACTAGACATTCTTTGATGGCCCTTATGCATATGCTCATTGACCTACATGGGAAAGATCAGCATGGTCGCCATGTATAATTGGGTCCAAGCTTTAGAAGTGGTCACTGTGTGCAAACTAGTTGCACTAGCTCTATAGAGCAATAGAGCCTCATCATAACCAAACCTAACACAAGGGTATGCTAGCATTTTGGACTTAACAACAAAGCATACCAATAGAGTTGACTACCATATTATGCTATTGAGACAAGTAGTTCATTTTGAAAAGAAAAATATCATATATTCCATTAAATGCATACAAGGACTGATAATAGACATCAAAACATAGAGTTCATCTCTAGGGTAACCTACTTATAGGAAATACATGACAATGGACTCGATTTACTTGAGCTTCCATCTTGGAGCCTAATTCACTTGTGTGACATTTAGTCTTGATGTCTATTACCTCATGAGCTCACTCTTAATCTTTCAACCTCCATAGCCATGCTCTAGATCCAACATTTTCTACATTTTGGTCATGGGAGATCTAGATCTAAGCCAAGAAAGTGCTTGAGCCATTGAGGATTGATTTGTCAAGAAAATAGCCCCTTTTAGTATTAATTTGGATAGCCGTTAGTGGTTGCAATTGAATCAAAATAGATTGTCTTTGGATGATTGGGAAAAGGTTTTGGCACATGGTTGTAATATATGCAAGTACAGGGAAGAGGTTTTGGTACATGATTTTGATATATACAAGCATAGGGATCCTTAATGAGGGGGAAACTTTTTCCTTAGAGGTAGAGGATTGTAGTGCTATCTATTTTTAGGGTGAATTTCGCTTCAACTATCTTTTTTCACTTCTTTTAGTTCTTCTTTCCTATCCAGAATGCATCTAGGATTTGGATCTTGATACTAAGATGCTAGCCTATTTTGATTGGGCTCTATTCATCATACTAAGAGATATTGGGGTGGCATCATTGTGTCAGGCTTCTACATTAAAAATCTAGGTGGGACAGAAGGCATAATTGTCAAAATAGTAGAGGGTTTCCATCTAGGACAATTGGTATAGATGCATTATGTTATACTCTGGGCATCTTAACTCCACCTTGTCTTTGTTAGCATGTTCTTCCTTGTGACATCATGAAAGATGACTTGGTTAATAGCCACAAGTCCCAACAAGTGAGAGACTCATGTTCTCTCCCCAATCCTTGACCCCTTCCTCTACCCAAATCCATCATTGGAACTGATCTAACATCCATGAGGCTAGGTTACACTCTTCATCATAAGTGACACATAAGGGTTTACTAAGATTCTTCTTGCAATGGCTCTTCCAAAAAGTGCAAAAGTGTGTTTCCAAGTGGATGAGTGATGATGGGTTCTAATGGTCTTACTACTCAATTACTATCGATCTTGATGGTCTTAGTATTCCTCTCATATTGATATCAGCCCTAAATGCTATGAGTCTTTGCTCATTGGACATTTTTAATACCAATGGATCTCTTGTTTTTTAGTTGAATTATCTATTCATTTGATAGAATGGTTGTAGGTAATGTTGTGGGTTCATGCAGGGAAACCTCCTAGGTAAGCAAAAATGCATGGTTTCATGTTTGTATCTCCCACAATTTATGCAACTACATGGTTAGGATAGGGACATTCTAATAATGGAAGTTGGTTAGGGCCACTATGAATGCACTATACATGTGGTCTCATGGTTATATTTGATGCATCCTAAAGCTTCAAGCTCCATCCATGGAGGGCGGATGCCACATCAAGGGGTCACATCAATTTGAAATCTTTTGACACACAAATAATCTCATAGCATACTATAGATCAATGGAAAGAGCTCAAAGAGTATATTATAAATATCCAAGGTTTGAAATTTTTTGAGTTCATTTGCAAAAAATTCATACTGGCCCCATTTTTCCTAATGCTTTATCTCCCAATGGCCTTGATTTCTTCTTCCTTACTTAAGTTTCATTCAAGTGGTTCATTGGGTTTCTTTAGATTTTCTCTTTGTGGCTTCTTTTTCAAAACAATTCTCTTATGTGTTTCAAGTTTTTTAAAGAAGAAAGTAATTCTTATCACAATGCAATGAATGCAAGTGAATTGTGCACAATCAAGGTTTTTATCTTTTCCAAGCTCAATGTGATCTGATGCAATGTAAGTTCTCTCATGCTAATGGTTCTCAAGCAAGTTATTTATGTTCGAATGGTGCTCAAGAAAATTTATTACATTATAATGGTGCTCAAGCAAGCTATTTATGTTCTAATCCAAGTATGATGTGCACAAACAAGTATCTAGCCACAATTAGTATAAGTACTTTCCAATTGAAATGTCACAATCTATTAAATCTCTTTCCAATGATTCAACTACTTGCAGCTATTTATGTAGGTTAAGGCTATAGTCCTCTTAGGGTTGGTCTTCTTTAAACATGGTTAGATCTACAACTAGGAAGGTGGTTCTTGGCAATCTAGTCATGTGAGGCCTTAACAAATTCTTCCATTTAGTTTCTCGACTTAGGTCTTCTTGCAAAATAGTTTTAAGTGGATGCATACATGGCCCTTAGATTAATACTTGAATTCACTTTCCACAACAAGTGTTGAACATCTAGAAATCTCATTTGGGAAGTAAGGATCAAGTAGAAAAGTCTTCTCCTAGTGGATCTTACTAAGTTTAAATTGGAAGGATATGCATACCTAGGTGTCCAACTTTAACTCTTAGCTAGTACAAAGAGTTATAAATTAAACAAAAAAAATCATAAGTATGAATTCCTTAGTGTATTTGATTTTCAATAGAGTGATCTAATTGGCTTCAATTAGGGTTATGCTTAGAGCTAAGAGTAGAAAAAGAAGTATTATAGATTCTTGTAGGGAAAGGCAAAGGAGGAAAAGTGTTTGGTGGTAGCAAAGGTTTAGTCCATACCACCTACATCAAGGTGTACAAGTATTAACTCTACTACTTCTCCATAGTAGTTTTCTTGAGGTTTGTATACATCAAAATCTTTCTCCTATCCCATTATGATGTGCCCACTTCTTGAGACATCGTTGGCAGCATGATGTAGTGGTCCATCGAGATGATTTTTCTAAGCAATAACGCTCGTTACTCTTTCGAATAATATGAGGTTTTCTACCTAAACTCTCTCAAGTCTACTTTGCAACAGAAGGTCATGGTCATTCCCATGACAATTGACTTGAATTTCAGTTTTTGAGTAAGCTAAGGTCTCCTATTTTGAGTTAACCAACATTAATCTTCAAGAAACTACCTTTGCTAGATTTCTCACAACGCATATCACACTTGGTTCAAGAATAGTAAGAAACAAGGGGGAGTACCCATAAGGTAAAGTTTGACATCGTTCCCCTAAAATGATATGGAGTCAAGGGTCCTAGTTGATTCAAGGGTCATTTTGTTTTTTTCTGTACTTTAACACAATGAATTTGTGAGAAGCTTTCACCTTACCAAGACACCTTGTGGATCTATCACAGATCACTTCCTCTCGCTTTCCTCAATTGGGTAGTTTTAGTTATCTACTTACCTAGCACATTTAAGCTGTACACATAAAATTAGCTTCCTTAATTAACGCTATTAATCACAATGTTCAAACAATGAGAACAAACATTTTGAAATATGGCTTCTGTATTCAATATAAATTTATTATACATGTATTCACCTTCCACCCATATGGAAGAACAACACGCAGGCCCTTATTTTTCCAAGATTTTTTCTCCTACCTAATACTGGGGTCTCAAGAAATCCATCTTGAGTCATGTAGGAGCCGTCCCTAGAATGGACATAAATCCCACCGGCATTCCTAGACCGCCTGGTCCTTATGTGACCCACCCACCGTTAAGAGTTTACCTTCCAAAGCCCCCTTGGCACCCTGAACTCCTCTTGCCCAAGGATTTCCTACGAGGTGACCTCACACCATCAGGATCACTATATCTCATCTCACTTGCTTGCACTCAACTTTCATGGCTTCTCTCTCTTCTTTTCTATCATTCTAGTCTTTCACTCTCTTCGTCACTCTTTCTCTCTCTTCTACTCTTCTTTCTCTCACCTCTCAACCCTCTCCTTGAAAACTGCTATCAGAGCATTGGTCTTTAATCCATTTGGTATAATCCTTTCTTGGATTCCCTTCTCAGCTTTTATACTTTATGGTTACTCAAGGACAGAGTATTAATTTGGGAAAATGAACATGTAGTGACCAAGGATAGTTAGTTAGAGGTAACTAGAGTACTTGAAGGAAAAGTTGGAGGTATCTTGGAAAAAATGGCAAGTTGTGCATCCATAATAGGCTATTTTGGAGGTAAAATGGTTAAAGAAAGGGTGAATAGAGCTAGGCTTGGTTAGTGTAAAATTACACAGCTCAGCGAATAGAATCTAAGAAAGAGATAGAGAGTACACAAGAGATAAGAGGAGAATTAAAAAACTCTTTAGCTCCAAACAACTCATACAAAGATGGATCAGTCCACCCGTGCACTTCCACTGTGAAGCTTAGATGGCGATCTAGATAGAAGATAGGTGAAGAGCTTAAGGCTAGCTAGAACAACTCTATATGGGTGAAAGATAGGTGATAGATGGCTGTGAAGCGGTTTAGCTTTTATAGCCCCCGAAGGTGGTTAGTTCAGCCTGACCGACCTACCATATGAGCCTCCACTAGTCATGAGGTAATATTCCCTTTACCGTCTCCCAAACCCCTTGCTTGAATGGCCCCCCTCGGAACCCCCCAGCCAGGGGTCACTTTTGCGACCTCCAAACACCAATATATGGGCCCTTGATAACTCCCTTACCCTTCAACTTGATGCAATGTACGTCAAGTTGCTACCGACTTAAATATTCCATCTAACCCAAAGATTAGAGACCTACAATGGTCACCTTTTTTCCATCCACTCACATAGACCTCATCTGATATAAAAGTCAAGACTCAACCAATATCCAGGCTCACATATGACTTCTCCTCATAATGGGGGCCTTACAACTTTGAGCACCATGGATCATTGGTGGCACCTTATGAGGGTGGGGCATTGAGCATATCTAACGCCCCCCTCAATGTGCACCCATAGGTGAACCGTCTCCTTAGCCCAATGTTGAGTCTCTGAAGATGAACTTGAAGCAGATCCTTCATAAGTTCTTTGGTGAAGATATCCTCTCCATTCTTGTCTATTGGACTGTAGACCAATTCCACTATCCCATCCTCAATCAAATCACACACATAGTGATACTAGATCTCTATATTTTTGGTGTGCGCATGAAACAATGGATTTTTGGCAAATGCGATGCAACTCTGATTGTCACATCTCAACACAATTAGTTCTTCATCCTGCACTCCCATATGCCATAGGATCCTTCTCAATCATACTTCTTGACATGCAGCAAAACAAGCTGCATTGTACTCTGCTTCGGTAGAAGACAATGCCATTTTTGGCTACTTCTTACTAATCCAATAGAAAATTCTTGAACCCAAAGAGAAACAATAACCAAAAATTAAATTCTTGGAATCATTGTCTCCTGCCCAATCTGAGTTAGAGTCCCCACAAGAGAAGTTTTGGAACTGTATGTGATACCATAGTCAAGAGTTTTCTTGAAGTATCTGAGCACCCACATCCCAGCTTTCCAATTACTCTCATGAGGTTTATTTGAGAACCTGCTCAAAACACCAACAATAAAACTGATATATGGTCTAGTGTTACATAAGTAGATCAGAGACTATTGAGCAACCTCTTGTACCTCCCAATGTCTGCTAGTGCTGATGTATCCTCAATGGATAACTTTGCGTTCACCCCCATAGGTGTAGCTATCTCCTTGCACTCAGTCATGCCAAATACCTTCAAGATCTCCCATGCATACTTTCTCTAAGAGATGAAGATCTTTCCGGAGACTTCAATCCCCAAAAAATAGTGCAGCAAGCCCAAGTTTGTCATTTCAAACTTAGAACTCAAAGCCTTTCGAGTTTGGTTAATCATATCTTCATAGTCACTTGTAATAAGAAGGTCCTCTACATATAGGACTATCACTACAGACTTTTCACCATCCCTGTAAACATAGAAGTTAGCATCTGAGGTAGATCTTTTGAAGTTTAAGCTTAAAAAAAACTTATCTATCCCTTCGTACCATGCTCTGGGGGCTTGTTTTAGCCCATACAATGCCTTCTTCACCTTACACACTTTGGTGGTGGTGGTGGTGGTGGTGGTGGTGGTGGTGGTAGTAGTAGTAGTAGTAGTAGTTCTTTAATTTCTTTTTTTTTTTTTTTTGTAGTAGTAGTAGTTGTTATTCTTTTTTTTTTGTAGTAGTAGAAGTAGAGAGAGAGAGAGAGAGAGAGAGAGAGAGAGAGAGAGAGAGAGAGAGAGAGAGAGAGAGAGAGAGAGAGAGAGAGAGAGAGAGAGAGAGAGAGAGAGAGAGAGAGAGAGAGAGCCTTCTTCACCTTACACACTTTGGTGGTGGTGGTGGTGGTGGTGGTGGTGGTAGTGGTAGTGGTAGTGGTAGTGGTAGTGGTAGTGGTAGTGGTAGTGGTAGTGGTAGTGGTAGTGGTAGTAGTAGTAGTAGTAGTAGTAGTAGTAGTAGTAGTTCTTTAATTTCTTTTTTTTTTTGTAGTAGTAGAAGTAGATATATATATATATATATATAGTTAAAGGTGACTCGTTACTCCCTTCTTCGCCTCCCTTCTTATCTTCTTCTTCCCGTCCTTGCCCTAGTGCTTCTTGGATTATGGCAATAAGGACGCCTCCAAACCCTATGGTTGAGGCTTTGGAGGACGATGCCTTGCGTGTTGATCTGGACGACGGGGATTCTCCTCCAGCGGCTCTTCCTCCCGTTGCTAGAGCCTTAGCCGAAGCCTCTATGGTTCTCCTCACAAACCCATTCAGGGTTACCTCGTCTAATGATTGTGCCGCAATGCTGTTGAGCAGAGGCACGTTGATCCAGCTCATTATGCTATTATACCTCTGACTCAAGAACAAAGTGTGCACCATTTTTTCTTGTAGCTGGATATCTGAGCTTGGGATGTCTGCCAAGCTAATCCCATCGTTGGTATGGACCTTCACCTTATCCATTCCCAACATGGCATAGACGTCTCTCTTCGGCTTTCTTTCCACTTTATTTGGCAGCCCCAGCGCCCTCTCCACCAACTCCGGGGTCAGCTCAATCTGTATTTGCCGGGTGGCTTCATTCTCGCGCACCGTGATGGTGCCTCTGTTTCTATAAAAGGTGCGTAAAAAGTCGGTGCAATGGGTGTAGTCCACTCTTTGGCCCACTGCTTCTAGGTATTTCTGTAGATGGCAATGGTTTATAATCTAGCACACTGCCAGCTCTTCGATGTCCACGTCTTCAAGGTTGAAGATGTGACAGAAATTCAACTGGTTAAAGGCTCTAGTCTCCACCATGAGGCTGTACTTCGCTTGCTCCTCCTCCGAGAAGGGGAGCTTGCCAGCCTTGTCCTGGCTTGCCATGATCGATGCCTGCAAGTTCAGCCATTTCCACTATTAGTGCTTTTGACAAGGAACTTACTGAAAGAAGAAAAGCGTAGCAGATTTTATTGATGTAAAATATTTTGAGTATAGCCTTAACTTTTCTTTTCAGACTTTTACCATTACATTTTACCATTGCATTTTAAATTTTATTGACATTTCATACTTGGTTCACTTTTTAATGGTTCGTTCGGTTTCGGCCAGCCAAGTTCAGCACTCGCTACACCTCATGCATCTCCATGCTTTGCCTTTGGCTCCTAGCCTGCTGATCCCTATTGTACTCCGCTATGCTTTGCAATGCTTTACGGGCTAGCCTTCTCTCCTCTTCTAGATCTGCGATGATTGCATCTGCTGTCCTGCCACGGTGCTCGTACTAGGCGTGCGCGTCATAACTGCTCACCAGCTCCTAAATAGCATCCGGGAATACATTCAAATTGAGCTCCTCATTAGACCAATGGTCTGAGCTCTCTTCTGCCATGGTCAAGTTCTCACGCTCCACTAAGCTGTCGATCAGGTTGAATAGACTTGACAGATCCAAGTCATTGGTGCTCCTTGCTTGGTCCTACTCTGCGCTTTGATGGTTTGTCTATGTCATTAGGGCCAAAAACGTTTCAAAAATGGCACTTGTAAGAAAATGATTAAGTTACTAATTAGTTGAGGTTTTAAAATAATGAACCCTCCAAATTTGGCCATTCAGACGTGATTAATGAGAGAATTTATTATTCATTTAAGAGGTTAGCCATTAAATGCCTAAGGACGTTAACTCATGTCAGAGGTCACTTTTCGGCCATTATTCTTTCATTTTGAATATTTTACTATCACGTTTCCCACCAAAATCACGCTTCTTTTTTCGCCTGCATTCATTTGAATCATCGTTCTCTCCTCTTCACTTTGTTTCTTAGTTCTTAAAGTAGATTTTACTCTGTCGTAAAATTTCTCACCAAAATCACGTCCGGTTCTTACCAGCAGCGTGCATTGGTCTCCCTTCGTCTCCCTTCATCTCCTTTCACAAAATCTTGAGAAGGTGATCAACAATCAAAAGAGTCTCTACACAGAGGATCAATACCACTTACTTGCCGATTGAGCTATAGAGATATGGTCCTCCATGGACCTGAGACGAGATCATCTTGTTAGTTTTCAGCAGACCCAACTAGGTTGGGACATCCAAGCCGCATCTTTACTTCAACCCCTAAGATATCCATTCTGTAAGATTTTGTTTCAACTAAATCCAAGCTTTTTCTTCAATCTCTTCAATTTGATTCATAAGAAAATGGGTAAAAGAGTCCCATGGTGTTGATGCAAATTGGTAGGGATAGATATACTAAGGATAATCCTTAAGCTAATAGAATAGAAAGTGAAAATTTTCACTTTGATCTTGACACTTGAAAATAGAATATCTTCATTATACAGTGTTGTAATATCAACTTTTTAGCAAGGACTAATTGATAAGACAAGGATAATATATTATAATTAGAAGAAAGGAAGTACTTTGATTTCTGGGAGATAAAAATATTTACCTAGTAATAGAATAAAAATATTCATTATTCAATTTTGTCTCTTAAAATATAAAAAAATTAAACAAGTAATAGATAGAAGTATTAGTGATATTGTGTATCATATCAACTTTAGGACTAAGATGATTTTATGTGTGCAGGATGCTTCGAAGAATATGAAGGATACAACTTCTTACTTAATATTAGCTCTTGGGAGTATTTTTCTCATCATACCCTCAACTATGATTAGCACTATGGGGTTTCAAGTTTCAATATCTTCAATTGTGATTCTTATTAGCACTATCAGATTTCAATACCTAAATGGTGGCTTGATGTTATGGGATGATACTACTCATGATATCATATCCTAGCAAATCTCTTAAGATCTATTCCCTTGATTTGTAAGAAGAAATAGAAAGGACTTGAATCTATTTCTTTCTCTTCAGAACTCTGATTCTAAAGCAGACTGATTTTATAATTGAAAGCATCACTACATTATTGATGCTTTATCCTTGTATATCTTTTTTCAAATGTAATATATCTCAATTTCACAAAAAAAAGACCATCAAAATAATCAGTCTCCATTTCACAAAAAAATTTTACATAACTTTATTAGGCTCTGAAAATTTTTTAAAACTTTTTAAAGCTTTTTTTGAGCTCGTTTGCTATTTTAAAAATATTTTTAAGCAAAAAAGGCCTAAAAGAAACCCAAAAAATCACAAAAAAACCACCCAAAAATAGCATTGCCGATACAACGCGAATATGGGTATCCGAGACGCACAACGCGAACATGGGTATCCGAGCGTCTCGGATACCCATACCAAAAATAGCATTGCCGATACAACGCGAATATGGGTATCCGAGCATCTCGGATACCCATATTCGCGTTGTATCGGTAATGCTATTTTTGGTTTAAAACCACCCAAAAATAGCATTGCCGATACAATGCGAATATGGGTATCCGAGCGTCATTGCCGATACAACGCGAATATGGGTATCCGAGACGCTCGGATACCCATATTCGCGTTGTATTGGCAATGCTATTTTTGGGTGGTTTTTTTGTGATTTTTTTGGTCTCTTTTAGGCCCTTTTTTGCTTAAAAATATTTTTAAAATAGCAAATAAGCTCAAAAAAATTCAAAAAAATTTCCATGAGTTTATTAGGCTTTGAAAAAAATTTAGAAAATTTTTTGCTTAAAAAGGCCATTTTTAAAAATAGCAAATGAGCTCAAAAAAATCTTAAAAATTTTCTAAATTTTTTTCAAAGCCTAATAAACTCATGGAATTTTTTTTGATAGGTTTAAGATCTCACAAAAAATAAGTCATTACAAGGGGGGTGTACTTTGCACGCGCATGTTTACTCCTTCACGATACTGAGGGAGGAGGACCCCTACGGAGATTTTGTTGTGCCACTCTTGTACCATATCAAGTCATCCATGATATGCAGCGAAAAGTATAGTACTAAACATTATGCTTTTTGCCACGCTCGCGCCGTATGAACTGCTCCACGATACGGTGCGAATATGACCCTGCGAAAATTTGGCTTTGCTGCTCTCGCGTCATATCAACTTATCCTCACATGGTTGACTTTATGAATTTATGAATTATCCTTACATTGTTGCTGCTCATGCTCATAAGATCACCCTAATGAATAAAGATTTTAATATGATTAGCAGAATAAGGTACCGAGGATGATGTTTGCAAGAGAAAAATCGATGTACTTGGACCTGTTAATTATAAGAGAATGGGTGAGGTGTATGGGCAAATGGTTATTAATGTTTCTTGCACTTCTGAGGAAGAGGACTATCTTAGCATATCTCATGAGGACAAGTCCATGCTAGTTGTAAAAAGGATATTTAATTGTTGGATTCTGTAGTTTATTATTGCATAAGGTAAGGCATTTTGACTCTAAAAAATTTTAGTATATAGAATAATTGTGCTATTGATTGCAAATAACACTCCTTTATTTTTGCTATTAGCTTTAGGACATTGATTGCATCTCTTGGCCAATAAATCTCTAAAATTATGTGTATTATTGATCCACTGTTATCAATGGATTTTTTTTAAAGATTTGGTTCAAATATAACAATGTCTTTCAAAGCTTTTGATTCCATCACAACTACCATAAATTTTTTTATTACATCGGATACACTTACCAGAGAAATTATCCTCATGAACTCTCTAAGTGGTATCCATGGCCAAGGAACAATGTGGGTTGAATGGAATACTGCTTGATTTTTGGTTAATTATTTATTTTATTTGATTATCTATTTTAGTTACATGTTTCCATTTGCAGTGCTGGCAGGCTCCTGACTACCTTCTTGGACACCACATATGAGGATATTGTTGATCCTAGAAAACCATATAACTCTCTCTAACAAGAAGTACCATTGCAAAGTCACAAAGTCATACATATACTTATGGAAAAAGAGTGCTTTTCAAATGTTTGCAGGACAATAGATTCAAAGATACTCAAGATAGATGGAGTGAATGTAAGTCTCTTTCATATTGTTGGTTTTTTTAGGGACCCCTTTTTACCAACTTGTTACATTTTTTCTCGCAGTGCTGGCAGGCTCCTCTTCTGAAAAGTTTCTACTTAGCCAGGATACCTTCGTTCTTTGTAAATTTGCTGTTTTGAAGCAAGCCACAAAGATATGGAGGGGTACAAACCATGATAAACGTATTCTTCTTGAGATCCTTCCAGCTGTCATGGACTTTTTAATATCCTGAGATATTTTGAATTTGAAACTCTGCACTGTTACCTTGTCAGGAATCTCCCAGTTTAGAGATGAAAGACTTGGCAATGGCAAATCTTCGATATTCCCATACCTATCCGCTTTAGAGGGAACCACATACTGTGCATAATATATAAAAACCTTGCATTCACTAAAAAAAGACATAGTTTGATCGGCATAAATAATGTCTGCCAATACCTTATGAATGGCATGAAAAGTCCCACTTAGGCTTTCCACAGGTTGCCATTCAATACTTGTTGACGGAAAGATATCTACAATGACGAACCGTTTGTTAGAACTTGCATAAATGGAAAAGAATTATATACGTTATTCAACTAATAACTTACAATTTGTTTGTTGGGGAACACATTCGTTTGGAGGCAAGTGCATATCCTTGGCCATGTAAACATGTTGCACCTTGACAAACCAGCCTTCGGGCATAATTTTGAAGGCAATGATACGCCCCTTCCAATGATGTTTTATATCATCTCGTTTTCTTCTTTTCACCTTATGAGAGTCCTTGCAAGATGGCAGCATGGTAACCCAATCGTTTACAGCAAAGGTTTTGGGCTCAAAATTTCCATCTGCTCCCTGGCTATAGACTGTGCAAGAGTGTATTAAACGAGAAGGGCGCCTGGAGGAAGCCATGAAAAGAATGAAAGCGCAGAGAAAGAAGCTCAAAGAGGGGTTAATGAACTAAAAAGTAGCGCCAAGAATACAAATGAGTATGTATTGGGCGCCAAAAACAATATTGAAAGATCTCCCGACTTTCAAAAAACTCATTATTAATTTCATCACATCTCTGTCACGTATTTTGTCAGATTTGTAAGTAAATAACGTCTTTGGGACTCCAAAACATGTCAGACTTTAGGGGTTTTGGCTAAAAAAGAAGAGAGAATCACGAAATGGACTCCACTATCTCTAAAAAAGAGGAGACAAGAATACCATATTCTTGCACACGTGGCGAACTCTCTTTGGCCCTTTTCTTAATCCCGTGATTAACAAAAGTGCATTTTTTGAAGCGTTTTTGGCCCTAATGTCTTGGTTCTCTCCTGCTAGTGGGTTCCTTGAGTGGTTTTATTTGAGTGAGTTCCTTGACTTATTGAATACAATCCTCAATTTATGATCTCTCAGTGTGTGTCGTTTCTCGTGCACTTGTGGTCAATCAGGCTTTCAGCTTTCTTATGTGTACTCCAAGTGCGGAATTCAATGTGAGTGCGACAAACAATCTCTATATGCCTTACGCCCTCTTGTCTCGTCTTGGGCCTGATAAGCTTCGTCGCTCAAGTCCTGGCCGTTCTAATGGATTCTAGGGTCTGCGATGCTTCTTGCTATTCATTCGGGGATCGATCACAGGTCCTATGATTGGATTTCCATTCTCCACGCGTCAGGTCACTTGGGAGTGCTCCAGCACTGTCCCCCTGTCCCTTGGTTGTGACCCCTATGTCGAGAAGTGCCTACAAGGCGTTTGCTATGTTGTCCTGGAGCAGGTTGCGCTTCCAATCGGTCGCGGGGGTCAATTTTTGATGTTTTATTTTTTCTACCTAAGGGTGTGTCTGATTCTCAAAATCGGACGTCCGATTTACAAGTGGTCCGATTCTTAGAATCGGACTAGGTGGATCCATTTTGAGCTGTCCGATTTTGAGATGTCCGATTCTCAGAATCGGACAGGGGTCAAGTATCCGATTTTCAAAAATCGGACAAGTGGTCCAATCGGACCAGGTGCATGGTCCGATTGCTGACGTGTCCTAATCCGTGGGTCCGATTCTATGAATCGGACAGGGTGGGTCCGATTGCCCTCGATCGGACAAGGCATCCAATCGGACAGGATGGTCCGAGTGGTCTGAGTCCAAGTGTCCGGGTGATCCGAGTGGTTCGATCGGACAGGATGGTCCGATCGGACGGTAGTCCGAGTGTCCGATTTTTAGAGTCGGACGTCCGATTCTGAGAATTGGACGTTGGATCGGGTGTCCGATTCCGCCGACCCGAATGCACTTTCGAGCATGAAATCGTCAAAAATCTTCAGGCATTGATCTTTACAACCTACAAGATTCAACTGGAATGATATTGGAGTGATGGAGAAGAGATTTATATACCTGGGGATCGCCGATAGCAATGTAACTCCTCGCACTAATCGATCGAAATGGGTCACCCAAGCTCTCTCTCTCTCTCTCTCTCTCTCTCTCTCAGCTGGTTGCAAATGAGAATTTCCTTGCCCTCCAAGAACTTATACCCCTGCTGGACATTACCCGGATGTTACTGATCACTCTCCTTGCGATTCCTACACATTCAAATGATCATTTCTCCCATTTTCCACTCGTTTTCCCTGATTTTCTCCCTGTTATACAACAGCAAACCCTATGCCTCTCGGGTGCGATTTCCTAATGTTAGCCTACTCTAAACGCAACACGAATCAAAAGCAAAAAACTGAACTAATTTCTCCATGTTTTCCAATCATCAAACAACCAAAATATCCCAAAATACTTACTTGTTTTGAAGATAAAAAACACCCAAACTTCCTACCTATCTCAAGCTCCGTTTTGGGGATGTAGCCCCTACTTCGATGCTCGATATGAGATGCGCAAGTGCTCAAGCTTGAATCCGTTTGTCCCAGCAAACGGAACCAAATGTGGGAGCCTTCACTCAACCGCCAAGACCCACGGATCGCTTATTGTTTCAAGCATTTCAAGCGAGATCTAATGGCTATCTCTCACCTAGCCGTCGCGCCATCAATCCTACGGGTGTAGTGAGCTTACCTTGATGCATGATCGACTACCCTCCTCTCTCTTGCACTCCGGTAGCTCCACTATTCTTGATGCTAGCTCAAGCATCCTCAATCCTCCTCCATCTCCAAGCTCCATCCTCCATAGCCGTGCATGCAAGAGAAGAGAAAAGAAGAGAAGAGACGAAGAGAAGGGGAGATGATGAAGAGCTTCACCCTCTTGATCCCTCACTCCCACACACTCTCACACTCCTTCTCTCAAGAGCATACACAAGCAAGAAGGAGAGAAGAAGAGAGGAAGAAGAAGACTCTTTTTGCCACACATCAAAATAATGAGCTTCTCATTCACTTTTCAACTTTATATACAAAGCCCTAAATCCTTTTTGGGCGGTCATCCCCTTTTCCCTTTTTTACATGGCCAGCCGTAGCCTAGCCCTTTTTCCCATTTCCCACCATTCTAATTCATCCTATTCCCAACTAATGCGTACACTTTGCACAAGAGCAAGCCTGGCACTCTTTTACAAGGATTCAGGAGCGCTTCTACATTTAATGGCACGCCTTTTACTCTTTTTCCATCTCGGACGACACTGAGACTTTCGAGGGTCGTGCTTGAGCATTTAAATTTCCAGGGCGCCTTTTCCTTCTTTTATCTTGTGCCTTTTTCACTATTTCCTTTTTTTTTCTTTTTTCCATTTTTCCGCTCCTTTGTGCTGCGGTAAATACGGTAAACATTAAACAATGGATGTGTATTTGTTTCTTTTTTTGCAGATTTTGTCTGATGCTCCTTTATGGCGGAATGAGGTTTCAAATGGCGAGGTTCTATAGCTCACCCTTGGATCCCTGGAGTGCACTGTCAAGATTGTGGGAGAGAAGGAAGGAGTCTCACTTGTAGCTTTCTTGCTTGCACAATGGGGGAATACACACAAGGGTGGAGGCTGAAAACAGTTTTCCTCTTCTTAGTTGTGTAAGCCAAAAAAGAACTCAAGTACAAAGAAATAGAAGAACCCTATATATGGGTCTCAAACCAAACTCAACTAACTAAGGTGGCATAGTAACTGAGCCACGAACTAGAATAGATAAGGATAGCTATCATGTAGCTATTATTCATGGGCGGTGTACCAACCGCATCTGCAACTGACACGTCGGTGACATAAATGCACAACGGTCACCATGGCGTATCACGAGTGGAGCTCGATATCTCAACACTCCCCCTCGAGCTCAATCCCAATTCCTGCACACCAAGCAGGTCTCTGAACTTGCGCAGCTTCTCTGCGCCCAATGCCTTCGTGAATATGTCAGCTACCTGATCCTCTGTGCTGACATAAACTAGATCAATAAGACCTAGTAAAACCCTCTCTCGCACATAGTGATAATGCACCTCAATGTGCTTTGTTCTAGCATGATAGACTGGGTTATTTGCCAAGTGTATACTACTCATGTTGTCACAATAAATGACAACTAGCCCATCTGTAGACTGACGCATATCATAAAGTAGCTTATGCAACCAAGCTACCTCACATGCAGCCATTGCTGCACCCCTGTACTCAGCCTCTGTGCTCGACAAGGCAATTGTAGGCTGTTTCTTGCTGCTCCAAGTGACTGCAGCACTCCCAAAAGAGAACATATATCCACTGGTAGAACGTCTATCAGAAATGCTACCAGCCCAATCAGCATCAGTGTATCCATGCAACTGTATCTGAACCCCAGTCTCATAAAATAGTCCATACTACAATGTGGACTTCACATACCTGAGTATGCGTCTAGCCGCATCCAAATGCGGTTTCCTTGGAGCCTGCATAAACTGACTTACCAATCCAACAGCATAGCTCAAATCTGGCCTGGTAATAGTCATATAAATCAAGCTTCCTACTATGCGTCTGTACATAGTAGGGTCTTCCAGAAGCTCACCTGCATCTGCGCTTAGCTTCACATTCTGCTCCAAAGGAACTGAAATAGGCTTACAGCCTGTCATCCCATATTTGGACAGCATGTCCAATCCATATTGCCTCTGCAAGAGTTGTATCCCACTTGGTGATCTAATCACCTCAATGCCCAAGAAATAACGCAGCTCTCCCAAATCCTTCATCTCAAACTTCTGCTTCAATAGCATTTTCACATGAAGGATATCTTCATCACTGTCACCTGTCATAATCAAATCATCAATATAAATGACAAGTAGCATAATACCTTTCTCTGTTTTTCTCACATAAAGTGAGAAATCTGCCTTGGAAATCTGAAAGCCAATAGTGACAAGATACTGTCCTATCTTGTCAGACCATGCTCTAGGTGCTTGCTTCAAGCCATACAAAGCTTTCTTCAACCTGCAAACAAACTCAGGATGAACAGCATGCACATAACCTGGTGGCTGCTCCATATAGACCTCTTCTTGCAAATCACCATGCAAGAAGGCATTCTTTACATCCATCTGATGTAAAGACCATTCCTTTGATGCAGCCATAGCAATGACTGCTCTTACGGTTGCCATCCTTGCAACCGGACTGAATGTTTCTTCATAGTCAATGCCATATGTTTGTGCATACCCCTTGACTACTAATCTTGCCTTGTATCTGTTCACAGAACCATCTGCATTGTGCTTCACTTTATAAACCCACTTACAGCCAATTGCATTCTTACCTTTAGGCAAAGGTACCAATTCCCATGTAGCATTTGCTTCGAAGGCATCCATTTCTTCATCCATGGCTTTCTCCCATTTTTCTTTTCCCATGGCTTGCTCAAAAGAAGTGGGTTCTGGTTCAGCTCTCGTAGACCTGCGCAAAGTAGGTTCACTCCCAGGTGCTCTCAAAACATCCCTGGTTTTCCTTACTCCAGGTGTAACAATAGAAGGAATGCCCAACTCATCATCAATGCTCTGTTCTGAGCCACTGGATTCACCATCCACATAAGAGTGACCTGCATTCACATCAAACATGGGCTGATCAACCTTCTCTTTTCCTTTTCGTGATACCTGCATACCACTATCTGCATTGCTTTGAGAAGATTCTCCTGATCTCAATCTACCTGTCCATGGTGAAGAATGTGAACCACTGCTAGAGGGTGCTCCAGGTCCACTAATATTTTGTGACTGCTGCTGTGAATTCTATGCAGCATTACCATTTTGTGCATCTACATCATCAATCACATTTACTGGTTTATACCAGCTACTCATCTCATCAAAAACAACATCTCTGCTCACTGTAAACTTACGAGTAGAAGGGTTATAGCATCTATATCCTTTTTGCTGCAGAGAGTAACCAATAAAGATGCACTTCTCAGCTTTTGGATCCAACTTGGATCTCAACTCATCTGGCACATGTACATAGGCAATGCAACCAAAAATTTTCAAATGAGAAATATCTGGTTTCCTACCAGTATACCTCTCCTCTGGAGTCATTCCATGTATTGCTGCAGTGGGAGTCTTGTTTATTATGTAGACTGCTGTAGCAACTGCTTCAGCCCAATAAAAATCTGGCAGGTCTTTTTCATTGAGCATGGCACGAGACACCTCTCCAATATGTCTGTTTTTTCTTTCTGCAATTCCATTTTGCTGTGGGGTATGACTGCATGAATATTGCTGCTTTATGCCATGCTCCTGCAAGAACCTTGCAAACTCATTTGAGAGGTACTCTCCCCCTCCATCTGACCTTAGGCATTTTATCTGCAGACCTGTTTCTTTTTCAACCATAGCTTTAAGAGTTTTGAAATGCCCAAAAACTTCACTTTTCTTTTTCATAAAATACACCCAAACTTTTCTGCTATAGTCATCAATAAAAGTGACAAAATAATGACAGCCTCCAAGAGATGCAGCTTTAGTAGTCCACACATCAGAGTGGATTAATTCCAATGGCTTCTTACTCTCTTGAACATGTCTAGGAAATGGTTTCCTTGCCTGTTTTCCAAACTGACAGGCTTCACATACCTTATGCATTTCTGCAACCTTGAACTTAGGCAATCCTGCAACAATGTTTTGGGCCTGCATTGATTTAAGTCGCTGTACATTAACATGACCAATGCGTTTATGCCAGATATCAATATCTGCAACTACACCGGTCCCATGTGCAAACATTGCTGCACTCAATTCAGGCATGTCTGCATCCAATGTAAACATTCTGCCCTTCTTCTTTCCTTTTGCTATCAAGCGACCTTTATTTTTCATATCCTCAACAAAGCATCCATGAGGATTAAATCTGACCTGCAAGCCCTGCTCAACCATTTGACCAACAGAAACCAGATTCTTGGTGATATTCGGGACATGAAATACATCGGACAGGTATTTCTTTTTCCCATCCTGCATAGACAAGGGAATTTTTCCAATCTGCACAATAGGATGTGCAGTATCATCACCAGTCTCCACAAATCCTGGTTTTTTCATTTTCCTTGCATCCTCCATCCATTCTGCATGACCTGTCATGTGGTTTGATACACCTAAGTCAACATACCATACATCATTGCTTTCTTCTGCACTTGTCACAGAATTGTTCATGTGCTGTACCATGAACAAATGCTCATTTCTGTCATCACCCTGTCTACTAGAAGATGCATAATTTCCTTGTTGCAGTTTTCCATTCATGATGTCATTCTGCTTTTTATAGCAGTCTTTAGCCATATGACCCATTTTACCACAGTAGTAGCATTCAAGATTACTGTTTGCATTTTGACCTCTTTGCCATCCACCACGACCTCTTTGGCTCCCCTTGCCTCTAGAGTTACCACGTCCTCCTCCATAGGACTGGTTTTCTTGAGTTTGCTGCATATTCTGATTTCTACCACGGTCTCCAAATCGGCCTCCTCTACCTCTGCCTCTACCTCTTCCAGCATTTGAGTAGAAGACAGCTTCTTTTGAAGTTCCTCCTGAAGAAGATGCACCACCATTTCTCTGCTCCTCAGAAATTAGAAGAGCAATCAACTCCTCAAAATCAGGAAATCTTTCACGGACAGAAATGGATGTTCGAAACTGTGCATAATCCTTTCCTAGACCATTCAAGGTCATAGAAACTAAATCATCATCTTCCACTGGCGACCCAATGGAAGCAAGTGCATCTGCAATCTTCTTCACCTTCATGTGGTAGTCATTGATGCTCATATTTTCTCTTTGCACATTATGCAACTCTTGCTTGAGCTGCATTTTCCTGGCTTGAGTATTTGTACTATACATTTTTGACAAAGTATCCCATGCCTCCTTTGGCGTACTTGCATCCTGAATATGCACAATCATAGAGTCTGAAATACTGATAGACAGCCAGTACATAACTTTCCTGGCTCTCTCATGCCATGATTTGAATGCCTGCATTTGCTGTTGATTGGGAACATCAGGAAGAACTGGTTCTTCTTCATTTCCTGCAACAAATTCCCAATATCCTTTTCTCATAAGGAAATTCGTCATTCTAAACTTCCATGCCTGGAAGTTGTTCTTGTCAAGCTTTTCAGTGACAATCTGTGAAAGAGAATCAGATGCCATTACAGAATACTGCAAAAAATTCTGTCACTGCAAAAAACACAGCTTCACCCTCACAAGGGCAAATCTGCAAAACTAGCGAAAGTGGTATTTGACCACACAGTCACTTCCTAGTGACGATTTTGCATAAACAGGAACCAATGATGATTCTGAAACTCCCAATGTCTCTGCGCATAAGCATACGATGCAATCTCTACAGTAACTTTTCACCGACCTGTAGAACAGTGGTCGCACAGCATAAAATAGGGTCTTTTCCTGAGTGCGTGCAGAAAACTTCCGCCTTCAAAACAGGCCCCGAAATGGCCTCAAATCAAAAAAACAAGGTCGCCGATGGCTAAAGCCCTTTCCCGCAGCATATACTGCCCTCTTGCTTCACCGCAAAGGGCGTCTCAACCTGAGACAATGCACTCTTGCACTTTTCGGCTGTGCTACCTGCAGAGATCTGCTCCCAAAACAGAAAATGAAAGCAACACTGCTCCTCTTACCAAAACACCGCGAGCTTGGCTTGCTTTCTTGAGCTTCTTACCACGAACAAGGCTCTGATACCATGTCAAGATTGTGGGAGAGAAGGAAGGAGTCTCACTTGTAGCTTTCTTGCTTGCACAATGGGGGAATACACACAAGGGTGGAGGCTGAAAACAGTTTTCCTCTTCTTAGTTGTGTAAGCCAAAAAAGAACTCAAGTACAAAGAAATAGAAGAACCCTATATATGGGTCTCAAACCAAACTCAACTAACTAAGGTGGCATAGTAACTGAGCCACGAACTAGAATAGATAAGGATAGCTATCATGTAGCTATTATTCATGGGCGGTGTACCAATCGCATCTGCAACTGACACGTCGGTGACATAAATGCACAACGGTCACCCTGGCGTATCACGAGTGGAGCTTGATATCTCAACATGCATATCCTCCTTTTTTTTGTCATGTGATTTATGTAGATATTTTTTATGCACTATCTTATTATCATTCTTTGTATCTTGCCATGATTGTACTATCGCTTTCATTACGCGATCTTGTATTTATTTTATGTATCAATCTTATGGATTCAAGTACACTTTGAATTCATGGAGATGAACATTGTACACTTTACTGTAACTCTTTTGTATGGCCCAAATAAAGCACATAGTGCTATTTGTGGCAAGGCAGCTTGTTGCCCTACCACAAATTTTTTTTCCCCTGCAACCATCGCTATTAGCGTTACAAATTTATTGCATGCGTCGCTATTAGTGTCGCACTTAGCATCGCAAAACGTTGATATATGCATCACAACTCATGATCATACCTAGAAGAGGCAAACAATCAGTCTCAACCACCATAACAGCTCTAGTGAAGTACTCTCTGTCATTCTTGAGAGCCGTGACAACTCCCAAGAGCTCTCTTTTAACTTGAGGATACCTTCATTGTCGCTCATTTAGGAATTTTACCCCAAACCGAATAGCATACCTATTTCCATCTGCATCATTTTGGCCAACAGTCCATCCAATGTCGATAGGACTAGTATTAAAAGTAAGCACAATAGGTCTTCCACTCTCATAATCAGGCTTTCGAAGAGTCGAAGCAACTATCAATAATTTCTTCAGTTTCTACATGCCTTTAGTATGTTTAATCTCCCAAGAAAAATGTTGCCCTTTTCTCAAGAGATGATAAAGATCATTTGCAATATGAGCAAAGCGAGGAATCCAAACAAGATAAAACACACAAGCTCCAAGAAACTTGCAAACCTCTGAAGTAGAGGAACAAGTTTCAGCAATTCTTTCAATGGCATCAAACTTTCTTGCCATAATATCCACACATATGACCAGCAATCAAAACTTCTCTAGCACCAAAAATAGATTTTAACCATAACAAGGTTAAATTCACTTCTTCTAGTATGCAAAGAATCCTCTCAACATCTCTAATAGGCAAAGCCACAAAGAATCAGATTGCATTCATGAACATTTAAAGAATCATTTTTACCTTCTTCCAAGCAACCCTTCATCGGTAACTTATCGATAAAAGGCATAGTAAGCTTAGGAATAAAATCTCGTAGAACCTTGTTCATCCCATTCATCATACGAGCAACCGAATTAGTGGCTCCTTGTGGAAGCGTACACATTCAGACAAGACTTAGAGGTAGTCAAATCTTTGCTTTCAAGAACAAGCTAAAACTGATCATATCTAGAATAAAGATCATCAAGAGAATAGATAGTACAACTAGAAAAAGCCTTAGAAAACTCATCCACAATAGGTCATGCACTGACATTTTGAATAGTGACCTTGTTTACTGGCTGTAGGTCTTGTATAAATTAGGGTGTCCCATTCTTTTTAGGAACTATGAACCACTTTTTGGAATATGGAGCTGAAGATGCCTCTAGATTCCCCATCCTGATTTGCTCATTAAAGAGCTCTACCAGTTTGGGCAAGTGAGCCCTTGGCACATAGACCATAGCTTCCAAGGGACATGCGGAATGGTAAAAATAAACATAGGTGTCACAACCCTAGGTTCAACACATCCAATCTCATGTGGAAAGAAAGCAAAGGCTTTTTTATGTTTACATAACATCTCTTCAAAACATCTTACCTCTTCAGGAAGTAGAAAATCTTTGGTCCCAATCTTCATCTCTTTCAATGTCTCAGTTGAAAACTTATGTCCAATACCTATAGTATCTCACAAAGGAGGTTGCGTAGCAGCTCTTCTAACCATCTCATCACTGTCCAAAGGTAGCGGTCTTCCAAAACTGGTCGAACCTTCTTGTCAATTATCTTATATTTTTTCTGAACTCTAGCTTCATTGTTACAACCTGTAGATTTCATTACTCGATGAAAATATCTTGGTAAACACAAATTTTGCAGTTTACAAACAGCAACACCCAAATATTTTTGCTAAAATATGTTAGCAAGGAATTCTCTTTGTTGAGAATCCTCAGCACCCAAATTCTTTTGAAGTATGAAATCAGCAATTTCATAATACGTCGCTAGAGAATGAACCTGTAAGACATATGACATGTCTTGATTGTTAGCATTTAGCAAACCAAAAGTTCTTGCATGGTATCTAAGCATGAAAGGCCATCATAGAGACCATCTATCTTGTCTTCTTCCTGTAAAACATCTGCAATCATTAATTCTTTTTCTTTTCTTTTTACATACTGCCTGGCAGCTCTAGGCATATTAGAAATATGCTGAAAACACAAAGTACTTTCAGTGGATACACCATAAACACATGAGGAAAAAGTGCCATTGCCAAGAGATGAGAGCTTTCCTTGACTCGTTCCACCATCGTCTCGCAAGACAGTGGTACCTAGCAAAAATTCGGCTCTCCTGCTGGAAGAGGGGAATCCATCAAAGAATATTTATTCCGCTGATGATTAATACAAAAAATTGTGAACTAAACAGCTCTCTTCCCATCCTTGCTTCGGATCTGTGCATAGGCAGACCCATCATCCAGAACCTTAGTCTCCATCCAAGACTAAGCAATAAATAAATAGGATAATAATAGGATAAGAACAAGAGTTTTGTACAAATAAATGATAGGACTCACCCACATCTCCAATAGAAATCTTCAGATCTGGACATGTAGTATATAAATCTCCGGTAGTGTTGTTGGCCGCACGTATGCGCCAACCATGATCAACATCAACTAGCCATCTACCAGTATTATATAAACCTTGCACTGTTACATTGATCTCATAACCATGATTCAAAAGAGCAACACAAGGAGTTTCAGTCTCACCAAGCTTACGACAGTTTCCATAGTCGCACGAGCCCAGTGACTTCGAGAAAAATGGCTACGAGGCACCAATCTGGCGCATCTTTGCTCTCATCATATTGTATGAGCTTAAGTGAAGGATGAAGAGGCTTCTTGGACTACATAGATAGAGCTCCATTTGTATATTCCTTGATGATCTCTTCTTCAAAATCAACCTCCTCAATTTGTAATCCATAGAGAATAGCCTCAGCAAAGCTAAAGCCTCTCAATGGATCATATCTTGTGATGGTTCGTCAATAATTTGGCGCTTTTTTTTAATGATGTCAATGATAACATCATGGAACTCTCTCTTGGAATCAAAACTTCTCCAAGTGTAAATTCAAATTTTCAATTAAGAATTTGATCCTCAAGTACATTTTTCAAGTTTGTGGAAGTCTCGACGTTGGATAGCAGCTCGAATCCAGGTTGCTTCTTCGGCTTCGAATCCTTTAACTTTGGGGCCTTTTGGTCTTCTTGAACTTTTGGCTTTTGCACGTTAGTCATACTCTGCTCTGATCCTGAAGAAGAAGGCAGAAGAACTGGCTCACTCCTCCTAGTTGCCTTCTTTGATCCTTTAGGTTGATCATTATCTATTTTGCGCTTTTTTTCAACAAGTGCTTCAAATCCTTGATATTTTGCAATATAAGAATAGATAGAGAAGACATCTACATAATCATTCCATCTAATTCCTTTTCTAATGGCATCTCCTATGAATGAAAGTTCTGATGAAGAAGCTTTACCTTTCTTTTCCACATGCAGTGCATAGGACCATAAAGGAGACTTATCTTTCGGTAACTGCTCCAATTGAAGTCCATGGGCAGGAGCTTCTCTCGCTGCCTCTTGCTTCACATAAGAAAAACATAAGAGAGTTTCCTCCAATAATTTCTTCATACCTTCTTTGCTAAAATTCGTTTTGAGTGGTTGCTTTGTGTCTCCGAAACATATCATCATGTCCTTCCACACCACCAACTTTAGTCTTTTCGCCTCTTCGAAGTCTTGACAGTCCTTGTGCTCATAGTTGGACTATTGCACCATATACAATGGTGAACACAGTCTTTTTTGGAAGAATTCATAGGAGTAGAAGAGGATGGGACAGAAATTGGAGCTAGGTTAAGTGGTTGTTGATCTCTTCTGGCTATCTTTATCCGAATTCTTTGAAATTTCTTCCACCATGTCTTTGAAAGTTGGTTTAGCAGATGGCCTGACAACTGCCATAGGAATAAGCATAGGCATAGGCATAGAAGTAGGCATAGACATGGGATGAGGAGTGGAAGAAGTGAAAGGAGCAATAGGAGAAGTGGAGGTAGGAGAAGACATCCTCAGGGGAGTTTGTATACCATTTTGTAGGCGAGCCTTCCATCTTTGCCTCTTCGTTAATGTGGAGACTGCATCAACATCATCTTGCCAATCTGTCTTCAATCGCATAGGTTGTGTACGGTCTTCAAGAAGCTCTCCCAACTCGTCTTGAAGTGCAAGATTAGTTGCTTGTAAGAATAACTCTACTTTCTTTGAGTTTAGGACTCTTTGTTCAAGTGCATCCAACTGGTTGTAATGTTCTTCAAACTCACATAATAACTTGGAAGCAACAAGTCCTTTGTTGGGCTGATAGACCCACTCTCTGAACATCTTCCGAGTAGCAATACCATAATCCTCCAGGAAATATTCATATTTGAGTGCCTTCTTGAAGACATTCCAATTTGAATCTTGCAAAAATAAATCTATCACTCTAACCCGCAAAGCAAGCGTGACAAGCTGTAAGAAATAATTACTCCAGTTGGTAGGAACTCCAAAGAAATGCATTTGGCTTTCAAAAAATTTAAGATAAGTTGAGATATTCTAGCCATCAAATAATGTACGTTCACTTATCACGGCCTCGATCGCTTTGGTTGCTCCATGTGTATGCTCTTGTTCTTGATGTAGCATTCGTTGTTGATCCAATTGTAGTTGATGTAGCTATTGTTGCTACTGCATAGATAACTGCATCTGTTGATTCTGCATCATAATAGCTGAAGATAGGGTTTACAATAAATTCTTCATCTCATCGGTCGAAAAGGAAGAAGCGCTCGATAATGAAGTGGGTGGAGTATTTGAAGAGTCTCCCATCTCGACAATCAGAAGATACGCTTTCACGTCAAGTTCACTCAGTGTCGCACGGGATTTGCATGGGAGGTTCGAGATTGTCACTCATCACAAGGATGCTAAGCGAGATGGGAATACTTGATCAAGATTACTCAAATCAAGATAAATACATGGAGTGAAGAATGACTAGAAATCTCATTCCATCATTTACATATGTTAGTTTGAAAAGGGGAGGTAGGAATAAAATCTTCTCAACATGTTCAAGGATGATAGTCATTTCACAAGATTACTTCAAAGTTTGAATAAGAGAAAGGCGAGTTGAAAGTGTGAAAATAGGACACTTCCAAGTAATTAGGTTGTATCTCTCAACCCATAAGAGGGTTGAATATTGCTTCAAGATTGTCTCCTCATACCATTCTCCATGAAAAGCTTGTCTTCAACTATACCTTCAAAACTTATCGATTAGTTGCAATGTGGGAAAATTATTTTGTGACAAGAGTCAAGAATTTTGAGATAAGGGAAGTTAGAGAAATCAGTTAAGGAAATCAAATTCTCAAAGATTGAGGTGATAGCTTGGTATGTCAACTTGCAAAGAAGACAAAAGTTCTTATCTTCAGCTCCACCATTAGAACGGAAATAGTAGCCGCGTTCTGTCGACGTCTCGTTCTGTTGCTACAATGTCTTCTGCGGACTTCTCATTCCTCCCCCTTCTATGGCATCTGTCAAGATCAATGCTTCAGAGGTGGAGGTGATAGCCAATGAATTGGAGTTTGACAAAGAAGTGGCAGTACGTATGCTGCATGACCATAAGGGTGATGCCATGGCTTCCTTCGCAGATCTCTAACAGGTCCTTCATACCCTTCGCCTTCTTCTTGTCTGGTTCTTCCGCTATGGTCATTCCTGCATCAGCTCCGTCCCAGTTTCGTCACCCTGTTCACAGCATCAATACCATGTATACCTGATGCAATGCAGAGCACAGAGTCTTCTGAGTACATTTCCTCAGAAGCTGCAGCAGGGTTGTCTTCATGGAGCTTGTCGATGCGCTACCTTGACAGTCCTTCATCGTTCATCCCTCTTCTGCTTTGTGTTTGCTGATGCCGTTCGTCAACAATGTCGTCACCTCGTGCCATCCTTCATCTTTGTCTTCGTCTTCATCCTCCACTACTTCTTTATCTCCGTCCTCTGCTCGTTTCGTCCCTCATTCACGTTTATCGCAGCTTGACGATCAATTTCGGCCTCCTTTGTTATTGCCTCTGCATTATCTTCAATCGTCTCCTCTGAGAACCCGTGTCGTCGTCACGTTTCATCCTACGTCACTGCTCCTTGTCTTCATTTAGCTCCTTCTTCGACGGCTTTTGTCATTCAGCAGCACCTTCGTCCTCCATCATGCGAGCTTTTAGGATTCATCACCCCCGAATAAAAGCTCATCATCTCATAGCTTTTAGTTTAAAACTTGAGAAAAGCTTTGATTGACGTCAATGCATACGTCAACATTGTCGCTTTTAAATTTTTTTAATTAAAAGCATTCAATTTTTTTGCCTCCCTAGCTCTCATCATGGTGACTCGCACAAAAGTATGTTGACCGATGTAATGTCTACGATCCATGTCACCAAGGTTGAGTTCTCCTCCATTGTCATCATTTGTATTTTGGTTTATGCAGAAAGAGAAGACAAGATTAGACACCATATCCCACTCAAGCATATAATACCATACAAGACTAACCCCCATCACTTAAAGTGCCTTTTGTTGTTTACATCAATGCCTATTGATTGTATAGTAAAATAGAGACAAGTTGCCCTGAAATCTTAAGGTTTTTGAGAGCACTCAAAGCTTTTGTAATGTTAAATAAAGCCTACAGGTATGATTTACATTAATTATCTCAAAGAGCTTCTCTTTCCAAGCATTTTCTGGTAGCTCTAAAGCTTGCTTGTCCGAATGGTGCAACCAGGACCTTCCATCTCACATCTCAATAAATAGCAAGAGAGACCATTATCCCAGGTATGTGTAGTCCCAATGAGCTTTGTCAATACGGAATGTATGTTTTAACTTCATACCATATTTACAAAGAATATAAGTGTCGGATGTAGCAATACTCCACTTAAATGGCTATGATATGAGCGCATAACTTTTTGCCTTTGTAGGCTGTTAATGTTGAACCAAGATTTCCCTTGAAGAGACCTTTAATATGCACTAGCAACATCCAAATTACAAGCCACATGGGGAAAATCCAAAGAGAAGGATCATTACAATCTTTTCCTCAAGTCCTTAAATCTTCAAAACGGAATCCTTTATGTGAATCAATTTTCCCATGTATTGTGCCCTATCAAGAACATACTTTGGGAAAGAACTTCGTGCCCAATCACTTGTGAAATTTGCAAATTAGGTTCCATGCAATGCAATCAATCGAGGGATGCTACTCCACACAAAATTATGAATGCATTGAGGAATTTGTGGCTAGCCTAACTATATGTGCTCGTGCATTATGCAAACAGAAAAGAAACACACAACAAAAAATAAACTCACAATGACGTTGACTTAAGAGTCCAATATCTTGGCAGAAAATTCCGCCTTCAGGTTCGCAGTGGTAGACGTGCAGCGTCATGACATGGCTATTTGTGTCTCTATTAACGTCGCATATGCGACGTTGATAGCAATGCAGATAACGATAAATATAGCGACGATAATAGTGACTGTTCTATGGCATCCCTAATACCGACCTTTTTTGCAACAATGGGGGCAAAAATTTTTATGAACATTTTCATCACTTTGAACATCAGTATGAGGCCTGTATCTTGTAGTGATGGGAGTGCAATATGATATGTATTTTCAAAGTAATGATATATAATACCACATTTATTAGGACCTTTTTTTTCCATCCACTTCTTTTTCTAGAGTCTCCCTTGCCTCTAAAATTCCTATCGCCCTTAAAATCTACATGGCACCAAATTGTTGATTTAACTTGATTTCCTAGTAACCACTAGTAAATACCAAACCATTGCCTCTTGAAGAAGAACTAACACTTTCCCTTTCTAAACTTGAGTAGAATTCTTGGATCTAATCACTACTTTTAGAGAATTCAACCTACATCTTGAACTCTTCAGTAAACATGAGAGAAACCAACTCATAAAAAACTAGAAACTAAAAATATATCAAAGGTGATCTAAGACATATATGAGATCTCGATTTTTTTCATATTTTATAGCTTAGTATTTTGAATGACTTCAAATAACAAATATATCATTTTTAAATCTTCTGTAATCTATTTTTTTACACCTTTAATTCTTTTGCAATTGGAGGATGAGTTAGCTCTTATTTCATTTCTTCACCCAAAACAAACCCATATAGATGTTTTTCAATAAGGGATCTCATCACTTGAATCTTTGGTGGGTGTTATTTTCTCTAGCTTCTTAGTAATAGGATTTCCGTTGTCTAAATAATACATATACTTTGCAACCTCTTTGTAGATAACATTATGTTTACTTTCTAGCAAACACCTCAAAACTTTAAAATTTAAAATTTGTAGCTTGTTTACCCAAGTGATGGGACCTAAAATAGGCCAGCACTGGCTATGGCACTTAGCTGGACCTCATGCTCATAACAGACAAACACACCCTCACGGCCTCGCGGACCAGGAGCGTCAATCTTTTGCCAAAGGACAAACTACCCTAAAGCCCAATCTATGCGTTTATAGTTTTATGGTTTTGTAGTCCAACGTTTCCCTTTCTATAAACTCCACTGGGGGAGAACCCATACACATTGGTAATAAATACCACAATAATCACATACATGGGAGGCAACCTCCCGGTAGAAACACCACGGCCCCACTGCAGCTCTCCTACATCGCAGGGATTAGCCCCTTGATGCACTGCTCAACATGTAAAACAAACGAACTTCACTCTTCATTTTGAATCCAGGAGATATACCATTTTCCTTACCAAATAATCCCCCAAGAAACGAATGTCTATCCTATAGCTTAGGATGCCTTTCCACACTCAGCGTGGGCATTGTCATTGAAAACAGGTGCTATACATCCAGGGTTTCTTATTCCAACACCATGGTTTCATGCACATGCAAAGTGAATGATTCTAAAGTGCTCAAACATCATTTTCAAATCAGCAACGTGCTTGTGCACAACCAGGCTTTCAATGCATTTACTCTAACGCATTGCGGCGATGATGAAAGGATAGCACCGAGATAACATTTGTGCTACTTTCCTCTCAATTAACATACTACGAACTCTATGACATGATGTGCATCAGAAAACCAGCAACAATCAGCATGCAAATCACACCATTCAAACATCCCAACCCCCTACGTTTAGGTATTGCTTTCGTTGCATAGGTGTAGAGGTTCATTTTGTCATGTTTTGATGTATAAAAAGCAATAAATCACAAACTTTGACAAAGAGATAGGGCAAAATGAGGCTAAACCTCATGTTTTGCCACTACCACACATCCACAAACAATTCTTATATTTTTTCTTATTTTTCCAAGCTGTATTTCTATTTTTTTCCTTATTTTTCCAATTTTCTTGATTTATTTGGTAATAAAATATACTATTTTCTGATTTTTCTTGTTCCAATTACTTCAGCATACTAACATTCAATTTATCTTCCATATTCCCCCCATGGGAACACCTTTTACCCACTCGAAATGGAAAAACTACCATTTTGCCACTTAAAAACCGCATTTCGGGTTTACGAGAATTAAATGAAGTAGGTAAATCATTGCAAAATCAAATTTTCTAATACACAGCAATTAACCATAATGCAAAAAGCACTCACACAAAGTTTCATCCAATAAGAACACAATTATCATCATAAACTATCAAAAATCCTTCATTTTCTTCATAAAAATGGACATACCATATTTTTATATAACTCGAGACGCCGTTAATGACTTCATAACCAGTAGACGGTGCCTCCATTGCTCTCAATCCAATGCTGTACTTCAATCTTCAGCATCTCCATCAATCTTCATCACCATTTCCTTCATTCTCCTTCCCCGGTTCCTTCATCAAGATGGTACACATGAATAGCCCATAGAGAAGAGAGAGAGGGAGGAGAGAGAAAGACTAGAATCTATTCTCTTCATCCAGGCAGCCATTCCACGTGCGAAGGGCAGCGATATCATCAGCCCATAGGGAGAAATTGAGGGGTAATGTCGGTACTATGGGATACTCACAGCCTGTCATCACCATCCTCATGGATGGAGCGCAAATTTCGGCGCATGTCTGCACCACGCCATCACGCCATGTTTCATCACGTTTTTTCATCAAGATGCATAAAATTTTAGGGGGGGGAGGGGAGGGGGGGTCAAAGGTCCCAAAGGGCACCCCCCCTTTGGTCCTCTTAATGTCCACCTTTTCATATCTTGCCCATTTTGTGGTCACTTTCTTGTCCTGACTCCGATTTGAGCTCTGAAAAATCCTAGGTGGCTTGACATCCCGCATTGACTGGCAACTCCTAAAATACCGTATGGCATTCGAAAAAATTATCAAAAATCCACAAGTGTCGCTCTGACACCTTTTAAAAGCCGTCTTTCACTTAGTGCTTAAAATCGTCCTAGAGCTGCAGCTGCCGCCTTCGATGTTAAATTATTTTTCCCTAAATTTCAGATTTTTTGGCAAATTTTAGGCACATCCTGAGCTCAAAAATCTACTCTCATTGGCGACCACAGGATAGGACGACTCACCCAGTCGAATCCCACAACAGATCTGCACAAAATAACCAACGGAAACATCAAGCTGATACAAAATAGACACATACTACAACACAGCACAATGTTCACCCTACCCCCTGACAAAACCAAGGCATGAAATCCACAAAGGGTAGGCCTAGCATAATCTGATAGAAGGTCTGAAGCTAGTCACTAACCGACTGCTCTAACACGGCCAAACTAAAAAGAACTATCAAAGAGGTCGCCCTAAGTGGTGGTCTGAACTACCTGCCTAACTAAGGACAACACAACCAGGAGCTCCTACTAGGCGAGGACTCCTATAGCCTGATCAAGAAGTACTTTCTTTTAGCACATTTCTTCTATTAGGTTTTTATTTTTCCATACTCGGGCATGTAAAAAGGAGGGAGCTGAGCGTAGTGACCCAAGGAGAACAGGGCATCGGCCTCAGGTTCAGTCTCGGTATCCAAGAACCTACCAAGCCCTCGCAAGGCGATACTTAATCCTTTTCTGACACTCACTTTTATTTTCGCTCCAACCTTCCTTACTTTCTTCTTTTCCAGCAAGACGCCACCCCTAGGAAGACAAGGCATCGGCCCCAAGTCTTACTCGTCCCCAGGAACCTACCAAGCCGTCACAAGGCGATGATCAACTGCTTATAAAATTTTCCTTTCTTTTCTTTTCTATTTTTATAGGGGTTAGAACCCCTTTTTACACACCGTTGTATATATTTATTTTCTTTGAGATATTCAAGGTTTTTTTTTCTCTCTATCATCATCATTTTTCTTCTTCTCTAACTGCCTCACAACTAAGCAAGAACTCCTAGAACGGCTGCCTAGCAGGCTAGCAGAACAGGGTCACTAGAACTGCCTTTTGAAACAAGTCTTTCGATGCCTGGCAATGTCTTTACAGGAGGTAACGACTACTCAGACCTCCCTCAGATATACCTAACCTAAACCTGGGACTTCATGCCTTGGACGCCGGTCCCCAACAAGAAAAGAAAATCCCCCTACAAGCACATAGACACATATAGAAAAAAAAAACACGGTACTCGTAAAGGAGAGATATCACCTGGATAGGGCCACGAGAAGTCTCCAGACGACATAGGCTCCTTCCAAGCTCTTCTTCGAACCTGTCTAGCACATGAATAAAACAAGAAACCATTAACCGCACCTGTACTAAATAGACAACTGGCCCTCTTGGCCTAATGAAATAAAACATTTAAAGCCTCGCAAAATTGGCCCTCTTGGCCTAACGAAATAAAACAGAATAGCACCTACACATCCCTCCCCGAAATAGTATAGATATACAATAATATGCTCCTTTCCAAGGAGGAAAAATGGGGCTCACTGCCCTAAATGCATAAGATTATGACCCATCCCTCCTGCATATATAGCAAGAGGTGTATGCATAACATGTTGTCTAATCAGCCTATGGGTCTAAGATAACAACGGTAGATTGGTCTCGGCTACTCTTTGCATCACCCATATCAACCATCGCCTGCCATATATTGCATGCTCTGATAACATTCCCCACAAGCGACCGGATCCTGTTTCATTATTGATAACAATATCCAAACTAGGACTACAGTTGAAGAAAAGGTCTTCTTCATAAGCAAGATTTGCTAGTGAATCCGCAAAAAACTGATTCCAGTAACGTGGAATCAGCTGAAAAGACACTCTCTCAAACTCCTCAAGTAGGGTCATCGCAGTTCGATGATACATACAAGGGATGGGATTTCGCACTGTGTATGTCCCATCTAGCTCATTCAAGATCAACTAGGAATCCCCTTTTACTAACAACCGCCGAATACCACCTTGTTTGGCAATATGCAGTCCCATAATCAAGGCTTTATACTCTGCCATATTGTTAGTGAATCCTAACTCGAGATAAGCAGCTAACTTCATCGTAACTCTACATCAGGGATCTCGGATTACTACTCCAACACTCCCTTTTTTATTAGGACCCCTGGACGCTCCGTCAAAATATAATGTGTACGTCCACAATGGGTTTACAAAGCTACTCCTAATTATGATAGTCAAAATTTATCATGTTTAGAGGGTGAACTGGCGGCTCCATCCCACCTTCTTCATTAAAATCAACAGGGATACTTGTCAACATTCGTAAGTAGTGATGGCAGAAAACTTTGATCTCCCACACAAAGGTTCCGTATTCTTGCTCAATCACTTTGTATCCTTTGCTCCACCAGATGAGTTTCCCCTGATGCTATCTCTGCTCCAGATATGGGTGCTCCAAATAAGGAATTAACTGCCCCATCAACCAGCTTTAAGCTCTTTTGCAGGTCTCAAATCAGCCCCAGCATGGACCTGCAATGCATTTTCCCGTGTTAGCATTCTTAGAAATAATAAGGTTTAATCTTATTAAGATTAACCTTATTTTTAAATTCTACTCCCTGCAGATTAGCTAGTAGAGCCATAGACCTATTTTTCCCTATCCTGACAATCTTGTAGGGGCCATCCCATCTAGGTTCAAGCTTCCCTGGAAACAACTCCGTATGTTCATCATAGTACAGAACTAATTGCCCTTTTTTAAAGGTATACTTCTTTGCTTTAAGGTCGTGCAATTGCTTCATCCGACGTTTAGCTACCTCTTGGTGTAATAAGCTCTGCAACTTTAGTTCATCTAGGTGGGCTATAGTCGTGAAACATTCAAAGAGTGAATCCTCATCTCCCAAAGAGTGGTTAATTGCAAACCGTATGGTTGGCAACTCGATTTTAAGGGGTAACAAACGCTCTTCTCCATAAACTAATTTAAATGGAGTATGGCCGATAGCTCGCTTGAACGTTGTATTGTACGTCCATACTGCCACATACAACTTCCTGTCCCAGTCTTGTTTCTTTTCATAGACAATTTTAGATAAGATACCCACAAGCTGCTTATTAGTACTTTCGACTTGTCTGTTGGCTTGTAGATTATAAGGGGTCGTTTTATTGTGCTTGATTTGCTTCAGTCATTTGATCACTTTATTCAAAAAATGGGTTCCACGGTCCGACACTAGTTTCTTTGGCGCACCGAAATGGCAGATAATCTGCTCTAAAAGGAAACTTGCAGTCTCTTTTTCATTGTCTTGCCTCGTTGCCCGCACTTCTGACCATTTTGTAAAATAATCAGTTGCTACTATAATGTACCTCTTTTGGGTAGTAAACGACGGGGTGATAGGACTCACAAAGTCAATGCCCCGCTTCTCAAATGGAAGGATAGCCATGATAGGCATAAGTGGGCTTTTCCTATTCTCTTTGCTGTCATGTATTTGACAGGTATCACATCTCTTAACATACTCAAAGGAATCTTGGAAGATGGACGGCCATCAATATCCAACTCTTAAAGCTTTCTGTGCCGGCAGCGAAGTGCCCTCCACATGCAGAGCCATGGCACTCTTCCAAGATGAAAGGAACCTCGTCAGGCATCACACATCGGTGATAGATATCATCAATACCCTGCCGATATAGTGTTGCTGCGATCAAGAAAAACTTCAAAGCCTGTTGTTTGATTTTCCTCTTTTCAGATTTTGATAAACCAGCTCCAGTCTCTCCTGTTGATAGATAATGCGTGATAGCAGCATACCAAGATGGGATAGAAGCTGTATCAATTTTAAACATTTCTTCAATATCACTTTCTTCAGCCAAAGTCTCTTTCGGCTCCCCGAAATCCACAAGGCATTCCACAATACCCTGCAACTTTGGGGGCTTACTCAATCTCATAATCGAACTCCTGCAAAGTGATTAACCACTTTGCCAAATGATCAGGCGGTTGTAGCTTGTTCATAAGCAATCTAAGCCCTTGCGCCTTCATATAGAAAACTACCATCTCATAGAGGATGCAGTGCCTGAATTTTTTAGTCGCAAAGACCATCTCAAGGCACAACTTCTCCATGTAGGTATAGTTCATTTTTGATATGCCTAATTTTTGACTAGAAAAAGCTATCGGATGATACCACTTTTCTTCCCAGATTTGGGCTAAATAGCAGCTAATACTATGCATGGTGGCTACTAAAAATATGTAAAATATTTCGCCTCTTTTAGATGCTTTTACTAGCTCCTATTTCACATCCTCAAAAGCTACCTTACAAGGGTTGCTCCATACAAATAGATAGCTAAAGGATAATAGGTTTGTTAATGGCAACGTCCTTTCTGCCAAGGCATTTATAAACCTCCGATAGTACCCTATCGATGACAGAAAGCTATGTACCTCTTTCGGAGTGTGTGGTGGACTCATAGCGACTATAACCTTGATCTTTTCAAGGTCAATTGCAATTCCTACTGAACTGACCACATGGCCTAGCAATAGCCCATAAGGCACTCCACAAACACACTTCCGTGGGTTAAGAGCGATACAAAATTGTCTGCAACGCTCAAAGCATTTTCTTAAAATAATCAACATCCTTTCCCTTACAGTGGCTGCCCCCCCAGGTCATCGATAAATACTTTCAACTCATTTGGGGAGATGTCACCAAAGGTCTTTTCTGCTGTTCATTGCCATGATCCAGGTGCATTGCACAAACCAAAGGCCATCACATTATACGCAAAAGTACCAAAGACAGTAATAAAAGTTGTTTTCAACTTGTCCTCTTCTGCAATTGCCATCTGGTTATAACCCGCAAAGCAATCCATAAACGAATATAATTCCCTACCCGCTAATTGATCCAAAATCTGGTCAATAAATGGCAACGGGTAGTAATCCTTAACCGTCTGCCTATTCAACTCTCTAAAATCTACACAGTCAGATCCGGTTGTTTTTCTTCTTCCTGATAACAACTGGTGAACACCATTCTATGTGCTATACAGGGAAGATTAAACCAGCTTTCCGTAACTTTTGTAACTCCTCAAACAGCTCATCCCTCAATTCAAAAGGCATACGCCGTAACTTCTGACACACAGGACCATTGCCTTCTTTCATAGGAATAGTATGAATAGCCAGGCTAGGAGGAATGCCTCTCAGCTCATCATAACTCCAAGCAAAAATGTCGCAGAATTCTTAAATCAAGGACACATAGTCCTCCCTTTCTGCTGAATTGAGCATGGAATCTAATTTAATTGGCCGCGAATCATTCGGCGTGCCAAGGTCCACCAACTCAATCACATCTGTGTCTCTTATCCTATCTTGTGGCTCTATCGGCTCATTTAGAGTTATCTGATAAATTATATCCTCTGTAGTGGACCCCTCTTTAGATTCGTCACTGGATGATGTCTCACTATTAGATGGATCATCTGTTGTTTCTAATTCAGTAGAGGATAAAGGAGCTCTCTCACTCTGAGGAGACTCAGGGTAAGCATCGACTATTACTCGATTAGCACCTCTACCTAGAACCACTCGACCGGTAGGTATATCGACTTGACGGTTTGTCCATAAGATCCAAGGCCTGCCTAGCAAGACTCGATAGCTAGGACGTCCTGCAAATCTTATCACCCTAAAGTCCAAGAAGCATTCTACACTTGCAACTGTAACATGGACTTTAGTAACGCAATCTTCTGGTTGTCTTAGACTATCATTAGCCATTCTAAGAAGGGTGGAGCTATCTTTTTGAATGCCTTGACCCAACCTCTCCATCAACTTTGAACTCATGATATTGACGGAGGACCGAATGTCTACAATAGCATGCTCTATTAATATTCCATCCACGTATGCTGGAACCCTAGGGCAATTCTTTTCAGCATGATCAAACCAATCTTCCCCTACTCATGCTATGCCCAAAGGTTCTACAATATACCCAATATGCAGGATCTTTTTGAATTCCTTTCGTACTTCTGGAGATAATTTAATCAACTGTAAGAGGTTTACATTTGGTTTGACTTCGCAAAGAGAACTTGCTAAATCAAAATCATGATAGGTAGCCAAAGCTCTTTTTTCTCGCCAGACCATTCTTTCTTTTGGTCTCGGGACCGGCTTTGGTGCTTCTTTTTTAGCTCGTGCCTTCTTTCTTGGCACTTTCTCATCCTTCTTAGGATCAACTTTTTTGTCAATGGGCCTTAGAGGTCCCGCTTCCACACCAGGATTCAGGACTTGCGTCCCCTTATCCCCTTGCTTAAGGTTTCCCTTGACTGGTTTTGCATTATCTCTGTCATCCTCTTTAGCCTTTTGGCCTCTTGTCACGGCTCATAGGTTAGAGGTTTCAGCGCCATTGACGCGTACAGCCTCCATAAGGCTAACTCCATTGCCTTGTGGCAACTCTTCTATAGTGGTCTTTCCCCTTTGCAGTATTTGTCTTAGTCCATCATTTTTCTGGAGGTTATTACCTTGCGCTCTATGATTAACTGGACCTAGCTGTTTACTCCCTTGTTGGAGAGAACTAATATTACTCCAACAGGTAGCGGGTAAGTGGCCCGACTTCCCACAAATATCACATTTAATATTTGGACAGTTTCTAGGTGAGGGCTGAAATGATGAACGGGTTGCCTCTTACTCATCTAACCTTCAATCCTCACTAAGAGAACTAAAGAGGGGCACCACTTAGCCAAAGGGAGGATGGGCTAGGACATCCCTTTTCTCAAAGAGAATCAAGAGAACCAAGACACAAATTTACAAGAGAGAATATATGTACTAAACACCATATTGGAATATGAGAGAGAGAGATGAGAGGAGAGGGAGACAAGAGGAGAAAGGTAGAGAAAGCTTGCCATTATGCTATATGGAATGAGAAGATGAGAATAGAGGGAGATAATAGGAGAAGAGGTAGAGGAAGCTCGCCGTTATACTACATAATAAAAGAACTTACTCATAGCTTACCTCACAGAGATGAGGGTATTCTAGAGTGCTCTCATGGGCTTGTCATTGTCCTTCTTCCCCCCTCTTCATTATCCATGGGCTCTTTATATAGTCTCCATGAGGGATTAGATTAAGCTAATCTTCTTGATTAACATAATCCTAGATGATGTATGGCATCTTTGAAAATATGGAGAATAGTGGATGGGACAAGTCCCCACCTTGGTCATCATGCAAGAAGCCAAGGGTGGTGGTAGACAAAATAGAGAAATGGAGCTAGATTACAAGAGGTGGGTGCCCAAAGCACATTATTATAATATATTTACAAGAAGGATAGAGTGGAAAGTTGGTGTGGTGAAAGAGAGAAGCAAATTGCATGTAGCCAGCAGTCTGCGCCTTCATAACTTCAATTCCGTGAAGAATCTGAAAAAAGTTTCTTCTGCAACTTTGTAGACCAGGTCGAAATTGATCAGGCAACATGGGAATTTTCTTGAAATTCGCTTTTTCTTGGGAGTTATTGAGATTATAAAAAACGGCTTCCAAAAGCTGCTTTGACTTTAGTCCCCCATATATATATAAATACATATAAGCATGTGACAAAAGGGGTCGATGCTTGTAAGCTTTTGTGCAAGATCCAAGTGACATCATGATGTGGATATTGACTTGTGTGCTAGGGTGAGGTGTCCTCTAATGATGGTGATAGATTCCAAATCTTAATGATGCAGGCGGAGCCCATGTATAGTTGGAGGCTAGTCCTTTGAAAAATCTATGCACTCACTCAACTCCTAGGTGTAATCCATTTCCATCTTCACTAAGATAACCATCCCTTTTACCCTTTACATTGACATGCCTCCTAAGAACTTGTTCCCCCCATTTACTAGAGTTATCATAATCGAGAAGCAATGTAGCATACCTAGTGCTTGAAGAGTAAACCCAAAGTGATATGGTAAGCTCTTGATAGGGGTTTTGGCCAAATTTTGTGGTAGTAATCCAGGTTGTAAAAAACCAGGTTCACTAGGGAAATGTTGTCCGCCACACCACTTATAGCTGAATCTTGAGGGACCACCCTCTTCAGGGCGTTGACTCCCTATCAGATTCTACTGCTTCTTCAGGAAATTGACGTCAACATCTATTTGCCGATATTGTTCAGAAATCATGTCAGTGTCGTGCTTCATCATATCCTTAACTTCGCCAAGGACATTAGATGCACTCGACTCATAGCCTTGATCGTCTATCCGTCATTCCATTGGCCTAATAATTTGATTGGGCATTGGTTGTTGACTCATAGGAACAACATTAGGGTTTGAAACTTGGCTTTCAACATTTGGTAGAGCCAACTGACTAGCCATAGGCATAGTCACATTGGGAGGAGCTGGCAACAAAGGTACATTTTGGACCATGCTTCCTCTCCCATTAGGGTTATTCATAGGCATCCCTTGACTTCCATTCATCAATAGTAAATTGCCTCCAGGTACTAAACCCGCATTAAGATTTATTCGAGAGGAGTAGGCCGTTTGTAATCGTGCTTCTACTCCTTTTGCCTGCGTGATGGCGGTGTCTATATCAGCCAAAGCCACACTGCTCAATTGTACCTGAATATTGAAATCCAAACCATGCAAGAAATATTGCAATTGGGCAGCCAACGGAATAGAAATGTAAGTTTGTAACTTACAAAACACTTCCTTAAGCTTCTTGGCATAGGCTTTCACATTCTCATGGGGATCTTGGCGTGTTACATTCAAAACACGCAACCAGTATTGGCCACCTCTTTCAGGGGCATATTCTCCTCAAAAAGCTGCATAAAATTGGTCAATTGTAGTTATGGTTCCAGCCTCTATGCTATGATACCATACCGTAGCCCTTCCTTTTAATGTCATGTTAAAGAACATCATAAGATGTCCCTCATCTTGAATGCGGTAATTAAACATTAGTATTTGGAATTCACAAATGTAAAACTCCGCATCTTCTTCGGCTAACCCATTAAAAATGGGCAAAGGCACTCCTAAAGCTGGCAAATCCGGCGTCCTTGCAAGAATTGCAATGGGTTGTGCCATAACGACAATCGGATTAACAATAGGAGTTTGAATTGATGGAATCACACCCCCACTTAAAGTGGGTTGACTTGGTGGAAGAGGGGAAGAACTTGTGCTTCCTCCTACACCTAAAGGACTATGTGCAGCAGTTGGGTTACTGACACCACTGTCTCTTATGCGTATCGGGCTACTCCTTTGAGGAGAATAGCGACTTACAATCTCCAACCGCCGTCTAGCCCTCTCAGCACGTTCTGCTTTTTGTATTTCGGCTTGACGGTCCTTGTCCCAACTTTTTGGTCCCTAAAAACCCTAGATTCAAGAACCACCACTTGTTGGTAGCTCCTGGCAGACGCACCACTGATGGGACCTAAAATGGGCCGGCACTAGCTATGGCACTAGCCGGACCTCATGCTCATAACACACAAACACACCCTCACGGTCTCGCGGACCAGGAGCGTCAATCTGTCGCCAAAGGACAAACTACCCTAAAGCCCAATCTATGCGTTTATAGTTTTATGGTTTTGTAGTCCAACGTTTCCCTTTCTATAAACTCCACTGAGGGAGAACCCATACACATTGGCAATAAATACCACGATAATCACATACATGGGAGGCAACCTCTCGGTAGAAACACCGCGGCCCCACTGCAACTCTACTACATCGCAGGGATTAGCCCCTTGATGCACTGCTCAACATATAAAACAAACGAACAAACTCCACTCTTCATTTAGAATCCAGGAGATATACCATGTTTCCTTACCTAATAATCCCCCAAGAAACGAACGTCTATCCTACAGCTTAGGATGCCTTTCCACACTCAGTGTGGGCATTGTAATTGAAAACAGGTGCTATGCATCCAGGGTTTCTTATTCCGACACCATGATTTCATGCACATGCAAAGTGAATGATTCTAAAGTGCTCAAATATCATTTTCAAATCAGCAACGTGCTTGTGCACAACCAGGCTTTCAATGCATTTACTCTAACGCATTGCGGTGATGAAAGGATAGCACTGAGATAACACTCGTGCTACTATCCTCTTAATTAACATACCATGAACTCTATGACATGATGTGCATCAGAAAATCAGCAACAATTAGCATGCAAATCACACCATTCAAACATCCCAACCCCCTACGTTTAGATATTGCTTTCGTTGCATAGGTGTAGAGGTTCATTTTGTCATATTTTGATGTATAAAAAGAAATAAATCACAAACTTTGACAAAGAGATAGTGCAAAATGAGGCTAAACCTCATGCTTTGCCACTACCACATATCCACAAACAATTTCAATATTTTTTCTTGTTTTTCCAAGCTGTATTTCTATTTTTTCCCTTATTTTTTCTATTTTCTTGATTTATTTGGCAATAAGATATACTATTTTCTGGTTTTTCTTGTTCCAATCACTTCAACATACTAACATTCAATTTATCTTCCATATTCCCCCCATGGGAACACCTTTTACCCACGCGAAACGGAAAAACTACCATTTTGCCACTTAAAAACCGCATTTCGGGTTTACAAGAATTAAATGAAGCAGGTAAATCATTGCAAAATCAAGATTTTATGATACACAGCAATTAACATAATGCAAACAGCACTCATACAAATTTTCATCCAATAAGAACATAATTATCATCATAAACTATAAAAAATCCTTCATTTTCTTCATAAAAATGGTCATACCGTGTTTTTACGTAACCCGAGATGCCTTTAATGACTTCATAACCAGCAGACGGAGCCTCCATTGCTCTCAATCCAATGCTGTACTTCAATCTTCAGCATCTCCATCAATCTTCATCACCATTTCCTTCATTCTCCTTCCCCGGTTCCTTCATCAAGATGGTACACATGAATAGCCCATAGAGAAGAGAGAGATGGAGGAGAGAGAAAGACTAGAATCTGTTCTCTTCATCTGGGCAGCCATTCCACATGCGAAGGGCGGCAATATCATTAGCTCATAGGGAGAAATTGAGGGGTAATGTCGGTTCTATGGGGTACTCACAGCCTGTCATCACCATCCTCATGGATGGAGCGCAAATTTCGGTGCCTGTCTGCACCACGCCATCACGCCATGTTTCATCACGTTTTTTCATCAAGATGCATAAATTTTGGGGGGGGGGGGGGGGGGGGGGGGGTTCAAAGGTCCCAAAGGGCACCCCCCCTTTGGTCCTCTTAATGTCCACCTTTTCATATCTTGCCCATTTTGTGGTCACTTTCTCGTCCTGACTCCGATTCGAGCTCTGAAAAATCCTGGGCGTTCGGCTTGACATCCCGCACTCACTGGAAACTCCTAACAAACCGCACGTCAGTCGAAAAAATTATTAAACTTCACAAGTGTCGCTCGGGCGCCTTTTAAAAGCCGTCTTTTACTTGGTGCTTAAAATCGTCCTAGCTGCAGCCGCCACCTTCAATGTTAAATATTTTTCCCCTAAATTTTGGATTTTTTGGCAAATTTTAGGCACATCCCGGGCTCAAAACTCTGCTCTCACCAAGAATGGCTAATATAGTAAAAATTATAATATATCTTGAAATACGATGTGCAACTTTATGGAGCAAAAATGAGGTGTAAAATGATCTTAAAAATGGCAAAAAAATCAACATACTTACTTGCAATATCTACATTGTATTGCTGACATGAATCTTAATACAATCTAAGATGTATACTCTACCTTAATTTGGTTCTCACCGAGCACTATACAAGAAATAATCAGAGAATGGGAGAGATTACTATCCATGGTTTGCTCCTTCTCCTTTACTTCAGCATCTGTACCCCATATTAGTGGTGCAGCTCTAGTACCATGTGAAAGTCACGTGGTGCGGGACATGCAAATTGTTGTATTGGACATATACAATACATGTAAGGAGAAGCTCACTCAAGAACACAAAAATAGAGATGGATACAAAAATGTTTGCTTGAATAACCATGTGAAGATAAAATGGGACTTGAAATGGAAAAAAAAATAGTGGATAGGCCCTTATCATTTTTTTGTAGAATATACATTGTTCTTCTTACACACCAAATCCCATAGGAATGTGAGATTTATTATGCCTTGCTTCTGATGCCTCAATTGGTACTATATAAGGGAAAGAGTGAGAGAATGGAGAGCTTCTTTTCCATTACTTGATTGATCAAATTATTCCTCCTTCTCCTTCACTTTAATATTTGAAACTAGTCTCTCTTAGTGGTGTGCCCTAATACCATGTCATGAATCATGTGGTTGGGAGACTTGCTCACATACCTGCACCAAGAACACACAAGACATATAAGGAGAAGCTCACTCAAGAACATAATAAGAGAGATGGAGGCCAAAAAATTTTCTTGCTAGTTTTCTTTCTTCATAGAGATGGAGACAAAAACATTTTCTTACTAGTTTTTCTTTCTTCATACAATCTATACAAAGTATAGAGAAAATTCAACATAAAGAAAAGTGGCATTCTAAGTCAAAAAATGCATAACTAACTATACTAATCAATTCATGCTACAACTATGCCCACACCTATAGTAGGTAGATTTAATTAACCAATAATATACATGATGAGTTAGTGACCATGTGATGATGATGAGTTAGTGACCATGTGATGATCATAATAACCATCCACTAGCTAAGTATAGTTTTGTAGAACCATCTAACCTGTGAAGACCTTGGGAGCCATGCATGAAGGGAGGGCTAAAAGGGTAGGGATTAAAAAGGTTATTAAGCCTTAGTATCAAGTGCTTTTGCATAGACTAAAACCTCACTAAAACCCCTAGAGAAACATTAGATAGGTAGAATTTTTGTAGCTTAGCCATTTGTGGGACTATTTGTCTTGTTGTTTTGTAGCTAGATTTTTTTGTTTTTCTAGAGTAGGGATTGTTTGAGTCATTATTTTGGATTGTTTAAGCTTGGAGACTTGATAGTGTTGGTCAAAATTGATGTTTTCTAGAAAATTTGAAATATGAATTTGAATATAGTTGCTAGACTACATGTAGCTACAAGAGTGAGTGTCATGTGGCGATAGTGCTCAACGATGTGCCAAAAATGCATTAACCCAACCCATGGTATGGAAGTAATTGATAAATTTAGGAGGTCACCCTTGAGTTCATTGTATCTAACAAGAACAATGTGAAGTGCTCGTGAATCCAAAATACTTGTGATGTGCAAAGATATCAGCAAAAAATATACCTATTTCAAGATGTCCAATAGGTACCATCAACATCCTACTCCAATTTGTCTAGAAAACCACCACTCTTGACCAAGGGTATGAAGTTTCCATGCTCAAAAAATCCAAAATAATACACAAACAATTCTTGATCTAGGAAAACACAAAAAATTAGGCTATAAAACAATAAAACAATCTGTCACACAAACGACTAAGCTACAAAAACCCTACCTACCTAATGTTTCTCTAGGGGTTTCAATTTATACGAAAGCAATTGACATATTTAGCCCTTCCCCTAGTTTGCTAGCATTTATGCACAGTAGTTGTTTTCATAAAGTGATGTTAAATCTATCATCCATTTAGTTTCCTCATTCATTTGTTCTACGTGTTTGTGTCCTAACCATTCTTCTAGTTTAATTGTCATTAACCTTGAGACATACTTCTTTAATCTATATCCGTTGGTTTCATTTGGAATTTCTTTTAGAAAGTATGATGCAACTTGGTGTTATATCTTAAAACCAAATCTCATTTTTTATATTTATATTTTTGAAATTTTCATTAATTTGTTGAATATTTTTTTCTTGACTTCTTTATAATGATCACATGCCTCTTATTTGTTCAATTGTGTTTCTTTCAATTGCAACAATCTCTTTGTGAAATAATGTTTTTCCTCACCCTCACTCAATTTTTCAAATATCCTTAGAGCTAGTATTTCCACTTCTATAGGTAACCATGCTTCTCTTCCATAAAATATCTTAAAGGGAGAAAATCCTATACTCTCTTTCCTAGCTAAATGGTAAACCCATAAGGCACTCGACAACTCAATATTCCATGTTTGAGGATGAGATATTTCATCATTTTTGACAACATTCTTATTACTTCTCCATTGAATCGCTCATTTAGACCATTATCCTCAGGGTAATATACTGAAGCAAACTGCTTTGTTATCTTCATTTTGTCACAAAGATAATCAATCAATTTTCTTTTGAAGCCTAGTCCCTTATCAAATAGAATCTCTAAAGGTGTCCCAAACTTGGAGCATATGTCCTCATATATGAATATACCCACATCAATGGCTCTAATACTTTTAACTCCTCTAGTTTCCACCCAAAGAGAAAGGTAATCAAGTGCAGTGAAGATGTATATCTTTCCTCTTGATGTATGAGGCAATGGATTGATGGTATCTATTCTACATTTTTCAGCAATATCACAAGCAAGAATTTTTTTTCTTGTTTCTGATTTTAATATTTTCTTACTTATTCTCTAACACTCATGACATGATTTACACCAGTGATTAACATATTTATGCACACTTGGTCACATATATCCTTTTTAGTTAAATTTTTTTGAAGATTTATTTTGCAGGAATAATGTCCTCCACATGCTCCCTCATGATTTTTTTCAAGAATATGATATATTTCATCCTTCCAAGGTACTCTTCTTAAAATCAAATCCACTCCCTTTCCATAAAGAATATCATTCATGAATTTATACCTTCTAGTCATTCTCAAAAACTCATATTTCTTATCTTTAGAAACACTAGATTGTACTTCCCAGTTGTTGATAGAAAGTCCTCTTCCAATTCAAGGGTTTCTCTTCCTCTATATAAAGAAAGATCTAGTTTAATAGCAAATACTTGAGAGATTGCATATTGGGCCACATTATGAGCTTCTTGATTCTCTTTCTTAGCAATATGTTTTAAACTCCAAGCCTCAAACTGATTTAAATCCCTCCAAATTTTATTATACATTCTCTTAAGTTTGGAATTTTTAATTTTCCAAACTCAAATAATTTGCTTTACTAAAAGTAACACATCTCCTCTAATCCTCAATCTTCAATTTTCCATCCTTTAATAAACTAAAATAGTTGCTTGCAAGGTTGCATATTTAGTTTCATTATTACTAGTTGCCTCAAGTTTAACAGTTTCTTTCCTTATCAACTTTCTATATGGATCATAAACTACAATCCCTCCTAATGATGCTTAATGTGATTTTCGATATGATCCATTGACGTACATAAAAAATGATTTGCAATCTTTGGTTTAACTTCTTCTTTGTCTTCAAATTTTCCTTTGACAAGAATAAACTGTAAGTCAAAAGATCTACTCTATTTCAACTCAAGTTGAATCATTAACTTGAAATTTATACTGAAATTCCTTAAGCTCAACAATCCAATTTATAACTCTCGTCAAAATATTTGAGTTATTTACTAATTTTGGCAATAGTGTATAGCTTATCAAAATTGTAAAAATTTTTGGTAGTAAATATCTCCTAAACTTTCTAAAAGTAAATATTACACTAATCATGACTAATTCAATTTTAGTATATGTTCTTTCTACTTGCAGCTTCACTCAACTTGCAAAATAGATAGGTCTCATGTATCAAGAATTCTCTCCTTATTCCATAAGGATTACTCTAATAGTATCTTCTCCTACTAATGGATTTACAAAAAAATCCATTTTTGAATTAGATACCTAGTGTTGAGATGGCAAGCTCGACATGTACAAACATTGATGATGGACTGCCTGGCTAGATGGGTCCGCACGTCTACATATCACATCGGTGGTAATTATGATCCTCACATGTCCACTGATTTATCACTTATTATATTTAGTTTGTTGCACCTACATATAGATACCATAGTTATAGCGCTAGTTCGTTGATTAGTATAATTAGATATGCACTGTTTGACTTATTAGGCCACTTTCCTTTATGTTTTATTTTATCTATAATTTGTGTACATTGTGTTATGGTGAAAAAGAAGAAGAAGAAACAAGGAAAAAAAGTTTCGGTCTCCATCTCTCTCCTTGTGTTATTGAGTGAGCTTCCTCTTGTGTGTATGGTGTGTGTTTGGCGCACTAACTCAAGCAAGTCCCCCCACCACACAATTCTTAACACCTAGACCAATTATGCATGGCCTAAAATTTTCTTAACTTGCTAAAATACTTCATTAGCTTCTACTATCCACTCCAAAGGACCTTTCTTAGCTACCATCTACAATGGATAGAGCAACCAAGATGCCAAAGATATGAATCTTGACATATATCTTACCTTATGAATGAAAATCATAAGCTCCTTTGTGTTTGCAGGTGATACTAAAGTAACTAGAGCTTTAGCCCTTTCAAGATGAGGCCCAATCCCATTTTTCAAAACAACATGACTAAGAAGCTTCACTTTTGGTTGAGCTATCTTATATTTTTATGGATTTACTCAACAACCATAATTGTCCATTCTTTCAAAGGCTTTATCTAGATTTTTAAAATAATCAAGCATTGTACTATGTGCACAGACATCATCAATGAAATATCTCATAAACTTTCCTAGGAAATGAGCTAGCATTTTGTTTACCGTCCCTTAATACCAAGCTAGTCCATTACTAAGTCCAAAAGGTAGAACTCTATAACAAAAACATCCCCATGACATTATAAAGTTTGTTTTTCTCTAATCTTCATGATGAGCAATGCGTATTTGAGAGTAACCTAAATAACCATAAAAAACACTACCTTTCATATCCTACAAATGAATCCAAAATCCCATAAGTGAAAGGAAGTAGATAATGGTCTCTCTTTGTGATTGCATTCAGAGGTTTATAGTTTACACAAATTCGTTGATAAATAAATCTTTCTTGCAACAACTTTTTGACTTTCTCTTTCAAAATAGTTTTTTTTTTCTAAAGGCAAGTGTTTTAATTTTTGACAAAATGACCTTGCATCTTCCTTAAGTTCAATTTTTAGCCCTTTCCCTTGCATACCTCTAATTTTTGTATAAGAACTTCCAAAGAGTTTTGGATATTTATTGATAATTGTTTGGTGTTATTTTTTTCTCTCCTTCAGTCAAGTCACAACTCAACATTTTTCCCATTAACTCAATTTTTTTTCATGAAACTTGAGGTTGTTCCATCAATTTTCTAATTCCTCTGGTTTTCCTTCTTCATCTTCTTTGATTATTATACGCTCTTGAACTTCTTCTATTTTTATATTTATACTTTGAACTCTTATTTCTTCTTCCCCAATATTCTTTAAAAGTTCTTCTTCAGATGATAATTCTTCATCCTTTAACAAAAACAAAGTCCTTTTTCTTTTGTTGAAGGAATTAGTCAAAATTTCTAGACACTCAAAATTATTGATTGTTGATCATGTGTTCTTAACTTTTCTTTTGTGTTTAAGGATTTTTTCATTTTTTCCTTCACTTTCTCTATTATTATTTATGAAACCTCTAGGTATGATTCACTTTCTGAACTTTCATCCTTACTTACACATTCCTCAGAACTATCACTCTCCTCCTCTTCATCTTCTTCAGTACTGTCATCATCATTCACCAATCCTTTTCTTGAAGCCATATCAAACTTCTCTATTATTCCTCTATGGTCATAAATCATTATGGTTCCTCTCCCCAAATAATGTTTTGTGCCCATCTTCCTAAGCCAAGGACTACCTAGGATAAGTGGAAAATACCCAAACCCGCTGGTCTCACATGACATGTTATTTGCATAGCTACCCCATACACCTTGACTTCCAAATTCTAAATTCTTCCTATATAATTAGCATGATTCACATGCTTGAGTCAAAATCTAGATTCTATAATTATTCAAAGTCCAAATTGCTCCACATGCTTGTGTAATCACACTAACTTGTTCTCTTCCATCAATATACGCCTCTCCTATATTTTGATTTTTATACTAGGCATCAACCACAAGACATATATAAGGAAACTCCCATTAGGAGAAATATGGACTCTCTTTTTTGATCCTTAAGGAGTGAATAAACAAATATAGGCCTAACTAATGAGAGAGCTGGGATTCCAGATTCATGTAACATAAATCTTCTAGCAATATCTTGGCTCAAATCTTCCCTTAGCAATAAAATAAGGGAAAATGTGGGGACTACAATGCTGTCACTTCTTGGAAGTTTGTGCCTCGAATTTTTACTTTCTTATTTTTTATGTTTGACTTTTCTTTTCTCCCCTTTTCAGTTTCCCCCTCTTTCTTAGGCAGAACTCAAATTTGTTATATCTCTTTCCCCGCTTCTTCTTTCTTGACGAAATTTTACAGCCTCACTGTTGCTTGCCCTATCTGTAACCCTGTAAAATTTCATTCGCTCTACACAAGCACAGAGAGAGTTTCACGTGGTTTATGAGAGCAGAGCTTGTTTTACCAAAGCCCTAAGATTCTCTTCACAAGACTCTACAGGTATATTTTTCTCTTCCATAGATGTTCTATGGTAAAGTTTTATCTTGTTTGTAGAAAACCTGTGCAAGTTATGTGCATTCTCTGACATGTAATTTCTTTTGTTTTGGTGCTCTAGGAGTCTCTTACAGTCAAGAATAGTGATATTTTGAACACTCAACTTCTTCTTCAACATCTTAGGGTTTCTCTGTAAACAAAGTTACAGGTATATTTTCTTGTTTATTTGTTGCTCCACTGTTAAATTTTATCTCGTTTGGAAAAAATGTATACAAGTTATATGCATACTGAGCGTTCCTTTGTTTTTGTACTCCAAGAATCTCTGAGGGTGAAGAACAATGATTTTTTAAGAACTCAACTTCTACAACATCTTTGGGCTTTTTTGCAGAGAAAGCCACAGGTATATTGCCATTTTTTACTGTTGTTCCATGGTTAAATTTCAATGCATTTGGACAAAGCCTATATAAGTTATATGTATGCTTTGACCCAAGATTTCTTTTGTTTTTGTACTGCAGGAATCTGTCAATGAAGGAACAATGGTCTTGCTATAAGTCAACTTCTTGTTCAACATATCTAGGGATCTTTGTGAAAGAAATTACAAGCACAATGTTTCTTTTTTAAATTGATCCATTTAAATTTAATTTATTTTTGAGAGAACATTTGCAAATTATACACATATTGATAGGTAACTTCTGTATTTGGTGTTGAGAGAGAGAGAGAGTTCGAGAGAGATACACAAGACATGCTCCCAAAGAATAATTCATATTGATGTAGAGTTAGTATATATAGGTGAGACCCAAGTCAAGTGAGAGATGATATATATAGTTGTAACATCCCCACTCAAACAAAGGTCTCTGGCTGCGAGTAAAAAAACCCTTGGGGAGAACAAGGGAAAAACCCGAGCCCCTACACATACCTACGATACAAAAATGATTTACCATAAAGTTTTTTTGAATACAATGATACATGCCTCAATCAGTGAGACAAGAACTTGGAACAATACCAAGTGCATGTCTTAATGAACTAAAGCGAGCTTCACTAAGAGCTTTTGTGAAGATGTCTGCAACCATTTGATCACTGGGACAATGCTCCACCATAATGGAACCTTTCTTGACTTCATGTCGGACATAATGATAATGAATAGCAATATGCTTTGATTTACTATGTTGTATATAGTCTTTGGTAAGACTAATAGCACTTTGGTTATCGCATCGAAGAGGTGTACTAGATGATGAAGGATGTCCTAAATCTGCAAGTAGTTGTCGAAGCCAAACTAGCTCGCGAGCTGCTAATGATGCAACAACATATTCAGCCTCAGTTGTAGAAACCGCAACACATCGTTGTTTCTTGCTAGACCAAGAAACCAAACATCCATTTACAAAGAAGCAATTCCCACTTGTAGATCGCATGGATAAGTGTGAACTTGCCCAATCAACATCCTTGGCAGAGCTCAAAAGAATGGGAGTGTTGGCAGAGTGTGCATTTGTCAGCCCAAACTTCTTAACAATATCATTAATAAACTTTGTCTGGAGAAGAAGAAGAATGCCTTGTTGTCGGTGTCGTTGAACTTGAATACCCAAACAAGAATGTATCTCACCAAGATCCACCATTTCAAATGCAGTCGATAAAAGCTTCTTCATAGCATCCGAGAAAGCAATATTATTTGACACAAGAATAGTATCATCAACATATAGAGCAAGAATAATAAAACATTTGTCCTCCCTTTTGATGTAAAGATTTGGGTCAGCAAAACATGCAACAAAACCTTTAGATGTGAGGAACTGATCAATCTTAATATACCAAGCACGAGAGGCTTGCTTTAATCCATATAATGCACGATGAAGCTGGCATACAAGATGCTCCTTTCCTGCAATCATAAAACCTTCAGGTTGCTCCATATAGATTTCTTCTTCAAGATCTCCATTGAGAAAAGCCGTTTTAACATCCATTTGGTGAATTTCTAGATCAAATAGTGTTGCAAAAGCCAAAATCATACGAACAGTTGTGGAGCGCACAATGGGAGAAAATGTTTCTTGATAATCTACTCCTGCAATCCGCGAGTAACCTTTTGCAACAAGTCGTGCTATGAACTTATCAAATGAGCCATCAGCTTTGGTCTTGGTTTTATAAACCCATTTACATTTGATAGGAACACGATTTGGGGGGAGTTTAGTAAGAATCCATGTTCCTTTGGAGATTAAAGAATCGTACTCAGCTTGCATAGCTTCTTGCCATTGATCCCTTTGAGACGAATTGATAGCTTCCATATACGATATTGGATCCTCTTGGACAGACATAGCATCATCAAAGACATCATATTCAATAGAATAGAATCCATGCTCTATCTCAATAGGAAGATCGACATAGATCTCCAAATTTTCATCAATCTTCTTTGGAGGTGAAGGAGGTTTATGATCATCAGAACTAGTAGAATCACAAAGCAAGTAAGGAAATGCACTAAGCAAAGACTGTGTATCATCTGAAACATCTGACAACCATGTGCCACCCATAGTCTTCTCATCAAATATAGCATCACGACTAATGATAACCTTTTGAGTAGAAGGATCATAAAATTTGTAACCTTTGGAATGATCTGAATAACCAAGAAAAATAACCTTCAAACCTAGAGGATCCAACTTATGTCGAGTGTCCTTGGGCACATGAATATAAGCAATGCAGCCAAATGTGCGAAAGTGAGAGACTGAAGGTGTCTTCCCTGTCCAGATTGTTATAGGAATTTTACCAGCAGGTGCAGTTGTTGGAAGATGATTTTGAATAAAAACGACTGTTAGAAGTGCTTCAGTCCAAAACTTTCGAGACAAACCAGAGTGTATAAGCATGCAACGTATAGCATTAAGAATAGTGTGATTTTTGCGCCCAGCAACACCATTTTGCTGAGGAGAATAAGGAACTGTAAACTCATGATGAATACCTTGATCCTTACAAAAGTCGTCAAATAGATTGGATACATATTCACCGCCATTGTCACTGCGAAGCGTCTTTATAGAGAATCCAATTTGAAGCTCCACACTTATCTTGTATTGTTTAAATATAGATAAAGCCTCAAACTTATGTCGAAGAAGATAGACATGTGTGTACCATGAGAAAACATCAATGAAAGTTATAAAATATCGATATTGAGACTTTGAGACAGGAAAAGGACCGCAAATATTAGTATGAACCAAATCCAAGATAGCATAGGAATGTGATGAAGAAGAAGTGTGGAAAGGCGAACGATGGTGTTTTCCAAGTGCACAGTACTCACATATTCCCATACGTGGATGAGATTTAAGATCCATACCTTGCACAAGACCATGACGATGAAGATCAAGAATTTTGGCAAAATCGGAGTGTGCAAATCATTGATGCCATAATTTGCAATCTGCATCTCCAGGGGCAGTAACAATATTTGCAACTGTATCGTTCAATGATAGCTCAAATAGATTACCATGTTGAGGATCCATTGCTATAGTATGTCCGTCTTTCTCTATACGACATTGATTATGATCAAAGCCAAGAAACAAACCAAGATCAACTAGATGAGCAACATAAAGAAGATTTCTTTGCAAATCTGGAACATGAAGAACTCCTCTTAATATTCTAATGGATGAAACAGTCCCTAGATATAAATCACCCACTCCTTTGACTTGACAAGTCGTATCATCCGCAAGGTAAACAAACTTCTTGATAGGAAGAGAATGATAATTGTGAAGCCACTACGATTGGTATGTCATGTTTCTAGTGGCACCTGAATCAACGATGAATAGAGAACCATCATGAACATGAAGTACCTTTTTTGGAGAGATATCATGATGGACAAAATTGAGCTCCTGATGAGTATGATCATCATCAGTTGTAGTTTGTTGAACAATATAAGCTCGAGAACGTTCTTCATCATATCTGTGTTTATAACAACGACGAGATGGATGATCTGTATGTGCACAATAATCACAAGGAGGAAAACTTTTGGACGAGCAAGGTTGCTTTGTAGTAACTCCATGCTCCTCATCATATTGACATGCCCAGCAATCAGAAGCCACATGGCCTTTCTTATCACAATAAGAACAATGTTTGTTAGGATAAGCAAGACGAGAAGATTTACTACCTTGATTAGAGCGTCCACCCTGCTGAAAACGTGAAGCGGGACGCTTGCGAGCAACAAAAGTAGCATCAAAATCCCTTTGTTCGTGAGTGACCAAAACAGCATCAGATTTTTCCAAATGATGCTCATGACGTTGAGAATATTCAATAAGAGATATACATGCTTTGTCAAAGTGGATATCATCCTTGTTAGACAAAATAGTGATGATATTGTCATATAAAGGATCTTTGATGGTATGAAGAAGTTGAGTAACAATCTGATTTTTAGCAACAGGAGCGCCGGCAGCACCAAGCTGATTGATAATGTCTTTAAAAGCCTCGATATGAGAGTGCATAGAAGTACCAACCTTATATTGAAGATTCTTCAAACAAGTTTGGAGATATAAAATTTTGGTGACCGATTTCTTCTCAAATGTTGAGATAAGATACTCCCAAATAGCATGAGAGGTTTCCAGATGAAAGACATCCAACATAAGTGAGTCAGGAAGTGCGGACAATATATAACAACGAGCCGCTTTGTCATGACGAATCCAATCAGTATGATCAATTTTCCATTGTTCAAATAACGGGCCATCAGTAATCATACAATTGTTATTCATCACATCAATAGGTTGAACTGGGCAAGACAGGTCGCCCAAAACAATATCAAATAATTCGTCACCTTCAAGAATTAGCATAATCTTTGCTTTCCACCTAGAAAAGCCTTGTCCTTGGAAGAAGGGAATCGAACGTTGGCCAGATGGATATCCGTTAACAATTACGCAATTGGCCATGCCTGTATGTCGAGAGAAAACAAATAAGATGAGATTGCAGAATCTGCAAACCATGATCAAGACGAGCGTAGTTGAGACGCATGACAATCAAAATAGGAAGATACACGTAAGAATGACGAAAAGTATTGAGTGACTAAAAAAAAATCCCAAAATAGAGAGACGTAACATGCAATATGAGATGACGCGTATAAGAAAAGTGCTATTTCGGTCGAGCAAAGAACGTGAACGATAATAAAGCATCGCTAAAAATAGTAAGATATTTGCTTGTCGTAATCAACGTCATTAACTAAGATGAGTGATTAACGAATTGTAATTGGGGATTAACGAACTGTAATTAGAATTACAGTTTTAAATAAAGAATCGCAGATTCTAGCAGAATTGTTATCTTGAATCCTGAACTGTCATAACTTTTGATCCAGAACTCTGATTGACAAGCGGTTTTGACAGGTTTTTAAAGACAAAATTAACTAATACTTCTAATTTGAACAAGTTCATGTATCAAATCATCACTTATGCAAAGAATTCAATCAAGTATAAACAACTTATCTTCCTTGTTGTTGCTACGCATCCATAGCTTTGATACCATGTTGAGAGAGAGAGAGAGAGAGAGAGAGAGAGAGAGAGAGAGAGAGTACGAGAGAGATACACAAGACATGCTCCCAAAGAATGATTCATATTGATGTAGAGTTAGTATATATAGGTGAGACCCAAGTCAAGTGAGAGATGATATATACTTTTGTAACATTTGGTTGTTATAGATGTCTTCACGGAGGAAAAACATTAGTAGCATACTTGTAGTGGAGGTCTTCAATAGGAAAGATAATGTCGGTAATTGGATTTGTGATAAGTATTATAAGTTGGACTGGATTTTGATGCACCCAAGTACTCGAAGGAGTTTCAAGGTCAAGCGTAAGGATGCTACAAACCCTAGCAAACATTGGAAAGGTAGAATTATAGAGTTTAGAAAAGTGTTTAATGGCACAAGTGCAGTAACAGAAGTATTGATTCAACATGTTTATACACACAAACAAATCTATGTACATGACAAGAACAACATTGCAAATTATAAACAAAATAGTAAGTTGTTAAATTTTATAATTGATTATTCTTTTGTATCAAAGTTGTTTTTAAAAGTCATTACGGGATTCTAATTCAGTCTTGTTTGATTGACAGCTCTATATCCATCGACTTTGCATGAATGGTAGAATGTGGAATGTTTAAGTGGCAAGATACATGTTTGGCATGAAGAGATAGGTTCTTTGATCTATGGTAATAACTTTGCAAGTCAACTTGCCACTCAAAATATCTTTTTTTATAATTCATTGTATGTGGTAGAAAGCCAGAGATTGCAGCATGTCCCATTGCTGCCACTGTCTAGTGGTGGTGAATGGTTGATTGGTAGCTTGGAGTTGTCAGGAGCTTGCAAGTCGAAGATAAATCTGACATCAATAGTGCTATGAAACCCACCACATGCTCCAAAGATGTGCATCTTAGTTGGTTTATTCCATTCTCATTGTTTGCACATTTGTTTGGTTCATGTGATGTTTTGAAGAAAACAAAGATTACTTATCAATGCAAGTGTCCATCCGAGGAATGGATGAGTCAGCTATTGCGTGAGTCTTGGCAAGTCAAAAGAACACATTTTGATGAGACAATTGAGTGCAAGGTCAACCAATCTGATCTTACATTCAGGTAAAACTTTTTTACTACTTTGCATACCTTGATTTAATTGACATAGATCTCACTTAGATGAATTGTTGTGTTAGTCGCATTCACTTACTATTAGTTTTGTTTTTATTACAGGTATTTCATTGCTAGACAAACTCTGTGTGTTTGCTTTTGATATAGAAGATGGTGACTTTTGCGAGGGGAGTGGATCAACTTGGATCAAGATACCCGAGATGAGACGCATACAGTGCTCATAGATGTGGTAATCTTGTGGAGTGGTCATAATCCTTTCATAGTCAGCACAAAGAGTCATTGGCCCATTTATTTTCTGAGACAAGAAATCCAATTAATGTCCAGTGAGCCCCTCTGCAACTTCTATTTCAAGTTAGATAATAGAAAAGTCAGGACTCGTAGTGAGCAATCCATGACATGTAAACAATGTGCTTCTCCACATATCCTTGAGATAGTGGAATCCTTGTAAAAAAACTTTATAAAGAGCGAATACATACATTTTTCGAACTTCTGAGTACTTTAAATTTTAGTTTACTGTGATCCAAGCATGTGATAATACATACTGTAAATACTCAATTGTGCAAGTAAAAATCATAATTAAATTGCAGGCTAGAGGTCTATAATCTATAGAATATTATCTTTGCACAATGATATATTGTAGCGCATCTCTGCTACTCGTTTCTTAAATTTTAATATTAAATTGTATCCAAAGGGATTTTGAAGGTCTTTTAGATTTATTTTCTTTAAAAAATTATATATTTTCTCTCGTTAGACTTGAATATACTCAGCGATCCAAACATATTCGAGGATATAATAATGTAGAACGAAGCGTTTGTGTGTATGAGTAATTTTAACAGTGACTTTAAAGTATTGAAATAAAGAAACTAAGGTAAGAGTTTTAATTTGAAACTTTAGGGTTAATAACTTTATAAAGAACCTTTATTTAAAACCCTAGACACATAAAAGCTATAACTCCAAACTCATTTTCACTTTCATTCTCCACTTCCCTACACTTGTGCTCTCCTTCCTTCTCTCTTTGTGTGCCATGGCTAGCACTCTTGCCTTCGCCGCATGGATAAGCTCCACACGGTATGCGCACATAGGGGACTAGATATACCCTAGGTTTTGTGTGACCTTGAGACTAGAGAGCTTGCTTTCCACTGTAGACCCTGACTCTAGTATACTAGCATCGTTTTGTGATGCAGTGAACCCTCTCACTTGCTCTATTCCCAATTCCACTCTCAGGTGGGTTCCCATGGGTTTTTTGTATAGTTTACGTGCCGGATCAAGCCACACAAAGGTGATAAGTCGAGCCTTGGTGCATGTGGGGCAACATCTCCATGCTAGAGCAGTGCCCACCTCATCACATGACCACGTCATGATGGATCTCATTGAGAGGGATGCCGCCTTTGCCATATATGTTATGTGCATTGAGGTGCAAGAGGATAGTGACGAGGACATCGACGCACCCTCTTGGCCACAACTAGAGTATTTTGAGAGGGAGCCTAAGGAGATCACTCTCGATCCGAGTGTTGAGGCAGCACAGAGCTTGGCCATTGTGCACCCACCTCCCTGCCCTGATGAGATGCCCACGAGCGAAGAGCCACCCCTCGCTTCTGTCCATGCTATCACCATCGAGGGGGTGGAATATCTACTCATGCAGGATGTGCTAGAGTTGTTGGAGCTAAGGGAACAAGAACTATATTGTATCATGGTGTGTGATGCACCTAGTGATTTCATAGATTTTGATTTACACGATGCCCCATCACATGTTGATGAGGTGGCTCGTTATGATGGCACAAGCATCAATGACATCTCTACCATTGTGAGCATCCAAGAGCAGATTAAGGATGCGGCACCACAGTATCATATGTCTGATGAGGAGTTTGAGTGGTTGCAGGAAAGCCTTTTTGGTCCTTGACACGACTATGCAGTGCCTACCTGGGAGAGAGAAGAGGGTGGCCTAGTGGCAGGAGCAGACCTGGATGCTCCATTACAGCGGCATATAGATGATGCAGAGAAGGTAATGTTCTCAGTTTCCTATGAAACTTAACTAGTAGGGCCTCTAGGGCATCGAGAGCCAACACAACAGTTTTTGTCGGGATCGGGCCCCCAGATGTGCCCAGGCCTGGCCGGAGGCTCGCGTTTGGGGGCCTGAATCTACACAGACGCGAGCCTCCGGCCAGGGCACATCTGGGGGCCCGATCCCGAAAAAAACTGTTGTGTTGGCTCTCAATGGCCTAGAGGCCCTACTGGTTAAGTTTCATATAAATATGATGTATATATCTTCAGCACACTCCATGCATAGTGAGTCTGATACTGAACTTGTGTGATGCAGGAGATTATCTATATAAATGAGTTTTCATCTAGGCAGGGTGGCCGATCTGGTAGCCAAGGAATGGTGCAAGACTCGGCATTGAAGGAGTACATTGGGCAGCTTGTCAACGACATTATTGTATTTCATAAGACATGCTCCCCTGCTTTTGCTGAGAACTTCTTGAGGTTGAGGGCACTAACAAAGGCTGGGCCCTTCAAGACCATCCTAACCAACTCCAGCCTTGAGAAAGTAGTGTTGCTTCGATGTTCAAAGCTGCTCTACTTATTCATAAGTACTAGGTCTGGGCCACTTTTCTCGATGGTGGCCCATGGCATGGTTGCCGGTGTTGAAGACCCCACTGTCATTAGACAAGAACTATTGGGGCAAAATGTATTGTTGCCTATGATCAAGAATAGCTCTGACCAAGGGGAGCCTAGCTCGAAGAAGCCTAGGAGAGACTAGATGTACTTATTGCCTAATGATATCACATCACCGATGTAATGCACTTTGTAATATTCTCTTCAAGTAATGAAAACCGATGTTTGTTGGATTCGCGTGCAATGTAGTTTGTGATACGTGTCGTTTACTGTTGTTTTTTACTTGAATGTTACATTTATTTGTCGAATTTATATGCAACACGATTCGTACCTAAATTTAATATGCAGTACTTTATCAAATTAGTGCGCAACATGTATTTGTTCAAACGCATGTAACGATAACTCAATGACGTAAATAAAATGAATAACAAGTGACTAAACAAAAATAAGACGTGCCAAAAAATTTGTATTCATATTAATAACAATTTACATGGGGTCCATTACAACCAGGGCTTTACAAAATGTCTTTAGAAGCTACATTCCATGTGTTTTAGAGTTGTACACCCCTATCCTTGCTGACCTCCGTGAGGACTATCTTTCCATCGCCGAAAGAACCTGACTATCCGTAGATCCCTATCGGTGACGGTGACCCTCCTTGCATGCACTGCTGCATAGATCGAGTCTCCAAACAAGTCAATGAGGTAGGCTTCAGCAGCTTCTTGTAGTGCAAGGAGGGCGTGGGCAGTCTAGCGATCGTGTTGTTTCGCGCATGATGTATCTGGAAACTGGGTCCTATTGTTCCTAATCAGTATGCCCTCCATGATCTCTCGCACCAACTTCTAGAACGGAGCCTTTGGTATCAGGAGGTGAGAAGTCTTTTGGTAGTGGCGGATCTCGCAAAGCACCACTGTGCCTGGCTTCCATCGACGCTTGGGATGTTGGCGTCGTGGTGGTGGTGGTGGAACTGGAGGATGTGGCTGCTGTATGGAATTTCCAGGGGGTATCTCCGGGCCGCTTGCTTGGTGCGTACCATGTCTTCTAGGAGAGAGAACTCAGAACTCAAAAGTGAAATGCTTAAAATGAGGTGAAACTTTGAACTTATAGCCAAACGTTTAAAAAACCCTAAAAGTTTAATTAATGAATCTAGGCTTTGGAAAAATATCATCAGTGCTCTGATTCAGGGCCCCACACGCAAACCTCCGGACAGGTTACCCAGAGGCTTCTAATGGGGCTAAATTTTTAATATAAATGAGTTTTTCTGATGCCCAATATGAGGGTGAAGTTTCATCAGATTCCGATTTATAAATGTGACGGTTCAATCTTTTTTTGAAAATGCGTTAACTGGATTATACTGCACTAATAATAGAAAAACTCACCAATGAGTGTGCGCAACTGCAGATTAAATGTATTGTCAACCTCGCAATGCGAAACATTGGAAACTTAAAAATTCACAAAAAATAAATCATGGGTAAAATGGAATATCACATATCGGATATAGTGTTGTCAAACCACTAAATACAGTAAAGATATAGTGCATCGGCCCATGTACAACAGATCACCGATGTGTACGTGGTTGCACATTGAATTTATCCTCAACAAAACTACTTATAAAATTGGAAGCTTGAAAATTCACACAATACGAATCATGGTTAAAATAGAATATCACATATCGGATTTAGCATTGTGAAACTATGAAATACACAATAGATAGTGCATCGCACCAAGTACAACTAGAGCCAGGGAAATTTTAGCTCCATTTTGCAGGCCACTACTATCAAATACTTGAAGGTCTACTAGAAAGATAACCCAAAACTAAGCTCCTTACAATCTACAACCAAACTTGAGCTAAAAACATAGATCCAATTACAAGATAGCTTCTCAAAGCATATTGTTGACATTAAGATTAAATGCATCCTTGTTATTGCAGATCCTGCGAACAAGAACAGATCTATGGGCTTAATAGTGATACGTCGGGCATGAATGACTAAAAGTTGACCATCACTCATTAGATCAATCAAGTAGCTTTCAGCTGCTTCTTAGAGAGCAAGCAAGGCTTGGCTTGACCATGGTCCCACATTCCTTGCCTGGTTCCTCGAAAAGAACTTGTGATGATGTCCTGACTGTAGATCTTGTAGTATTTCTCGCACCAACTTGGAGAATGGTGCCTTAGGAATAATCAAGTCAGCACTCTTTTGGAATTTCCTTATCTCACGTAGCGCAGGTGTGCCTGGTCTCCATCTTTGCTTCTTATGTGTTGGAGGGCATGTATTATGAGGTGGAGCAGTAGTGGGAGGTAAAGCAGTTGGAGCATGTGGACCACCATTTCTGGACAATGGCGAACCATCACTATCGACCACACTAGGGCCACCATTGTTGGCCACAGTAGCGCCACCATTATAAGCTACAGTAGGGCCACCGTTATCGGTCACCAGGGGATCTTTGTCACTCACAGTACGCTCACTAGATTTGGAAGAGTATTGAGCTCTTGCTCTTGCAGGTGCCTTTTTTATAGGAAGCTTTGAATGTGCCATAGCTGTGATGATGAAGCATAGAAAGGTGGAGGGTAGAGTGAAGAGCAATGGGAAAACATGAAAGGAGAGACGACTTAAATATGAAACTTTCAAACTTAATGTGGTGTAAATGAATTTTAAATTTATCATTTCATTTCATTTCTCCACCCCATCCCTACCTCTCTCTATCTCCTGACACCCCCCTCATGCCCCCCCTCTCTCTCTAGGCCAGTGAATGTTCCAAGGTTTGAAATTTTCATATCTTTTTCTTAGGATTTCAAAATTTACTTTTCATAATTAAAAAACGTAGTTTGAAATCGACTTTAAAAAACATAGTGACAAACCTTCGAAATTTTAAAGAAAATTTATAAGACATCTCATGTTAGAGATATGAGTATTGATGTGTCATATCCTTGGTACTTGTGCTCTCTTGTGGACTCTAAATGCATCAAAATTATTATCTTTATCTAGGTCTCCATTTTTTTCCATCTCTCTTGGGTTGCTAACCATTCTGCGTGCCGTTGTCTAGCTGTGCTGTTTTCATATCTTGCTTTTCTCACTTCATATATTGCCCTACTTATAGATTCTGCTTGAGATGTTTTGGACTTCTTTTCTTTTTCCTCATATCGTATCTCTAGTCTCCTATACCACCATTGGAATAATTGCCTCATAGAATTGGAACCATTGATGCCACCTCCATGATTAGTTGCCTTTTGAAAAGCACAGGGAGCTTGCCAGTGAGATCTTTCCATGCCTTGAGTTGATCATATTGCCAAACTTCCTTGATATGCAAAGTATGGACCATGTTCTTCAAGTATATGCTGCACAAGAAAAGAGATTAGAAACACAAAGTAATTCGAAATGATGAATTTTTTCCGTAATGGTGATAATACTGACCATGTAGTGTGTTATGCTATTTGTAGTCCATGCCTCCACCATGGACTTATGAAATTTAGCAGCTGTCTCTTTAAATGCATTGTCATCACCATCCATAAACCTCAACTTTTGTAAGAGAGATGCTAATCTATCTAGGTGTATCCACACTTCTGCCTTCGCAATCCTCATTCGTCCCCCATTGCTCCAACCTGAAATAGCAAGGTGCAACTTTTTCCATGCTTCATACTTCTCTAGTTGTTTTACTAGTATATTGCCTTTCTCATCTCGAGGTGGAGATTAAAACTTCCTAGCCTTGGGTCCGCCAAAGCATGGTTTACAAGGAATATTTCCACTCTTCCTTGATTTTTTCTCGTCCTTTTTTATTTCTACTTGGCCTCCGTGCAATCCAACTTCAGAGAGGACTTGTTCTACCTTCTTGCATGTAGCATCAGATTCTGACATGGGCTGCATCTTGTATGCAAAGCATATATATTCATATACTAGCTTCTCAATTATTCTAACCAAACAATGCAATGTGCAAAAGTGAACCCTTGTTAGTGGTATTTCCAAAATAGGGCACCAGTTTGGATCCACTGGAATCCTCCCAGAAAGAATTCCACCTTAGCAGTTTTCCTGGTACAAGTAACCTCATGACCATTTGCCAATTCCACAAGCAAGATAGGTGCATCTACTGTGGCTATTCCTAATCTTTTTGCATAAGCTGGTGAGATAAGGGAATGTGTACTGCCACAATCAATCAAGGTCTTGAAACTTTTACCCTCATAGTCTTTGAATCATCGAGAATTGGCGATTCGGTCCTTTCTTGTGAAGAGTGGCATGGACTGTCGCCTTAAAACCACCAGTGAATACCCGTCTCGAATCTATGCGTCCATCAGATCTTTAGGACGCTCTCATTCGAGCAGCGCCTATAATTCAGGAGGTGCAGGATAGACCAAGGGGCAACAAAACTTGGTCTTATAATGACCCCAACAGAGGAGCATTCATGCCTCAGATGAAGAGAGTTCAAGGTCAGAATCAAGGACAGAGAAAGAAAGCAAGAACTAATAATGTCAACAACTTTGTTCCTACTCAAAGTAATGGCCGAAACCTCTGTTGTTTCAACTGCAACGAGCCCGGTCACTTCAAGAGGCAATGTCCCAAACTTAGAGGAGGACATCGCCAAGCACCTTTCCGAGGAACAAGCCATGGTCAGGGAGCCGCTACCTGAGTCCCTGAATTTACGATTTTCCAATGCATTTTTGACCATATCCTTGCTAAGGACTTTGGCAATAGTATCATTCTCTGCATGAGGAAATATATTTGTCATTGTAGCAGATTGAGCATATATCCGTCTATGATATTGTCCACTTCCTTTGGTTAATTGGTGAATTGGTTTAACTGATCGGATGCGCCAACGTGCCTCTTTGGTTTTTAAAGTGGGCCCAATCTCCAAAGTTTTTGTGAGCTTCCTCTCTATGTTTCGATTCTCCTTCTCCAAGTCATTGAATTTAGACTGTAACTCCATATTCTGCACTTGTGTAGCATGATAACATCTTCAATGATAAACATCGCTTGTTGTAGGTTCTGGTTCTCCTTATCCTTCTCAACCAATAATCTATCATTTTCCATCAATAACTACATATTCCCTTGTAATATTGTCTGCATATTTGTTAAGATTTGATGAACCCCTACTAATCCTTGTGTGACAAGTCTGCATGTGTATCCATACAATCCTTCATTGCCTTCACAAGCAAACTTTACAAATGATGTAAGCCCTTCAAATTGTGGTGGCCTTCGAGTGAGTGGATCAGGTGGATAAATGCACCCATCAACCCAAAGGTCCACATTTTTTTCCTTACATTTCTTTCTTGTTGCATCCTGTATCTTATTCCATCATCTCTTTCCAAGTTCTTTTGAACATTGGTGCATATTCATCCTCCAATTGAAAGTGAATATCTCTCTTTCTCTTGGTACATCCTGCACCTGCATTCTGCAAAAAAAAATGCATGCAAATTTTAACTTGGATTAACATTCAAATCACAAAACTACACCCCTTTGATTCACTATATCTGTGTTTTTTTAAAACCCAGTTGGTTCTTGTCTCTTTCTCTTGCTTTCAGTCTTGATAGACCCTAATCAACCCCTAATCAGCCTGTAATCTTGGCTTTTAATCTACCTCTAATTAGCATCAAATCTTATCTTCTGTTCTATCCAAAATATTCTCTCTCTCTCTCTCTCTCTCTCTCTCTCTCTCTCTCTCTCTCTCTCTCTCTCAACTAAAATTCATCAAGGAAACCCTAAACACATTCATACCGAAGCTTGGCTAGTGGAAAACAATAACATCATCTTATCTTCTGCCCTAATTTACTATCTGTCACTCTATCACTTATTTTCTTTGTTCATCTCACACAGTCCTCTCTCTCTCTCTCTCTCTCTCTCTCTCTATGAATTGATGCTTAAGGACTGAGCAACAACTGTGAAGAATAATAACATCACAGAGATTAAAAAAATAAAGATACCTCCATTATCACTTGATTGCTTGTAGTATAAATTGTTGAAGACGGAGATTTCTTATTGCATATTTCTGAAGAGGGAGATGGCTTGTAGCAGGGTAGAGTGTGTTGTAGATAGAGATTATTTGATTTCAACAAATGGTATCAAAACTACTCCTCAATGCTACTTCAGAAGAACTCGTATGCAAGAAACCATATTCTGGAGAGAAAGAGAAGAAAACACAAAATTTGGGACAAAACTAGAGATTTCTGAGGGAATGAAAAAATGCCTAAAATTAGGTATATACTTGTCTAAAAAAGATGAAAATTTACAAGGCAAATCTCAAGTCAAAAAGGTGTCTTTGGGTAAAAAATAATCTTAAAATATGATGTGTACGCCATTTTATATCGTTTTTTAACTTCTGCCCTTTTAAGAAGCGAGAATGAGAATGATTCTAATATATTTTAATGTTGAAGAGTCATGAGGGCATTAAAGAGTCATGTATCAATGATTGGCTCTGCTTTTAGAAAAAATAGAATCGTATTTTTTAAGTTATTAGGATTTTGAGAAAAAGTGACCTTATCCTGCAGTTTGGGAATAAAATAATAGGTGAAATCTATTGAAAATACAAATACGAGATTTGCTTGATTGTAGAAGATCTCTTTTTATAATATTATTTTGGAATCTCTTTTTAGAGAGAGAGAGGTGAGAGAAACCCCTTAAGGGGCAAAAAAGAGAGTCCATATTTCTCCTAATGTCTACACTCAAGATTCTTACTATTCCTTTTCTTCTCTCTCTCTCTCTCTCTCTCTCTCTCTCTCTCTCTCTCTCTCTTGGATTTACTAATTTCTTCCATTGTCCTCTCATACTAGGACACAACTCCATCAGCTGAGCACATTTTATATATGTTTTTCTATCCATCAAATCCTTTCTTAGGTTATAATCATTTTCCCCTTCCTCTAAATGGATATTAAATGCACAATAATGTTTCTTAGGTTACCTGTTTTTCTCTCCTTTTGTAAATCTTTCTCCCTCTTTCCTCTCCAGCCTTACTAGTCTTAAGCTCATCTCTCTCTACATTTCTCCTCCTTCTAGTTGCTAGCATCACATCTACAGTTTTATTTCTCTCATCCTTTTTTCAACAAGGATATAGTTTATGGTAGTCTTTCCTTTCTCTTCTTCCATTGGCTTTGGTCTTTGAGAAGGGTATGGTCTTTAATTTGTATACCATAATCATTATGTCTATTTTGAATATTTTGAGGTAAAGGATACATATTCCCTCCTACTCTTGGTGGATATAGACAATTTATTCTTATGTTACCTATTTTCCCACAAGAATAACAAATCTATGGTCGTCTAAAATATCCTCTTCTATTCTCTCCTCTTCATGCTCTCATATTTTATTGATGATTTGTCCCATTAATCCCCCATTACCTCTTTCTAAAGGCCTACCTCTCAAAGCTCTTAACCTCATGTTTTGCATTTGTCTAGACAATTGATCTTCAACCTCTTGAGCTAATTAAGAATTTCATCTTACTAAAATCTGAAAATTTTATCCATCCCCTTGCCACTTTTAGTCCTTTTTTTAATGTTAGATATTCTATATGGTTTTAAATTTCTCCATTTCTCATTCATTTTCTACGGTAATCATCACTACTTTCTCAAAGGTTCTTAGTTCCTTAATTTCTAGTTTTTTTCTCACCTCTCCTTGTAATTTTTCCACAAAATGTATGTTTAACATTTTGGGTGCTCTCTCTCCTAGGCATAGGGATGTATTTCAATGATCCCAAAGTTGGGTGTATTCTAGGGCAAGAAATTCTAAGCTCAGGTCTTCTTCTTTTTTTTTTACAAGTTTCTATTTTTTGCTAGCGGTCTTGGGAAGTTTTAGTTTCTTTCAATCAGTCAAGAAACACCTATTTCGTAGATTCATATTCCATGGGAACATGAGGATTTCTCAATCTTATGCTTTTTTCATAATCCTCAACCCAATTTCTACCCTCATCTAATAACTGAATTTTTAATATTAGAAGTTTCAAGGTGGAGTTATTTATTCATTGAATTATGCATCTAAGCTCTAATTTTTGAAGGAATCACTGAGGATCCTGTTCTTTTGTACCATGAAATTCCAGAAAATAACTAGCCATTGGGAAATGGTCTCAAGCACAACAATTCAAAAATCTCAAGCAAAGTCAATTTTCGGCACTCCTTAGTGGGGGCACAAAAAAAAGTTGTTTCATGAGTGGTGTGTGGAGACAATCCTCTCACACAACCCAAAAATCATATGTTAAGGAGTGCTAGTAAAGTATTTGACTTTCTCTTTATACTAAATTTAATGAGAAACTTTGACAACTTACGGCGAATCATTAGCACATCCAATCCACAATCCAATGTCCAAACCTAGTATTATCACAAACACATTGAGAGCACATAAAATGTAGAGGATCTAACACCTCAAAAGAAATAAGCAAAGACCTTTGAAGAAAACCTTACACAAAATCTCCATATCTCATATTTTTGTTGTAGTGACACATTGAGTTGATTGCATCAAGCTTGTAGAAATTTGATGAATATAAACTTGGTTTCAAAAACATTGGGTTTGACCCTCCTCTCCTCACCATAGAAAAGGAAAAAAAGTATAAGAGAAAGGTACCTATTCATAAGTTCTCTCCCTTTATATATTTTTTCTTTCTCTCTTACTTGTCCCTAAAACATGACTTTTCTAATAGCTTTTGATTTTTTTGATTTAGTAGGTGGGTGCGTGTGTGTGTGTGTGTTACCTTGCTCAGCGTTCGTCATTCCTCCCTTGCCCATCGGCGTTGTAGGTGGACGGGAAAGCTTAGAGCATTATTACTTTTCCTGGCTTTTTGTTTTAATCATAAACCACCACCCTTGTGCTGTTAACAATCTCAGAATGGCAAGCTTCCAAAAAACACATCGATCTTGTCAAAGAACTTGCTACCTGTCATCATAATCATGAATGCTACTTCACACAAAACTTAGAGCTACCTTATCCATTAATCAAAGCCACCTTTGACATTGAAAATCACTGCTACCACCAATATACAAACACACAAAACCAAGGTTCTTGGCACACTAGTCCTCTCCATCACAAGCTTAATAGCTTCACAATGCATCCAATTATGCCAGCTACCTATTGCTCACATACCGGTGGATCTTCCATTGTTTTTCCATCAAGGAAAGAGGTCCTTCAAATAGCACTGGCCATCACTCTAGACTCTTTCATCAAGCATGGCTACTGGATTAGAGGTGCTCCTCCATTAAGCTAGTAAGCTAACAATTATGTTATTCCCACAATCAATTGTCATTGGTGATGAGAGAAGCGCCCACCCCCCCCCCCCCCCCCCCCCCAAGATTCACCACAAAGAACCCTTTTCTCAAGCATCACTTACGATCTATAGATAGCATTGTGTTCGCCTAATGAATGAGCTCCCACATGAAATATTAGGCTGGCAGCCCACAGACATGTTGTAATTGCAGTTCCACAGTGATTAAAAAGAAAATACATCTCACTATTAGCATTCTCTAGCTCTGAATTATTTGCTTGACCCAAATCCTTTAGGATTTGACTTCAGTCCACGATCCTTTATGATCTTAAATGTTTTCGATTAGAAGAGCTTGGTTTGTATTTTTACGTTTCATGTTCCTCTCTTGAAGAAGACAAAGCAATAAAGAAAACCTCTCGACTCTTGTGTAATCCTAAAAATTGCTAACTCCTCCTTATGCTTGAGTTTTGTCTTTAGAAACCTTTGATATTTTACTATATAACATTGTAATCCCAAGAATAGACATCTCGTTCACCACCTTTGAGCCACTTGATCATGAAGATAGATGTATCAAGAGAGATTTGTTTCTCTAGATTCTATAAATTTTTCTTCTTTTCCTAATGAAGATGACAAATAAAGCAATATAAATTGCTCAAGCGATGCTACCAACAATAGTGGCCATACTAGAGTGCTTGTGGCCATCACTAAAGGTAAACAATATTTCATTAGAATTGATAGGAGATGCATTTGTTGAGCTTGGAGTACCAATTCCATTTGTGATGAGAGAGAAAAAAAGAGGTAAGAGGACATATGGAGGAAGAGATGGTGGAAGAGGTGTTGGCTCAATGTGCCAAATGGCATGTACTCATAAACAAGCAACATCTCATTCCCATCTATAGAGTAGCTTAATAGTACCCATGTGCTTCACCTTAATCAGCACATAATTATCTAATTGAAACTCATTGAGTTCTTTGTTTTTATAACAAAATATTCCATCCTCTTCATTACTATTTTGGTGCCATTTTCGAGTTCCCTTTGTATACTATTCCAAAATTCCTATTTCCTAACACATTCTCAAGACTGAATATATTCGTCACAATCTTTAACAGTTGAACTAGGATAACCATATTTCTTGCTTCTACCGCATGCACATCACTTATGGCACTTTCTACATTGCTATGCTGCAACCCTATTCATCAAGGAAAGTCTTCTCCAAAGAAGAGGAAATCTCCCCCTTGTCTTCATCTCTCAGATGTGCTTTATGACTTCCAAGAAGATATTTTAAATATGTACTTTTTTTTTGTCTCGATGCATTGTGTGCCAACTGAAGAAATGCTTTGAGGATAAACTCCATGCTCACTCAATCATGGTATTGAGAAGGTGAAAGTCAAAAGCAATGCCATGTAGTCACACACTCCATACAATACACAAAAAGATGGATGCACTAAAAATATAGTGCCTAGCCTAACTACAAATGCTTGTGAATTATGTAGGAATCAATGCCATGTAGTCACACAATCCATGAAATACATGAAAAGATGGATGCACTAAAAGTACAATGCCGAGCCTAACTACAAGTACTTGTGAATTATGTAGGATGCAAACACAATTCCTTGATTACTTTACAATCCTTAACCTTACCTCTCACCTCTCAGCAAAGAAAGAAATGTTGTACTTTGCTTCACCGGCCCAAAGTCTTATAATCACTCAACAAAACTATGGTCTTCATGATGTTGACCAAGTAAAACAACCCATCTCAAAACTATAGGCCTCCTTTACAACCCTCAAAACTCATCCATCTAGTTTCCCATTCAATCAACAATTCCTATTTTGGTGATGAATATCTCAGCTCTCATGCGTGCAAAGAACTATGCTTGTACAATGAAAGGCACTCTCTCAAGTGTATGTGCATCTAGGGTTTATTGCATATAGCTGCAATGAGCATCATGCCGTGCTAGTGCTCAACAATGGCGCAAAAATTGCATCAAACCAACCCATGGCATGAAAATAATTGATAAATTCAAGAGATGATCCTTGCATTCAGTGCATCTGATAAGTGCAACATAAAGTGCTCGTGAATCCAAAATCCCTATAATGTGCAAAGATATAAGCAAGAAAATATACCTATTTTAGGATGTCCAATAACTACCATCAACATCTTGCTCCAGAAAACTAGCAATCTAGACTAAGGCTATCAAGTTTTCGTGATTAAAAAATCCGAAATAAAAAGAAAATTTTTAAAAAATCTAGACAAACAAAAAAAATCCTAAAACAAAACAACAAAATAAACAGTCACACAAATGACTAAGCAACAAAAGTCCTACCTACCTAATGTTTCTTTAAGGATTTTTAGTTTACGCAAAAGTGCTTGACAATGTTTAGTATTTGGACAAAGTCAATTACTTTACATGCACTCCTTGTCGTTTCATTTTCAGGTTGTGTGAGAAGCTAATTTTTGAATACCACACATGAAACATCTTTTTTGGTGCCCCCACTAAGGAGTACCGAAAAACATTTGACTTTGCTTGAGATTTGTAAATTGTTTGACTAGAGACTATTTTTTGATGGCCAGTTCCTTTCCAAAATTTCATGGTACAAAAGGAGAGGATCCGTAACAATTCCTCAAAGAGGATCCTCAGCATGGATGTATACTCCAGTGAATAACCGATTTGATCATGACACTCCAAATTTTAAAAATTTAGTCATTGGATGAGGGTAGAAATTAGTTTCAGGATTATGAAAAAACTTTGAGATTGAGAAATCTTCATGTTCCTATGGAATATGAAGCTACTAACTAGATGTTTCTTGACCAATTCAAAGAGTGTGAGACTTCCCAAGACCTTTGGTGAAAGATAAAAAGTTGCCAAAAAAATGAAGACTCGACCATATAATTTTTTGCCATAGAATACAATTGACTTTGGGGTCATTAGAACACATCCCTAGGCCCAGGAGAGAGAGCAGTTGAAATATTAAAAATAAAAAATTTTATAAAAAATTTACAAGGAAAGGTGAGAACAAAGTTAGAAATTAAAGAGATGAGCATCTTTAAAGAAGCAATAATGATAGCAATAGAAAAAGAGAGATCATTTGAGAAGATAAAAAAGAGAGAATCATATAGGATACCAAACATAAAAAATAGAGACCAAAACTTGTAAGGGGATGGAAAAAATTAACAAATTTTAGTATGACAGAATGCTCAATTAGCTCGGAAGGTTGAGGATTCATTGTCTGGGAAAATGCAAAACATGGGATTAGAAGCATGAGAGGAAGACCGTAAGAAAGAGGCAGTGGGAACGTATAGGACAAATTTGTCAAGAGAACTTAGGAAGTGGAAGAGGAGGAAATGGGAGAGGATTTTACAAAAGGCCTATGCTAACTTGGTTTTCTTGTGGAGAGACAGATAAAATAAGTACAAAATTTCCTTATCCACCTAGAGTAGGAGAGGGGATATGCATCGTTTCCCTTAAAACCTTTCGAATAGGAAAAATGATTTTGGGATTGAAATAAAAGACCATAAGACATCCCAAACACCAAGATCAATGGAAGAAGAGTGAGAAAAAAGTGTCATTAATTTAATTCTTTTGGAAAATTAGAGTGAGGAAAAAAATGGTTGATGTAATACCAACAACCAAAAGGAGGAGTGTAGAGAGAGAGATGAGCCGAAGACTAGTAAGGCTACTGAGGAAAGAGAGAGAAAGATTAAAAAAGAAGATAAATAAAGGAGAGAGAAAAAGAAAACCTAGCAAATATTATCATGCTTCTAATATTCCATAGAGGGAAGGGAAAAGTGATTATTACCTAAAGAGAGATACAATCGGTAAGAAGTCAGATATGTCTTTTGGTTAGTTAATGGATTTGTGCCTAAGGATGAGGGGATAATGAAAGAAATTAGTGAATCCAAAGTCCAATGAAAGAAAGAGAGGAACAGTGAGAGTTTTGAGTGTAGAGGCATTACTAGATATTTATCCTATTGTTGATGCCTAGAATAAGAATCAGAACATAAGAGAGGTATATATTGATGGAGGAGCACAAGTTAGTGTGATTACTTAGGCTTGTGTAGAGCAGCTTGGACTTTGAATTATCAAGGCATCAAAGTTTCACATCAGACTTACTAATCATGCTAAAGAGAGATGCCTAGGTGTAATTCAAAATTTGGAGGTCAAGGTTTACGATGTGTCCATGAAGGTCAATCTATTGAGATGAAAAGCTCAACACATACGGACATTGTTGATGGGCTATTAGACGGATCTATATGTCTAGACGTAGCATGTCAGTGGTCATTATGATCCTCACATGGCCATTGACTTATCACTTATGATATTAAGTTTGTTGCGCCTGCCTATAGTTGACATAGTTATAACACCACAGTCAACTAGTATAGTTAGTTATGCATTGTTTGACGTGGTAGGACACTTTCCTTTACATTGCATTCTATCTATACACTATATTATGCATGAAAGAAGAAGAAGAAACCAATAAGAAAATGTTTTGGCCTCCATCTCTCTTCTTGTGCTCTTTAGTGAGCTTCCTCTTGTGTGTATGGTGTGTTCAACTCAATCAAGTCCTCCCATCACACAATTTTTGATATGGTATGAGAGCATTTCCATTGAGAGAGGTTGATTTAGAGGGCTAATGTAGTGGGAAATCATGCTCAACTGCCAAGACCTATAGATTGCTTATTGCTTCAAGCGTTTCAAGCGAGCACAAATGGATATATCTCACCTAGTTGATGCACCTTTGATCCTATGGGGTGTAGTGAGCTTACTTTGATGTCCAAATGAGTAGCCTCCTCCCTCAAAAGCAAGCTGGTAGCTTTACGATCAAGATGCAAGCTCAAGTAACCTCAAGCCTCGTCCTTCAAGCTCCATCCTCCATAGCCATGTGCGAGACAAGAGAAGAGAAGAAGAGAAGAAGAAGAAGAAGAAGAAGAGAGGAGATGATGGAGAGTTTCTTCTCCAAGATCCCTTACCCTCACACACTCACTCCCTCACTGCCTCACTCCTTCACACTCCCTCTCTCAAGCACACACAAGCAAGCAAGAAGGAGAGAAGAAGAGATGAAAAATAGACCACTTTTGCTACAAACCAAAGAATGAGCTCCTCATTCACTTTTCAAGTTTACATACAAGCAATAAGTCCCTTGGGCACCCGTCCCCTTTTTTACATGACCTGGCATCTTGCCAAGTTCCTCTTTCCCTATTCCCTTCTACTTCCCTTATCCCTTCACCTATGTCCATTTAGACTTTACGACTTGCACAAAAGGGAGTGTGACGCTCTTATAAAATGAATTACATTGCCTTGCGAGAGCCCTTGGAGGTTCTCCATGATCCTTGAGAGAGCATCCTTTATTCTTGAGAGAGCCTCCTTGATCCTTGAGAGGACCTCCTTCATCTTTGAGAGGACCTCCTTCATCCTCTCTTCATCCTTGAGAGAGGCTTGCTAGAATATTCAGTGCTCTCCCACGTTTTTTCTGAGCTTGCCTTCTCTTCCACTTTTTCTACCTAGGCAGAATGAGCTTCTTCATTCGCTTTTTGACTTAGACTTCCTTGGTCTTCCTCCACTTCTTCTTAGCTGCATGGTCCATGTTCGTAACATTATCCCCCTCCTAGATGAGTACCAGCCCATGGCACTTGTGGATTTGAGTTGATGAAGATCCAAAGTTTTGACAATTGGTCGTGTGAGTCAATGATGATGGGGCCTTCGAAGTTGGTGGCTTGCATTGTTTGGAGTTACCATTGCTTGGGGGTGTGTTTATATTATTGTGTGGTGCATTGTGCTCGTGCAAGTGGAACTAGGAGTTGGGTCAAGCCTGGGTGTTGCTCCACACTTGAGGACCCAATTCTAGCCTAAGGGGGTGTGGTGAGTATGGCTTAGGGAGAGAGGTCTAACCATAGGCGAGGGTGACCTCCCTAGGTATGTCCTACCCTTGATGTGTCGTAAGCATGATGTGGGGAACTAGAATGGGCTAGGGGTTCAGAGATGAAGCCACTAGATGTTCCTAACTTGAGGACCCCTAGCGCAGTGATTGTGGCCTATATGTAACGAGATCATTCAGTTACTTTTTGTGTGATTTCCTTCTGGTGATCTCTTATTTGTTCACTTTCATTTTTTTGTTTTCTTTGTATTTTCTCTAATTTTCTTTTCTTTTCTTGTTTTTTTCCTTTTTATTCATTTTTAAATATAAAAATAATAAATATATGAATAGATGAAGATCGAGTCCTCTCATCAAAGTAATGAGAGGGGGAGGTCGAAGGCTTAATGGATTTGCGAAGAATTTGTCCACTTTGGATGTATCCTTTAAGGCATATTGGAGCGTTAAGAGGAGTGATAGATAGGAAGGGATGGCTGTAGCTAGTGAAATAGCTATCACTCATATCCTCTACGAGGGCTATGCATAAAGATGGTAGGAGGGCAGCATGCATCATTAGCCTAGCCATTGCATAGCTATCTATGCCGGCATTGAGATAAAAAAAGAGTGGTGGGAGGTGGTGCTCCTGTGGCATACGATCCTATCTAAGTAATACCCTAAGTAATCTCAAATAATTACAAGTTGTAATAAAGGCAAGATCTAGGCTCTTAGCAAATTTTCTTGTTCTTTCTTCCTTCTCTCTTCTTCGGCCTTCTTCTATGGAGTCTTTTTCTTTGACTTCTTGGCTCCTCCTCGGCTAGATTGTGCTTATAGCTCTCCTTCTTCGTCACTCACCATCCTCTTGCTGGATTTCTCCTGTTCTTGGCACGGAGAGGACTTGTCTGGCCGAGGGTTATCCCCCCGTGGCATCTTCCATCTATGGCCAATTCTTTTTCTGATTTCTCTATCATCTTCCGCATGAAGCTATTTTGATTCACCTCATCGAAGGACTTGGCAACAAAGCTTTCCAACATTGGCACATTGATTCTGCTCATCAATGAGTTGTATCTTTGGCTAGAGAACAAGGCATGTACCAATTTGGCATGTAGTTGACTTCGGGGTCTGGGATGTCAGCTAAGCTGATGACATCATTGGTGTGGACCATCACTTTGTCCATATCCACATGTTATACATGTTCCTTTTTGGGCGTCTTTCAACTTTATGTTGGGAAAACCTAGTGCTCTTTGCACTAACTCGAGACTCAGCTCGATTTCTACTTGGGGAGCTTCATTCTCTTGAGGCACCATGATATTGCCGCAGTTCCTATTGAAATTTCAAAGGAATTCTGCATATTTCTCGTAGTCCATGACTTGGCCCACCTTCTCCACCTACTTCTGTAGCTTACACTACTTCATGAGTTGCTTGATGGCTAGCTCCTCCATGACTTTGTCTTCCAAAATTAGGATGTGCATGAATTTGAATTGGCTGTAGGCCCTTGTCTCCATTGAGAGGCCATACTTTTCGTGTTCTTCCTCCTAGAACGGCAACTTGTTGGTTTTCTCCTATCCTACCATTGTAGGTGCATGTCATGAATCCATAGCCCACCATTACTATTCTTCAAATAATTTTTGCAGAAAGACACATAGGAGATAGAGGAAATGCTTATGAAAATTGAAATGCTTAAATATAGAAAGAGAATTTTTCTTTAAACAGTCCATGCATTTCACAAAATTTCTAACACTTATCCTCTATCATGAGTTGATTTTTATGCATTCTTTTCCATTTTTGAACGTTGATTGAGGTTTTAGGGTTTGTTTTTATGTTCCACACCTTTTATCATTAACACCCTCTCCCCTTAGAGATGAGAAGAATCCTTTCTAGGATTAGAGGTTGAAGGGTGGAGACCACTCAAGGCATGCTCATTGTGTTTCACCTTCGCATGAGCTAAGCATAGAAGTTTGGGTTGTACTCCATTTGAGGATGGTGGTCCATGTCGATAAGTCAGATGCTTACATGCATGAGGTAAGTGAGGACATTTGTGAGGAAATCACTAAAGTCCATTCCGTTGGCAATGTGTAGCTCTTCCTCAGTTAACATATGATCTAAGTAGGGGTGAGTCATGATGTGCTCTTTGAGGGGCCAGTTGTTGCGGATGGTGGTCAACACTCTATAGGAGGTTGGGCCTACATAAGTTAGGTCATATTCCAAGGTCTTGATTACCTGTCTCTACTTAGCATTGGTCATGATTTGGTAGCCTTCTTACTCCCATTAAAGAGTGAGAGCATACCATTGGTGCAAGAAAGAGGAGTTGTTACTATCCAGTGGTTTTAGCTTTGCAATTTCTTGGACAGTGTGGCAGGTCCCGTGACCTTGGCATAAGATGTAATGATGCATTGCTTGTGTTCTTTTTTGTGGAAAATTTTGTTGTCTATGAGTTTCTTACCTACCTGGGGAGCCTTGATGAACACAAATTTTGATTCTTCCCATGAGTAAGGCAATGTGCATGCCTCTATTGCTAAAGGCTTGTCTAAGAGAGCTAATTCTAATCAATCATAGCTTTTAGAAAGTGTAGTAAATGTGGCATCCAAATGCCCAAGGCAACCAACTAAGTCATCCCCTCTATTTTCAGCTAAATCTGTGGTGGCCAAGGAAAGAATCAAATGGCATTCATAACAAGGTTTAAGGTTTGTTGGGGGCTGAGGTTTTGATTGGACTCGACAACTCAGTGGTGTGGCTGATCTTGGGTAGTCTGCCCACCTATGGCATGTAGGCTTTGTTTATGTGGTATTATGTGGTGTGCAGATGTGTCTCTTGATTTGAACCGAGTAGCCTAGATTGGTATGCTCACACTAGAGAGCTCATTGATCTTGTCTTCCATGATGGGTTTCGCATCCTTTAAGTGTGCTTGGGCTTCTCTCACCCACTCCTTGACCTTATAAATGAATTCTAATTGGTACCTTGGATCGGGATATTCTCTAACCTTAGCACTTCCTTTTTTAGTTGTCTTTAGAGCGGATGTTTCGACCTCAATGTCCGTGACTTTCTTTCTGGCAGGCAGTATTATTGCACTCTTGGTTTTCAACGTGACTGCGTTTCTTTTCTTCATTCTTCACATACAACTTTTCTTTTGGATTGAGGTTTCATCTAGGTTACTAGGCCCTGGCAATGATATGCCATCCTGCTTTGTTTGCGCACAAGTCAAAACATGCAAGAGATGGGTGTGGCCTCCCCATCAAGTATCTTGATGCCAAGCAGTCCCAACGGAACTAATGGTACCATTTCAAAACTAGAGGATGGTCTCTGCCTAGGGCAATCAACAAAAAGATGAGTGATTCCACACTCATCACATCTCAAATCATACTGACAAAGAAGAACAACTAATATTATCCAAGCATAATGCAAGTACAACTAAATGATAATGATTGATGGAATGAGTGTGGGGATGAGTGCCTTTTATAGGCTTACAGTAGGTGGTATTGGTAGGTGGAAAAAGGTGGAAAGGGACCATGGTAATCACCAACTATGGTTTTAATAAACCATGCATGAATGACCTAGTCTAAGGCTTTATTTGAAATGTGTTTCTTTTCCCTATTTTTTCCTTACACAAAGGCTATGGTGGATGTGATTGCACATTTCTCAACACCCCTCCTCAATCACAACCAAGAAAGACATTGAGTATACAGAGGCTGTCGTGAGTAGAACCTTGCTAAGTGTAGACATGGAAGAAAAGCAGACAACCATACAAAGCTAGAGGCTGTTATAAGGCCTTACTAAGTGTGTAGAGGTTGTAGTGTGCAGAGATTACATGAGGAGTATAGGAGCTTATTGTGGTAACATTAGGCACGTCAACATTTTTAACCTTTTAAAAAAGTCTATCAAAAAATGGGCTACAAAAGAGGGACTGGTGAGTCCTATCCTTTTGTTCTTGGGGTCCTTCTTCTCCTTCTTCTTCAATTTTGTCTTCATCTTCTTTGATTGTAGCAAGATATGCTCTTTGATACCTTTTCTTAGCATAACAAAATTTCTCAATATACCCAGTTTTCTTACAAAAGTCACAGACTATGCTCTTCTTCCCTTTCACATAGAGGAGTTGTTGGTCTCCTCTTAGGATGCTTGTTTCTCCCTTGTTCTTGATCTTCTTTTCCTCTTCCAGGAGAGAGATGCTTTGATGTCTACAAGTTTTGGCTTTGGCATGTTGATTAATGTGGTAGACACATTATCACACTCAGGTAGAAGACTCTTGAGAAACACTCCAATGCAAATGTCCTCATCCATCTTCAAGTTAATTCCTGCAAGTTGTGTTAACAAGCTTTCCATATAATTCAAATGAGTTGCAAGTGAGATATTACTTTGCATGTCAAGTCTAAAAAAATCAATCAGTAAACCATATTTTGAGGATTTTGAATGAGCTCCAAATAGGGTTTCTAATCGATCCCATGTTGCGTTAGAGGTTTCACAATCATCAACATGATGAATGTAGTTGTCATCACGTTTGTGCTTGATAATAGCTTGAGCCTTATCATCATTTTTATCCCATACGACTGAAAGTGTAGCTTCCGTTGGTTTCTTCTCTTGACCACTTGTGATTGACCACAAGCCTTTCTTCATTAGGATCAATTTGATCCTAGTTTTCCATGTATGAAATCCAACACCATTGAGCCGGGATGTTGGTGAGTCATTGCCCATATTGAGATTGCAAGAAATCAGCTCCAAAAAAATCAAATAACAGTTGAGTACAAGTGCCAAAGAGCACTAGGTGATTAGTATCAAGAGGTACTAGGTGATTTGGTGACTATGATGTCCTTGAACTTGGGATCTTCAAGATCTTGCAAGTTTGAATCTTCCCCTCCTTGATTTGATGCTAGAGTTGAAAAAAAAACTAAGAGTAGTCTAGCAGAAGTGTTGAATTTGAGTGTGTCAAAGGACACAAGAGGATTAGTGTTAATCAATACTAGTATTAAGAGATACAATGTAGTTGGCACTTGATGTTAAATCTTCTTCTTGCCGATTCAAAGTGGTAACTTAGTTGAGAAATTAGTGTTGTAGTAGATCAGAGAGTCACTGCCATTATTGAGCCAAAGGAAGTAGGAAAATGAAGTAAAAATTGAGCTTTGAGATTAATGGCTATGGCTTTCCTCTTTAGGGTTTTGGCAAGTGACTGATTTTTTGGTGACTGTAGCATGTACAGGTGATTTTAATGCAAGAGATTTGATAGGGAGGTAGATTAGGTAGTAAGCTTCAAAAGCCCCATAGAAATTGTCAGCAATGTTGCACGTAGGAACTACATAGCCTATACAAATGGACTATAGGCACAAATAGACAATGACTGAGATTCCACGCAATTCTGGAGAGGAAAGGTGACGATGTCAAGCTCTGAGAGGATAGGAGTGCCCTAAGTCAGTGAAGATTTCTCTAGAAGAAGGTACAAGCTGAAATGACCTAGTTTGAGAGATTCAAGCCCTCCACTGAAGGTGGGTAGCTATGGAGGTAGGTGAGAGACTCATGGAAAAGTGGAGGGAGCAAATAGGAAAGACTTAATCAGTGGCCTAATGACTCACTAACCTGAAACCCACTCTAATACCATGTTAAAATATTGAGAATGCATGCTATGGAGGATCACTGATGAGAAAATAGACAATCATAATGAGGCAGAAGCATTGACAAAGAAGAACAACTAATATTATCCAAGCATAATGGAAGTAAAACTGAATGATAATGAATGATCGAATGAGTGTGGGGATGAGTGTCTTTTATAGGCTTACAATAGGTGGTATTGGTAGGTGGAAAAAGGTGAAAAGGGACCATGGTAATCACCAACTATGGTTTTAATAAACCATGCATGAATGACCTAGTCTAAGGCTTTATTTGAAATGTGTTTCTTTGCCTTGTGTTTGTTCCTTGCACAGAGGCTATGGTGGATGTGATTGCACATTTCTCAACAGCGATGTATTCTGGGTGACCACAAGTTCAAAAAGAAATCAGCTCTTGGGTCAAATCAGCTCTCGGGTGTACTCTCCTAAGCCTAATGCCCTCGTCGTTGTATGAGACATAGGGGTTCATGTAAGGCTCCTCATCATTCGGTTCCTCCACGTAGTGGACTAGAGCATCACTTAGTGGATGAATTACAGAAGGTCCAAGTGGCCTAGGTATGCCTATGGGATTGATCCCTATCCTAGGGATGACTGGCTTTGCATTGTTAGGTGCTGGCAGGGCAATGGGGCTCCTCTCCCAAAGAAATTTGGAGGCCTATTCCCTAGGTAAGGCTAGTTGTAAGGCTATGAGTATGGGAGTCTCTACAGCAATTGGCACAGCAGTGCATGGCATCATAGCCAAACCTTCTGCAATATGTGGAAGGTTGGGAGCTAGGGTCTTGACACTTGGCTAGAAGATAGTTTCTACCACAATACACGCATTGGATGTGTGACCACATAGGTCTTCTCATCATCTCCTGTAGCCTAGCTAGCTCCATTTTCATCTCTACTAGCTCGTGTTTGGGTCAACGCCCTTCCCTTGGTTACTTGGGCTTGACCGTTTGCTGGATGGTGTTGCCATTTTTGGGGTTTGAGAGTTAGCATTGTCTCAATTCGAGGTCATGGAGCTTCTCTCCTTAAGCTGATCATCCACTCGTATGGTCTCTTCAAAGACCTTGGCTAGTTCATCTCTCTACAAGCTTGCATTACTTGCCAAGGCCTTATAGAGTTCCTCACCACGTATTCTGTTGATGAGCACTGTGGACACTGCTATCTCAGTGGGTCAATAATTAGTGGAGATTTTCTTATAGAGACTCCGCATATGAGGATCATAGTTCTTAATTTCCTCTTTATCCCCCCTTCTTGACATTCATCAACTGCACAATAAGATTATCCGAGTATCTAGCCTCCAAGAATCTCTTAATGAAGAGACTCTTGAGGTAAATGGCAAGATCCGTGAGACTTTTAGCCTCATAGACCTGCTCAAATTGCTCTATCGAGCTGTATAGGTCATTGCTTAGCTAGTACTTGTCTAGTTGTTTTGCAACTATGGGGCTCAACTAGCTCTTGGAGCCCTGGGTAACTCCTCATCTTGTAAGAAATGATGTTTTTAGTGTTGGTGCACTTTGCTCTACCAATGTGTTATCTAGTCACTTTATGAGAAGCTTGCTCAATGTTAAGTCTGCCTTAGTGCCCATTTTCTCTTTGTGTTCGGTTCTATTTGGTTTCTATTTGCTAGGGGTATAGACCTCTCGCATTTCAATGTCCTATCACAATCTCTTACTCTGCTGCCACTATGCTTTGCACGACTTTCCACGCCAGCTTTCTTTCCTTCTCAAGGTTTGCTATGATGTCTTCTGATGGCCTACCATGGTGATCCAATTTGGTTTGCACGTCTTATTCATTCACCATTCATTGGATTTCGACCAAGAAATATCCCATGTCGAGCTCTTCGTTTTCGCGGTTTACGCTGGGCTCTACCATATCTATAGTCTCTTGCTCCACTAAATTGTTGATAAGGTTGATCAAGTCCAGTGCAGTATCACGCTCCCAATGCTATAGCTTCCTCAATGGGCCTGGCCTTTTGTGTTGTGTTTGTTGTTGAGATATCGAGCTCCACTCGTGATACGCCAGGGTGACCGCTGTGTATTTATGTCACCGACTTGTCAGTTGTAGATGCGGTTGGTACACCGCCCATGAATAATAGCTACATGATAGCTATCCTTATCTACTCTAGTTCGTGGCTCAGTTAGTATGCCACCTTAGTTAGTTGAGTTTGGTTTGAGACCCATATAGAGGGTTCTTCTATTTCTTTGTACTAGAGTTCTTTTGGCTTCCACAACTAAGAAGAGGAAAACTGTTTTCAGCCTCCACCCTTGTGTGTATTCCCCCATTGTGCAAGCAAGAAAGCTACAAGTGAGACTCCTTCCTTCTCTCCCACAATCTTGACATGGTATCAGAGCCTTGTTCGTGGTAAGGAGCTCAAGAAAGCAAGCCAAGCTCGCGGTGTTCTGGTAAGAGGAGCAGTGTTGCTTTCATTTTCTGTTTTGGGAGCAGATCTCTGCAGGTAGCACAGCCGAAAATTGCAGGAGTGCATTGTCTCAGGTTGAGACGCCCTTCGCGGTGAAGCAAGAGGGCAGTATATGCTGCGGGTGTGAGCTTTAGCTCTCGGCGACCCTGTTTTTTTTATTTGAGGCCATTTCGGGGCCTGTTTTGAAGGCGGAAGTTTTCTGCACGCACTCAGGAAAAGGCCCTGTTTTATGTTGTGCGACCACTATTCTACAGGTCGGTGAAAAGTTACTGTAGAAATTGCATCGTATGCTTGTGCGTAGAGACATTGGGAGTTTCAGAATCATCCTTGGTTCCTGTTTATGCAAAATCGTCACTAGGAAGTGACTGTGTGGTCAAATACCACTTTCGCCAGTTTTGCAGATTTGCCCTTGTGAGGGTGAAGCTGTGTTTTTTTGCAGTGACAGAATTTTTTGCAGTATTCTGTAATGGCGTCTGATTCTCTTTCACAGATTGTCACTGAAAAGCTTGACAAGAACAACTTCCAGGCATGGAAGTTTAGAATGACGAATTTCCTTATGGGAAAAGGATATTGGGAATTTGTTGCAGGAAATGAAGAAGAACCAGTTCTTCCTGATGTTCCCAATCAACAACAAATGCAGGCATTCAAAGCATGGCATGAGAGAGCCAGGAAAGTTATGTATTGGCTGTCTATCAGCATTTCAGACTCTATGATTGTGCATATTTAGGATGCAAGTACGCCAAAGGAGGCATGGGATACTTTGTCAAAAATGTATAGCACAAATACGCAAGCCAGGAAAATGCAGCTCAAGCAAGAGTTGCACAATGTGCAAAGAGAAAATATGAGCATCAACGACTACCACATGAAGGTGAAGAAGATTGCAGATGCACTTGCTTCCATTGGGTCACCAGTGGAAGATGATGATTTAGTTTCTGTGGCCTTGAATGGTCTAGGAAAGGATTATGCGCAGTTTCGGACATCCATTTCCGTCCGTGAAAGATTTCCTGATTTTGAGGAGTTGATTGCTCTTCTAATCTCTGAGGAGCAGAGAAATGGTGGTGCATCTTCTTCAGGAGGAACTTCAAAAGAAGCTGTCTTCTACTCAAATGCTGGAAGAGGTAGAGGCAGAGGTAGAGGAGGCCGATTTGGAGGCCGTGGTAGAAATCAGAATATGCAGCAAACTCAAGAAAACCAGTCCTATGGAGGAGGACGTGGTAACTCTAGAGGCAGGGGGAGCCAAAGAGGTCGTGGTGGATGGCAAAGAGGCCAAAATGCAAACAGTAATGTTGAATGCTATTACTGTGGTAAAATGGGTCATATGGCTAAAGACTGCTATAAAAACCAGAATGACATCATGAATGGAAAACTGCAACAAGGGAATTATGCATCTTCTAGCAGACAGGGTGATGACAGAAATGAGCATTTGTTCATGGTGCAGCACATGAACAATTCTGTGACAAGTGCAGAAGAAAGCAATGATGTATGGTATGTTGACTCAGGTGCATCAAACCACATGACAGGTCATGCAGAATGGATGGAGGATGCAAGGAAAATGGAAAAACCAGGATTTGTGGAGACTGGTGATGATACTGCACATCCTATTGTGCAGATTGGAAAAATTCCCTTGTCTATGCAGGATGGGAAAAAGAAATACCTGTCCGATGTATTTCATGTCCCGAATATCACCAAGAATCTGGTTTCTGTCGGTCAAATGGTTGAGCAGGGCTTGCAAGTCAGATTTAATCCTCATGGATGCTTTGTTGAGGATATGAAAAATAAAGGTCGCTTGATAGCAAAAGGAAAGAAGAAGGGCAGAATGTTTACGTTGGATGCAGACATGTCTGAATTGAGTGCAGCAATGTTTGCACATGGGACCGGTGTAGTTGCAGATATTGATATCTGGCATAAACGCATTGGTCATGTTAATGTACAGCGACTTAAATCAATGCAGGCCCAAAATATTGTTGCAGGATTGCCAAAATTCAAGGTTGCAGAAATGCATAAGGTATGCGAAGCCTGTCAGTTTGGAAAACAGGCAAGGAAACCATTTCCTAGACATGTTCAAGAGAGTAAGAAGCCATTGGAATTAATCCACTCTGATGTGTGGACTACTAAAGCTGCGTCTCTTGGAGGCTGTCATTATTTTGTCAGTTTTATTGATGACTATAGCAGAAAAGTTTGGGTGTATTTTATGAAAAAGAAAAGTGAAGTTTTTGGGCATTTCAAAACTCTTAAAGCTATGGCTGAAAAAGAAACAGGTCTGCAGATAAAATGCCTAAGGTCAGATGGAGGGGGAGAGTACCTCTCAAATGAGTTTGCAAGGTTCTTGCAGGAGCATGGCATAAAGCAGCAATATTCATGCAGTTATACCCCACAGCAAAATGGAATTGCAGAAAGAAAAAACAGACATATTGGAGAGGTGTCTCGTGCCATGCTCAATGAAAAAGACCTGCCAGATTTTTATTGGGCTGAAGCAGTTGCTACAGCAGTCTACATAATGAACAGGACTCCCACTGCAGCAATACATGAAATGACTCCAGAGGAGAGGTATACTGGTAGGAAACCAGATATTTCTCATTTGAAAATTTTTGGTTGCATTGCCTATGTACATGTGCCAGATGAGTTGAGATCCAAGTTGGATCCAAAAGCTGAGAAGTGCATCTTTATTGGTTACTCTCTGCAGCAAAAAGGGTATAGATGCTATAACCCTTCTACTCGTAAGTTTACAGTGAGCAGAGATGTTGTTTTTGATGAGATGAGTAGCTGGTATAAACCAGTAAATGTGATTGATGATGTAGATGCACAAAATGGTAATGCTGCACAAAATTCACAGCAGCAGTCACAAAATATTAGTGGACCTGGAGCGTCCTCTAATAGTGGTTCACATTCTTCGCCATGGAGAGGCAGATTGAGATCAGGAGAATCTTCTCAAAGTAATGCAGATAGTGGTATGCAGGTATCACGAAAAGGAAAAGAGAAGGTTGATCAGCCCATGTTTGATGTGAATGCAGGTCACTCTTATGTGGATGGTGAATCCAGTGGCTCAGAACAGAGCATTGATGATGAGTTGGGTATTCCTTCTATTGTTACACCTGGAGTGAGGAAGACCAGGGATGTTTTGAGAGCACCTGGGAGTGAACCCACTTTGCGCAGGTCTACCAGAGTTAGGTATCCTGTGGATAGGCTGAAATATGATGGATTTACAGCCATTCACTATGCATATATGGTCAAGGTGATAGAGGAACCTGAACCCACTTCTTTTGAGGAAGCCATGGGAAAAGAAAAATGGGAGAAAGCCATGGATGAAGAAATGGATGCCTTGGAAGCAAATGCTACATGGGAATTGGTACCTTTGCCTAAAGGTAAAAATGCAATTGGCTGTAAGTGGGTTTATAAAGTGAAGCACAATGCAGATGGTTCTGTGAATAGATACAAGGCAAGATTAGTAGTCAAGGGGTATGCACAAACATATGGCATTGACTATGAAGAAACATTCAGTCCAGTTGCAAGGATGGCAACCGTAAGAGCAGTCATTGCTATGGCTGCATCAAAGGGATGGTCTTTACATCAGATGGATGTAAAGAATGCCTTCTTGCATGGTGATTTGCAAGAAGAGGTCTATATGGAGCAGCCACCAGGTTATGTGCATGCTGTTCATCCTGAGTTTGTTTGCAGGTTGAAGAAAGCCTTGTATGGCTTGAAGCAAGCACCTAGAGCATGGTCTGACAAGATAGGACAGTATCTTGTCACTATTGGCTTTCAGATTTCTAAGGCAGATTTCTCACTTTATGTGAGAAAAACAGAGAAAGGTATTATGCTACTTGTCATTTATGTTGATGATTTGATTATGACAGGTGACAGTGATGAAGATATCCTTCATGTGAAAATGCTATTGAAGCAGAAGTTTGAGATGAAGGATTTGGGAGAGCTGCGTTATTTCTTGGGCATTGAGGTGATTAGATCACCAAGTGGGATACAGCTCTTGCAGAGGCAGTATGGATTGGACATGCTGTCCAAATATGGGATGACAGGCTGTAAGCCTATTTCAGTTCCTTTGGAGCAGAATGTGAAGCTGAGCGCAGATGCAGGTGAGCTTCTGGAAGACCCTACTATGTACAGACGCATAGTAGGAAGCTTGATTTATATGACTATTACCAGGCCATATGTGAGCTATGCTGTTGGATTGGTGAGTCAGTTTATGCAGGCTCCAAGGAAATCGCATTTGGATGCGGCTAGACGCATACTCAGGTATGCGAAGTCCACATTGCAGTATGGACTATTTTATAAGACTGGGGTTCAGATACAGTTGCATGGATACACTGATGCTGATTGGGCTGGTAGCATTTCTGATAGACGATCTACCAGTGGATATGTGTTCTCTTTTGGGAGTGCTGCAGTCACTTGGAGCAGCAAGAAACAGCCTACAGTTGCCTTGTCGAGCACAGATGCTGAGTACAGGGGTGCAGCAATGGCTGCATGTGAGGTAGCTTGGTTGCATAAGCTACTTTATGATATGCATCAGTCTACAGATGGGCCAGTTGTCATTTATTGTGACAACATGAGTAGTATACACTTGGCAAATAACCCAGTCTATCATGCTAGAACAAAGCACATTGAGGTGCATTATCACTATGTGCGAGAGAGGGTTTTACTAGGTCTTATTGATCTAGTTTATGTCAGCACAGAGGATCAGGTAGCTGACATATTTACGAAGGCATTGGGCGCAGAGAAGCTGCGCAAGTTCAGAGACCTGCTTGGTGTGCAGGAATTGGGATTGAGCTCGAGAGGAAGTGTTGAGATATCGAGCTCCACTCGTGATACGCCAGGGTGACCGCTGTGTATTTATGTCACCGACTTGTCAGTTGTAGATGCAGTTGGTACACCGCCCATGAATAATAGCTACATGATAGCTATCCTTATCTACTCTAGTTCGTGGCTCAGTTAGTATGCCACCTTAGTTAGTTGAGTTTGGTTTGAGACCCATATAGAGGGTTCTTCTATTTCTTTGTACTAGAGTTCTTTTGGCTTCCACAACTAAGAAGAGGAAAACTGTTTTCAGCCTCCACCCTTGTGTGTATTCCCCCATTGTGCAAGCAAGAAAGCTACAAGTGAGACTCCTTCCTTCTCTCCCACAATCTTGACATTTGTCACTTGGTCCTACCAATTGGGGTTGCTTGATCCCCCGTCTAGGTTTTAGGGTCATCTCCTATTGGTGGGTTTGTTCTATTAATTAAGTTTGAGTATGCTCTTTTTTATTTACAAACAATCCTCAATTTATGTCCACTCAATGTGTGTGTATGGTGCTCTTTGTCATATGCTGCGTGAAATGAGAGCGGAATTTAGGTGCCGGAAAGTGCTTAAAAGTAGCTAAAAATTATGAATATCAAGGGAAAAATATTCACCGTCAAAGGCGGCGGCTCGATCTAGGACGATTTTAAGCGTCAAAGTACTTTAAAGGTGCCCAAGCGACACTTGTTGATTTTTCATAATTTTTCAGACAGTTGTGCGAGTTGACACGAGCTACTGGCCAATGCGGGATGCTAAGCCGGACGCCCAGGATTTTTCAGAGCTCAATTCCGAGTCCGGACGGGGAAATAGCCACAAAGTGGGCAAGATTTGAAGGGGTGGACCAAAGTTTGGCCAAATGGGTAAGTGACCCTTGGGAGCCCAAAATGAAATGCCACATGAAATGTTGGAGAAGAATCGTGGAGAGAGAGAGGAGAACATCACGCCAACATGCGCCGAATTTTGCGCCTCTTGCTTGATGGATCAACCATGGGGGTTGCATACAACCCATAGAGCAGGCATTGGTCCCTCATTCCCCTCTGTATGCTGATCTTATCACCGCCCTCCACTCCTCAATTGATGGCCTGAATGCTGAGAGAGAAAATCAGTCTTTCTCTCTCCTCCCTCTCTCTCTTCTAAGAGGGAATTCATGTGGGAAGAAGAAGGAAGAAGAAAGAATGATGGAGGCTTGTCCGGCATGGATCGGATTGCTCCATGGGCTGGAAATGGTGATTTGTGATCGTGCTGAACATGAAGTGCTGCTGATTTTCAGATTTGCAGCCATGGACATGAAACCCGAAACACGCAAATAAGCGGTAATTCAATTTTTTCAAAGGAAATTTGAGATTTCATGGCTTTTTATTGATAAAATGTTGTTCATGTGGGCTAAAAATTGTTTATGTTGCTGTTTTCCATGAGTACTTGTTGATCATAATCAGAAAATTAGAAAAATATGTATCTTGTGGTTCAAAATAATACACTAAAACACGTAAAATATGGAAAATCAAGGGAAAATGATGTTTTTGGGCATAAAAATGGCAAAATGAATAGGAACACCAACTAAATTTTCATTTTTGCTGCAAGAAGGAACTAAGGGCCACAGCCCATAATCTATTTTGAATTTTCAGTAATTAAATAATGCAAAAAATTAGGGAAAATACAAGGAAAATAGAGAAAAATCACTAAAAATAGGGGAAAATTACATTTTGGGTGCGGGAAATTAATGAAAATTAAGAACAATATTTGTGAATGTTTGTGGGGACTGAAGCATGAGGATTTGCCTCAGTTCAAACCCACCTTCTTGTTCTAGTGTGTTTTTCCCGCTTTTTACACATAAAATGATGGCAAAATACCCTATAAATCTATACAACAATGCAGCATTTGATCGATGGGAGGGTAGAGTTGTTAGAATGTGTCTAAATGTGGAGTCAAATGATGAAAAGATTGCTGCCTTGTTTGCATGCCATATAGGTCGGTGAATAATTATAAAATAAGGGCCTAGTAGCACGAGGGTTTCCTCGGTGCTAGGTTCGTGCAACGCCGCATAAGAACGGTAGTTGAAAATCATTGAAAGGATGTTTTCTACATGTGCACAATATTGATTTCATAACTGTTTGAGCACTTAGCATCCACAATATGCATAAATCATGGAAATGTTAAAAGGTATCAGAAATCCTGGATGCACATCAATTGTTTTCATTAGGATCTTGATCCACGTTGAGTGAGAGACAGGACACCCTAAGCCATAGGCTAGTCATGGGGTCTAGGGAAAAGAGAAATAAGGACAATGGTACATTCCTGTATACGACTAAATGGTACCTTGAGTGGATTTTGTGCGAAATGTTTATATATTGAGCGACGCATCGAGGGGCCAATCCCCAAGGTGGAGAGTCGTAGAGGGGTGACGGCATTCAGCCGTTGGAGGACCCCCTATGTCTGTGCTTCGTGCCATTAGGCAATGTGTAAGGGACTTCCTCTGAGGAGTAGTGGGTGAGAGAAGAGTGGACTACAAACGACATAATACAAATGCAAGATGTCTAGGAAGGCAATGTATGTGTCATCAACGCTCCTGGCCATGAGGCCGTGGGGTTGTTGAGCGCGTGAGATAGAGGTCCAGCTAGTGCACGAGCCAGTGCCGGCCCGTTCTAGGTTCCATCAGTGGTGCGTTTGCCGGGAGCCGCTTAAAAGTGGCGGTCCTCGAATCCTGGTTGTCTAGGGACCAACTAGCAGTTTATGCCAAAGGATACTGAGATTGATCCGTTATTTATTGATAAGCATCATCTAGCAAAAATCCAAAAGCAAGAGAGAGACGAAAGAGCTAGGCGACGTGCTGAAATTTTTAGGAGATATTCCCCTAAGCGTAGCGGTGCTGAACCCTTACGAGGGAGTGGATCTAGTGGTCTTGGTGCCACAAGCAGTAAGTTAGGAGAAGGTGGAAGCTTTAGTGCTCCCCTTTCTTCCATAAGCCAGTCTACATCAAGTGCGGGAGGTGTAACCCCACCGTCCCTTATTCCTAGTGCAAATCCAATCCTCGTCATGGCGCAGCCTATTGCAATTCCAGCAGGAACGACGGATTTGCCGGCTCTAGGTTATCCGCTACCCATTTTTAATGGGCTAGTTGAGGAAGATGCAGAACTCCACATTAGGGAGTTTCAAAAGCTGATGTTTAACTGTCGCATCCAAGAAGAAGGACATTTAATGATGTTCTTCAATATGACTCTCAAAGGAAGAGCCGCTATATGGTATCACGGTTTAGAAGCCGGAACCATATTGAATATTGATGCATTTTATGGAGCTTTTCGAAGGGAGTTTGCCCCTGAAAGGGGTGGGCAATATTGGTTGTGCGTACTCAACGTGACCCGCCAAGAACCACACGAGGATATTCGTGCTTATGCGAAGAAAATAAAAGAGGTTTTCCGTAAGTTGGACACCTCTATTCCTATCCCCGCAGCTGCCCAATTGCAATATTTCCTATATGGTTTGGACTTTAATATCCAATTGCAGTTGAGTAGTGTCCCCTTGGGGGATATAGATACTGCCATTACACGAGCACAAGAGGTGGAATCCCGACTACAAGAAGCCTATGCTTCTTGAGGCAATTCGAATATGGGTTTAGTATTGGGAAACAATATGGCAATGGCCAATGGCAGTAGTGGCCAAGGGATAGCGATGGCTAACCCTAATGGGAGAGGGAACATGATGCAGAATGTCCCTTTATTACCAGCTCCCCCTAGCATGTCGATGCCTACGGGCAGTCAAATGGCTCCAAATGGTGGAGGCCAGGCAGTCAATTCTAATACCATGCATGTGGCTCAACAACCAATGCCTAATCGAATTGTTAGGCCTATGGAACGACATGGTAATGACCAAGGCTATGAGTCGAGTGCTTCTAATGTCCTTGGCGAGGTTAAGGACATGATGAAGCATTATACCGACATGATAACGAAGCAATATCGGCAAATAGCCGTTGATGTCAACTTCCTTAAAAAACAACAAAATTTGATAGGAAGTAGATACCCAGATGAGGGTGCACCTTCGAGGTTTTGTTGCAAATGGTGTGGTGGGCAACACTATCCAAGAAATTGCCCAAATGTTAAGTGTGACATCTGTGGAAAATCCGGCCATTTAGCAGCTACTTGCTAGAGTAAGATCAGTTCCCTCCAGCGAGGTAGTCGGCAACCAGGGCCTGTTAATCATCGTGCGCAAGGAAATGATTCCCAAGGAGAAGATGGGCCTAAAAAAATACTCCAACGACCAAAGACTACAGTGGAGGAGCTACCTAGTGGTAGTGGGGTTAGTTTGATTGAGCCTATACACGTTAATGATGCTGAAACCTCTAATCTGCGAGCTGTCCTTACAAGAGGTCAAAAGGGTAGAGAAGCCGACAAGGATAAGGCTGTCGACGGAAACCCTAAACAAGGCGACAAAGGAACACAAGTTTTGGATCCTGCCATGGAAGGGGGACCTTTGAAGCCCGTGGAGAGTAAAGCCGATAAGGAACCACCAAAGAAGAAGGTGAAAGTTAAGAAAGAGGCAATAAAGCCGGTTCAGCGACCTAAAGAGCGGATGGTTTGGTGTGAAAAATGAGCTCTATCAAACTATCATGATTTCAATTTGGCGAGCTCTCTTTGCAAAGTCAAGCCGGATGTGAATCTTTTATAGCTTATTAAGCTTTCCCCAGGAGTACGCAAGGAATTTAGGAAGATCCTACGTACCGGGTATATCGTAGAACCTTTGGGTATTGCGCGAGTTGGTGATGACTGGTTCGAGCATGCTGAGAAGCATTGCCCAAGGGTTGCAGCCTATGTCGATGGGATATTAGTAGATTATGCCGTTGTCGACACGGGATCATCTGTTAACATTATGAGTTCTGAACTAATGGAAAGGTTGGGCCTTGCGATCCAGAAAGATACCTCCACAATCCTCAGAATGGCAGATGATAGTTTGAGACAGCCGGAAGGCTGCATTACTAAGGTCCATGTCACTGTTGCAAATGTAGAATGCCTGTTGGACTTTAGGGTGATTCGTTTTGCAGGCCGTCCAAGTTACCAAGTATTACTCAGACGACCTTGGATCTTGCAAGCGGACTGCCAAGTAGATATACCCGCCGGTCGACTAATATTCGGCAGAGGTGCCCAGCGTGTGGTGGTTGACGCTTATCCTGAGTCCCCGCAGAGTGAGAGAGCTCCTCTATCTTCTACAGAATTGGAGACATTAGAAGATTTATCTGCCAGTGAGACATCATCGAGTGATGAGTCCAAAGAGGGATCCACCACGGAAGACATCTATCAGATTACTTTGAACGAGGCGATAGAGGGCCAAGATCGTATAAGAGATGCAGATGTTATCGAGTTAGACCTTGGTATGCCTGATGATTCACGGCCAATCAAATTAGGTTCTATGCTCAGCACAGCAGAAAGGGAGGACTATGTGGCCTTGATTCAGGAATTCCGTGATATCTTTGCCTGGAGTTATGATGAACTGAGAGACATTCCTCCTAGTCTTGCTGTTCATACAATTCCATTGAAAGAGGGCAGTCGTCCTATACGATAGAAAGTAAGGCGTATGCCTTTCGAATTAAGGGACGGGCTGTTTGAAGAATTACAAAAGCTTCAAAAAGCGGGTTTGATTTTTCCTATGCAACACACGGAATGGTGTTCGCCAGTTGTGATAAGAAAGAAGAAGAATAATCAAATCCGATTATGTGTAGACTTTAGAGAGTTGAATAAGCAGACTATTAAGGACTACTACCCGTTGCCATTTATTGACCAGATTTTGGATCAATTAGCGGGTAGGGAGATATATTCGTTCATGGATTGCTTTGCAGGATACAACCAAATGGCAATTGCAGAAGAGGACAAGTTGAAAACAACTTTTATCACTGTATTTGGTACTTTTGCGTACCATGTGATGGCCTTTGGTTTATGCAATGCGCCTGGTTTATGGCAACGAATAGCAGATAAGACATTCGGTGACATATCCCCTGAAGAGTTGAAGGTGTTTATTGATGACTTAGGGGCCGCCACCGTGAGAGAAAGGCAGCTGATCATTTTAAGAAAATGCTTTGAGCGCTGTAGAAAATTCTGCATTGCCCAAAACCCACGGAAGTGTGTTTTTGGAGTACCTTATGGGCTATTGTTGGGTCATGTGGTTAGTTCGGTAGGAATTGCGACAGACCCTGAGAAGGTCAAAGTTATAGTTGCCATGGGTCCACCACGCACTCCGAAAGAAGTTCATAGCTTTCTGTCTTCGGTTGGTTACTACCGTAGATTCACAAACGCCTTGGCAGAAAGAACGTTGCCGCTTACAAATTTATTGTCCTTTAGCTGTTCGTTTGTATGGGGTGACCCTTGTAAGGCAGCATTCGAGGATGTGAAACAAGAGCTAGCAAGAGCTCCCGTTTTAAAAGCACCTAAAAGAGGTGAGGTGTTCTATATATTCTCAGCAGCCACCATGTAGAGTATCAGTTGATGTTTAGCCCAAATTTGGGAAGAGAAGTGGTACCACCCGATAGCTTTTGCTAGTCGGAAATTGGGTATTTCAGAGATCAATTATACCTACATGGAGAAGTTGTGTCTAGCGATGGTCTTTGGGACCAAGAAATTCAGGCATTATATTCTCTATGAGAAAATCGTGCTTTATACGAAGGTGGAGGGACTTCGATTATTGATGAATAAGCTACAGCCGCCTGATCGTCTAGCAAAGTGGTTGATCACTTTGCAGGAATTTGATTATGAAATCAGGAGTAAGCCACCAAGGTTGCAAGGCATCGTGGAATGTCTTGTGGACTTTGGGGAGCCGAAAGAATCTGTGGCTAAAGGTAGTGACATGGAGTTGTTATTTAAAATAGATACGGCATCTATTCCCTCCTGGTATGCTGCAATAACGCATTATTTATTGACGGGAGAGGCGGGATCCGAATTATCTAAAGCTGAGAGAAGGAAAATTAAGCAGCAAGCATTAAAGTTTGCCTTGATCGCAGGTACATTATATCGGCAAGGGGTTGATGATATCTATCGCCGATGTGTGATGCCTGACGAGGTGCCATTCATTTTGGAAGAGTGCCATGATTTTGCTTGCAGTGGCCATTTTGCAGGACGGCTTACAGCACAAAAAGCTTTAAGAGCAGGTTATTGGTGGCCTGTCATCTTCCAGGATGCATTTGCGTATGTTAAGAGATGCGATATTTGTCAACGACATGATAGTCGCAAGAATAGGAAACGACCACTCAACCCTATGTAGCAACTGACTACTTCACAAAGTGGTCAGAAGCACGTACAACAAGGAAAGATGATGCTAAAGAAACTGCTAGTTTCCTTTTAGAGCAGATAATATGCCGGTTTGGTCCGCCGAAAGAATTAGTGTTGGACCGCGGAACCCATTTCCTGAATAAGGTGATCAAAGGTTTGAAAGAGATGTGGCAAATCAAGCATAACAAGACAACCCCATATAACCCACAAGCCAATGGGCAAGTTGAAAGCACCAACAAGCAGCTTGTGGGCATCCTGTCCAAAATTGTGTCGGAAAAGAAACGGAATTGGGATAAAAAGTTATACGTGGCAGTGTGGGCCTATAATACGACCTTCAAACGAGCTACTGGCCATACCCCGTTCAAGTTAGTATATGGGGAGGAGTGTGTCTTGCCTTTAGAGATTGAGTTGCCGACTATTCGGTTTGCCATCAATCATTCTTTGAGCGATGAAGACGCACATTTTGAGCGCTTGACGACACTGGCACATTTAGATGAGCTTAAGCTGCAGAGCTTATTGCACCAAGAAGTGGCGAAGTGCCAAATGAAGCAGCTACAGACCTTAAAGCCAAGAAATACACCTTTAAGAAAGGACAGCTTGTTCTGTATTATGACGCACGACGTGAATTATTTCCAGGCAAGCTAGAGCCCAAATGGGATGGGCCCTATAGGATCGTTAGAATAGGAAAGAATAAGTCCACAGTCTTGTTAGCTGACCTTGAGGGGACAGAATTTAAAAATAAGGTTAATCTTAATAAGATTAAACCTTATTATTTCTGATTACACTAATACTATGACTGCCTTGCAGGTCTAGACGAGATCGATCAAACATCTGCAAGGAAATCGTGATAGAGGTTGATGGGTCGTCTGATCCCTTATTTAGAACACCCATATTTAGAACAGAGGTATCATCAGGGAAAGCTCATTTGGTGGAGCAAAGGATACAAGGTGATTGAGCAAGAGGACGGGACATTTATTTGGGAGATCAAGGTCTTCTGCCATCACTGCCTACAAATTTTGATGAGCATCCCTGTTGAATTCAATGATGATGGAGGGATGGAGCCTACAGTCCACTCGTTGAATATGCTGAATTTTGATTACCATAATTACGAGTAGAGTTCAAGATGGCGGGATATGTAAACCCTTTATGGATGTACACTTTGTACTTTGATGGGGTGTCCAGGGGTGCATGCAAAAAAGGAAGTGTAGGAGTTGTCATCCGAGACCCCCAACGACGCATTATCATGAAGTTAGCTGCTTATCTCGGGGTGAATTTTACCAATAATATGGCAGAATACAAAGCCCTGATTATGGGTTTGAATATTGCAAAGAAGGGTGGTATCCGCCAGTTTTATTGGTGAAAGGGGACTCTCAGTTGGTTTTAAATCAACTCAATGGGACGTACATGGTACGGAACCCCATCCTTTGCATGTACCATCATACTGCCATAGCCCTGCTAGATGAACTTGATAGGGTGTCTTCAGCTGATTCCACAGAATTGGAATCAGTTTGCCGATTCATTGGCTAATTTTGTGTATGAAGAAGACCTCTTCTTTAATTGTGGCCCTTGTCCCGATATATCTATTGATGGTGAGACAGGACCTGGCCGTTTGTGGGGTATGCTTTCTGAACATGCCCTCTTTTGCAGACGATGGTTGATCTGGGTGATGCAGAGGGTAAGCGAGACTCATCTGCCTTTACTATCTTGGACCCACAGACTGATTAGACGACATGTGATGCGAACACCTCTTGCGATATATGCAGGAGGGATGGGTCATAATCTAATGCACCTAGTTTAGGGCTACGAGCCTCTGTTCCCCTGGGAATGGTATGCTTTGATGTCTATCATAGTTGTTTCCAAGAGGATGTTATGCAAAGTCATGTTTGATTTTATTAGGCCAAGAGGGCCAATCTATTAGCAAAGTCATGTTTGATTTCATTAGGCCAAGAGGGCCGATTCAGTTTTGTAGTGAAGTGTTTCATTTCATTAGGCCAAGAGGGCCATTTCCCTGTCTAGTGCGGGTGCGTTTAATTGGGTTTTTGTTTTAAGTGTTGTGCTGGACATGTTTTGTGATTCGTGGAATTCGGTGGAGCCCGGAGGAGCCTTTGCTGTGATGGAAGCTTCTTGTGGCCACTCCAGGTGATACCTCTCCTTTACGAGTACCTTTCATTCCTGTTATATGTGTATTTGTACTTGTCGAGGGGATACATTTTTGTTGGGGACCGGCAACCAAGGCATGAAGCCCCAGGTTTAGGCTAAGTATGTTTGAGGGAGGTCGGAGTAGTCATTGCCTCCTATAAAGACATTGTCAAGCATCGAAAGACCTGTTTTAGAAGGAAGTCCTAGTGGCCCTGTTCTGTTAGCCTGCTAGGCAGCCGTTCTAGGAGTTCTTGTTAGTAGTGAGGCAGTTAGAGAAGCCTGCCAGAAGACAAAAATGATGATGCCAAGAAACCTTGAACATCCCAAAAGATGAATATAAATACGAAGGTGTGTAAAAAGGGGTTCTAACCCCTATCCCAAGAAAAGAAAAGAAATTGAAATATATAAGCAGTTGATCATTGCCTTGCGAAGGCCTGGTAGGTTCTTGGGGACGAATCAGACCCGTGGCTGATACCTTGTCTTCCTAGGGGTGGCTTCTTGCTGAAAAAAAAATGACAAAACAAGGAAGGTTAGAGCGAAAATAAAAGTGAGCGTTAAAAAAGGATTAAGTGTCACCTTGCGAGGGCTTGGTAGGTTCTTGGGTGCCGAGACAGGTCCTGAGACCGATGCCCTATTCTCCTTGGGTCACTACGCTCAGCTCCCTCCTTTTTACATGCTACATTCCTTTAAAGGAATGGTATGAATAGCCAGGTTGGGAGGAATACCTCTCACATAATCATAACTCCAGGCAAAGATGTTGTGAAATTCTTGAATAAAGGGACACATAATCCTCCCTTTCTTCTAGACTAAGCATGGACCCTAATTTAATTGGCCGCAGATCCCAAGATCCAGCTCAATCACATCTTCGTCTCTTATTCAATCTTGAGGCTCTATTGGCTCATTCAGAGTTATTTGATAGATGTCCTCTGTAGTGGACCCTTCCTTTTATTCATCGCTTGATGAAGTCTCACTAGCAGATACATATTCTAATGTCTCTAGTTCCATAGAGGATAGAGGAGCTCTCTCACTTTGAGGAGACTTAGGATAAGCATCTACTACCACACGATTGGCACCTCTGCCAAAATATCAAATGACTAGCAGGTATAGCACCTTGACAGATCGCAAGATCCATGGCCTTACTAATAGTACTTGATAGCTTGGTTGTCCTGCAAACCTAATAACCCCTAAAGTTAATAGTGCATACCACACTAGCAACAGTCACAAGGACTTTGGTAATACAACCTTCATGTTGCCTTAAATTGTCATCAACCATTCAGAGAATTGTGGAGACATCCTTTTGGATTGCTAAACCTAGTCTCTCCATCAATTCTGAACCCATGATGCTAAAATATGATTCTGTATCTACGATAGCATGATTCACTAGTATTCCATCAACATAGGTTGCAACCCTTGGATAATGCTTTTCACCATGCTCCCACCAATCATCTCCTACTACTGTTATGCCCAAAAGTTCCATGATATACCAACCAATACACAAAATCTTTTTAAATTCCTTGCGCACTCCTGGAGAAAGCTTAGTCAGCTACAAGAGATTCACGTCTGGTTTAACTTCACAAAGAGATCTTGCCAAATAAAATTCATAATAATTCGCTAAAGCTCTCTTCTCTCACTAGAACATTATCTCTTTAATTGGTCATTGAACTAGCTTTGGTGCTTGCTTCTTAGCTTTTCCCTTTCTCCTTGGTAAATCCCTATCCTTCTTGGCATCATCTTTACCCCCCATGGGTTTTAGAGATCCCCCTTCCATGTTGGGGTTAAGGACTTGCGTCTCTTTTTCGTCTTGTTTTGTGTTTCCATGGACAGGTTTTACATTATCTTTTTTGCCTTCTCTACCCTTTTGACCTCTCGTAATGGCCTGATTAGAAGCTTTAGTGTCATTAACTTATACAGCCTCAATGAGGCTAACTCCATTGCCACTAGGCAACTCCTCTATAGTAGCCTTACCTCTTTGAAGTGATATCTGCTTCATTCTCCTCTGTTGGCAGGTCCACTATCCCATCCTCCATCAAATCACACACATAGTGATATTGGATCTCTATATGTTTGGTGCGTGCATGAAACACTGGATTTTTGGCAATGGCAATGCAACTCTGATTGTCACATCTCAGCACAGTTGGTTCTTTGTCCTGCACTCCCATATGCCATAGGATCCTTCTCAACCATACTGCTTCACATGTAGCAAAACAAGCTGCCTTATACTTTGCTTCAATAGAAGATAATGCCACTGTTGGCTGCTTCTTACTAATCCAAGAGAAAATTCCCGAACCCAAAGAGAAACTAATATCTTGGAATCACTATCTCCTACCCAATCTAAGTCACAATTCCCCATAAGAGAAGTTTCGGAATTGTGTGTGATACCATAGTCAAGAGTTTCCTTCAAGTAACTGAGCACCCGCATCCCAGCCTTCCAATGACTCATGAGGTTTGTTTGAGAACCTGCTCAAAACACCAACCACAAAACTGATATCTAGTCTGGTATTACATAAGTAGAGCAGACTGCCAACCATCCTCTTGTACCTCCCAATGTCTACCAGTGCTGATGTATCCTCAATGGATAAATTTGCATTCACCTCTATAGGTGTAGCTATCCCCTTGCACTCGGTCATGCCAAATGCCTTCAAGATCTTCCATGCATACTTCTTCTGAGAGATGAAGATCTTTCCTAGCTCTTACTAGACTTCAATTCCCAAACAATAGTGCACCAAGCCCAAGTCTGTCATTTCAAACTCAGAACTCAAAGCCTTTTGAGTTTGGTTGATCATATCTTCATAGTCACCTGTAATAAGAAGGTCATCCACATATAGGACAATCATTACAGACTTTTCACCATCCCTGTAAACATACAAGTTAGTATCTAAGGCACATCTTTTGAAATTTAAGCTTAAAAAGAACTTATCTTTCCGCTGGTACCATGCTCTGGGGGCTTGTTTCAGCCCATACAATGCCTTCTTCAGCTTACACACTTTACTCACAAAATGGGGGGACCTCAAATCCAGGTAGCTGAGCCATCTAAACCTCCTCCTTGAGGTCACCATTTAAGAACGCTGACTTAAAATCCATTTGGTAAACTGGCCACTGCTTGTGGGCGGCCACTGCAAGTATTGTGCGAATAGTGGTCATTTTGGCAGTTGGGGAAAATGACTCTTGAAAATCAAACCCTTCAACTTGTGAAAAATCCTATGCAACCAGTCTAGCTTTGTAATTTTCTAAAGTACTATCAGCCTTGTACTTTACCTTCCAGATCCACTTGGTGCCAATAAGCTTCCACTTCGTTGGCCGATCCACTACCTCCCAAGTGTCATTCTTCATTATGCTTTCATACTCGGCTTGCATAGTTGCCTTCCATGCAGGATCTGCACGTCCTTCTTCTAAATCAGTTGGCTCCTTTACTTCTCTCATAATCTCAACAATCAAGGCCATATTGGCTATGTGAGTAGAAGCCCTCCTTTGCTCCTCTATTCTCTGAGATCTCCTTGGTCCGTCTACCTTCTCCTCAACAGATGTGTGCATAGGATTATTGTGGTCATAGAGCTACTTCACCCAATGTGGCAATGGCTTTTTCGGTGGGGTGATGTCAAGCTGCTGAACTTTTTACTCATCATCTGAAGATGATGCTTCCTCCTCCTTAAGGATAGGGATAGCTCGCGGGACAGGTTCATAGTTGACTACTTCTTCACTTGATGATAAAGTGGAAGAACTTACCTTCTCCTCATCCACTATATGTAGCTGTTCCTTGAACACCACATTGTAGCTCACGATGATCACGTCTTAGCAGCCCATCGGGAGGAGGGTCTAGAAGGCTCCGCCTGGCAGCACCCACAAGGAATGACACAGGGTTTGCAATCTAGGTCTTTCCGAGTCTGCCCCGAGCGGAAGTGTCCGGCTGTTCCCACTTGGGATCGACCTGAGGTTAGGGTTCCTTTCCTATCAACAAAGTCTCTAGGAAGAAGCTAGCGTCGCACTCCAGATGAACCACTTTGAATAGAAAAAATAGAGTTGAAGCGAATTCATGCTACACTTGGTTTATGGAGGATGGAAAACTGGTATAAACCAGTAAATGTGATTGATGATGTAGATGCACAAAATGGTAATGCTGCACAGAATTCACAGCAGCAGTCACAAAATATTAGTGGACCTAGAGCGTTCTCTAGCAGTGGTTCACATTCTTCGCCATGGACAGGCAGATTGAGATCAGGAGAATCTTCTCAAAGTAATGCAGATAGTGGTATGCAGGTATCACGAAAAGGAAAAGAGAAGGTTGATCAGCCCATGTTTGATGTGAATGCAGGTCACTCTTATGTGGATGGTGAATCCAGTGGCTCAGAACAGAGCATTGATGATGAGTTGGGTATTCCTTCTATTGTTACACCTGGAGTAAGGAAGACCAGGGATGTTTTGAGAGCACCTGGGAGTGAACCCACTTTGCGCAGGTCTACCAGAGTTAGGTATCCTGTGGATAGGCTGAAATATGATGGATTTACAGCCATTCACTATGCATATATGGTCAAGGTGATACAGGAACCAGAACCCACTTCTTTTGAGCAAGCCATGGGAAAAGAAAAATGGGAGAAAGCCATGGATGAAGAAATGGATGCCTTGGAAGCAAATGCTACATGGGAATTGGTACCTTTGCCTAAAGGTAAGAATGCAATTGGCTGTAAGTGGGTTTATAAGGTGAAGCACAATGCAGATGGTTCTGTGAACAGATACAAGGCAAGATTAGTAGTCAAGGGGTATGCACAAACATATGGCATTGACTATGAAGAAACATTCAATCCGGTTGCAAGGATGGCAACCGTTAGAGCAGTCATTGCTATGGTTGCATCAAAGGGATGGTCTTTACATCAGATGGATGTAAAGAATGCCTTCTTGCATGGTGATTTGCAAGAAGAGGTCTATATGGAGCAGCCACCAGGATATGTGCATGCTGTTCATCCTGAGTTTGTTTGCAGGTTGAAGAAAGCCTTGTATGGCTTGAAGCAAGCACCTAGAGCATGGTCTGACAAGATAGGGCAGTATCTTGTCACTATTGGCTTTCAGATTTCCAAGGCAGATTTCTCACTTTATGTGAGAAAAACAGAGAAAGGTATTATGCTACTTGTCATTTATGTTGATGATTTGATTATGACAGGTGACAGTGATGAAGATATCCTTCATGTGAAAATGCTATTGAAGTAGAAGTTTGAGATGAAAGATTTGGGAGAGCTGCGTTATTTCTTGGGCATTGAGGTGATTAGATCACCAAGTGGGATACAACTCTTGCAGAGGCAGTATGGATTGGACATGCTGTCCAAATATGGGATGATAGGCTGTAAGCCTATTTCAGTTCCTTTGGAGCAGAATGTGAAGCTGAGCACAGATGCAGGTGAGCTTCTGGAAGACCCTACTATGTACAGACGCATAGTAGGAAGTTTGATTTATATGACTATTACCAGGCCAGATTTGAGCTATGTTGTTGGATTGGTAAGTCAGTTTATGCAGGCTCCAAGGAAACCGCATTTGGATGCGGCTAGACGCATACTCAGGTATGTGAAGTCCACATTGCAGTATGGACTATTTTATGAGACAGGGGTTCAGATACAATTGCATGGATACACTGATGCTGATTGGGCTGGTAGCATTTCTGATAGACGATCTACCAGTGGATATGTGTTCTCTTTTGGGAGTGCTGCAGTCACTTGGAGCAGTAAGAAACAGCCTACAGTTGCCTTGTCGAGCACAGAGGCTGAGTACAGGGGTGCAGCAATGGCTGCATGTGAGGTAGCTTGGTTGTATAAGCTACTTTATGATATGCATCAGTCTACAGATGGGCCAGTTGTCATTTATTGTGACAACATGAGTAGTATACACTTGGCAAATAACCCAGTCTATCATGCTAGAACAAAGCACATTGAGGTGCATTATCACTATGTGCGGGAGAGGGTTTTACTAGGTCTTATTGATCTAGTTTATGTCAGCACAGAGGATCAGGTAGCTGACATATTTACGAAGGCATTGGGCGCAGAGAAGCTGCGCAAGTTCAGAGACCTACTTGGTGTGCAGGAATTGGGATTGAGCTCGAGGGGGAGTGTTGAGATATCGAGCTCCACTCGTGATATGCCAGGGTGACCGTTGTGTATTTATGTCACCGACTTGTCAGTTGCAGATGCGGTTGGTACACCGTCCATGAATAATAGCTACATGATAGCTATCCTTATCTACTCTAGTTCGTGGCTCAGTTAGTATGCCACCTTAGTTAGTTGAGTTTGGTTTGAGACCCATATATAGGGTTCTTCTATTTCTTTGTATGAGAGTTCTTTTGGCTTACACAACTAAGAAGAGGAAAACTGTTTTCAGCCTCCACCCTTGTGTGTATTCCCCCATTGTGCAAGCAAGAAAGCTACAAGTGAGACTCCTTCCTTCTCTCCCACAATCTTGACACCAATATCATGCCCGAAGGCTATCCCAGCAATCTACATGATTGCTGCTCCAACTTCTGCCCGTTGACTAGTACACGGTCCTTGAAATCCCATCTCGAGTCACGTCGGCCTCTTGTGCAGGACACGGGGCAAGGGATTTATAGCCAGAGCCTCCCCTATCACCCAAGCATCCTCCCGCTCCAAGCGGCACCCACGAAGAGACCTCTCGCGGTGGGTTAGTTCCATTTACCTGGCGCTGCTAACAAGCCCCTTGGACAGGGCTAGTCAGACAATCAGAGGTAATTGTTCTTGCCTCTCCCTCTAGGCTTTTAACTTGAAGCATTAAGTGCTTTTCCTTGAATTAGTTCCTTAAACAAAGAGATCAAATAATGTACCTAAGTGTACAATCACAAACACTTCAGAGGCCGTTTGTACGACCAACTGCTAAGGTGTGACTCCTTTTTTCTGGATGCTCCCAGCATTCGATCTTGGGTCTTTTTCCCAGATGCTCCCAACATCCGATCCTGGATCGTTCGTGACTTGGATAGATCCCAATAATCTCAAACAAGATTATGCAAGAAAATGTTCTTGGTTAACTTATTTTGACTTGCCCTTTCCCTTGGGTTTTACCTTATGGTATCTTAACCTAACCCAAGCATTAACTGGACAATCAAGGCAACGGACATGCCTTTACTCGCAACCCAACCAAAGGTCTTTTATTCTTCCAGTTCTAACCAAGTTCAGTTAATACACTTGGCAATGCAAGATTCCTCATCTAGGCCTTCAGGATTAAGTCTAGATGCATGCGTCCCTTCCATCTCGCTTGGTACTATACAGAGTTTTCCAATCATCCTTACCCATCTTGCACATGGTGCATTTAGTATATTTGTACATCCTAAACGACCCTTAACTCTGGCAACAATTACTTATTCCTAATGCACCGGATCACATGTGACTTGCATATAAGAAATTCTAGGTTTCTATCCATCGGTGCAAATGCATCTTGCAAGCAGAAATTATCATTTAATGTATTTCTTTTAGTCATGATCATGAAGCATGAATTCTAAATGACTATTCATGCACTAAATTGGTTTAAAAACTATTATTTTATGTAAAATAATACAAAAAACTTATCATTTTATGTGTGTAAAAGCTATCATTTTATGCATATAAACTTATGTGAACTCTATACTCTACCATTTCACGCATATAAACTTATGCGAACTCCATACTCTACCATTTCACACAAGTGACCTAGGACTTAGAGTAAACAAAAATCCTACGACTTGTCCTTGTTCCATGCACGTAACTAACCCCTTCCTTTCTTCCACGAGAAATAATGCATAATTAATTATAAAGCTTAAAGAACCTGGGTTTGATTTGTGATTGTAGGGGCATTCGTTACGTTGGTCGCTCTGCTCGTGTCTCCAGCATTACCGGTACCAATGGTAGCTTTGGCACCTATGCTTCCCACGACTTTCTTTTTGGGAGCCATTTCCACACGGAGTTTGGATAGACCGGACCTTAATGGCCTTCAGGACGACAGGCTCTAGTTTGGATAGACCCGACCTTAACGGCCTTCAGGACTACAGGCTCTAGTAGGAAAGATGGGGGTCCTTCACCGAGGGGGTGGTTTGAGTGTGGCTCCTCGAACCTTCACCTCTTACCAACTCTCTCCTCTCTCTCTCTCTCTCTCTCTCTCTCTCTCTCTCCCTCTTCTTCTTCTTCTTCTCTTCTCCTTCTCTCTCTCTCCCTCTTCTTCTTCTTTTCTTCTTTCCTTCTCCTACTCTCTCTCTTCCTATTCGTCTTCTTCTTCTCTTCCTCTTCTCCTACTCTCTCTCCCTCTCCTTCTCTTCTTCTCTCTCCCTCTCTCCTTCCTCTTCTTCTTCTTTTCTCTTCTTCTCCTACTCTCTCTCTCTCTCCTTCTCCTCTTCTCTCCCTCTCCTCTTCCTCTTCTACCTCTTTTCCTCCTCTTCTCCTTCTTCTCTTCTTCTTCTTCTTCTCCCTTCTCTCTCTCCTTCTCTTCTTCTCTCACTCTCCTCTTCCTCTTCTACCTCTTCTCCTTCTCTCCTTCTTCTTCTCTTATCTCTCCCTCTCCTTCTTCTTCTCTCCTTCTCCTTCTCTCCCTCTTCCTCCTCTTCTCTCTCTTTTCTCTTCTTCTCCTACTCTCTCTCTCTCTCTCCTTCTTCTCTTCTCTCCCTCTCCTCTTCCTCTCCTACCTCTTTTTCTCCTTTTCCCTTTCTTCTCTTCCTCTTCTTCTTCTCCCTTCTCACTCTCCTTCACCTCTCTCTCTTCCTCTCCTCTTCCTCTTCTACCTCTTATCCTTCTCTCCCTCTTCTTCTCTTCTTCTCTTCTCTCTCCCTCTCCTTCTTCTTCTCTCCTTCTCCTTCTCTCCCTCTTCCTCCTCTTCTCTCTCTTTTCTCTTCTTCTCCTACTCTCTCTCTCCCTCCTTCTCCTCTTCTCTCCCTCTCCTCTTCCTCTCCTACCTCCTTTTCTCCTTTTCTCCTTCTTCTCTTCTTCTTCTTCTCCCTTCTCACTCTCCTTCACTTCTCTCTCTTCCCTCTTCTCTCCCTTCTCACTTCCTCACCTTCTTCTTCTCCTTCACACGTCCAGGCGCTATTCGCGGGGGCAGAGGAGGGTGTTGCTGCACTTCCTCACATTCTTCTTCTCCTTCACACATTGAGGTGCTATTCACAGGGGTAGAGGAGGGTGCCGTTGCGTGCTATCACAAGGGGGACAATCGCCTGGCGAATCGAGGAGGGGGGAAGGTCCAGTCGGAAGCCCAAGGGCCCACGCAGCTACCGCAATGGAAGGTGACAACGCAGGGAGGGGGGGCGCTTAGTCTCTCTGTGAACGAGGGAGAGGAGGAGCCTCCCCTTTTATAGGAGGGGGAGAAGGTTGGTGGCATGGCCACCCCTCCCACTTGGGGGTTGCATGCCTCCCATCACCACCACATCACTTCCTCTCTCTCTCTCTCTCTCCCCGACATGCTGTCAGTGGGGGAGAGAGAGGGGGAATTTTTTTTGAACTAAAAATAATATTATTTTTTTTGAAATTAAGGGGGGGGGAATTCCTATGGGGGGGGAACACGGGCATGTTACATCCTCTCCCCCTTAGAGGAATCGAGATGGCCTCATCTCGAGAGGACCTGGGGATATTGTTGGTTGAGAGTATCTTCATCCATCCAGGTGGCATCCTCTTCGGGATAATATTTCCACTAGATGAGGTATTCTCTCAAGGTCCTTGACCTCAAATGTCTCTCCCTGACATCTAGGACTCTATCAGGCCATAGCTCAAGGACTCCTTGGCTAGGCATTACAATTTGCTCGTCATCAAGTACATGATTCAGATTAGGTAGGTACTTTTTCAATAGGCTAACATGGAATACATTATGAATCTTTAGGGTTGCGGGTAGCTGTAGTCTGTAAGCATTAGGTCCTAGGCACTTAGTGATCTTATAAGATCCACAATACCTCGGACTTAGCTTCTTGTACTCTCCCAAGGATAGTGAACTCTGTTTAGGGCATACGCGGATGAAGACCATATCACCTTCGAGGAAGGATGTGTCTTGCCGTTTCAAGTCAGCGTAAGCCTTCTGTCTACCCTTGGTAGCTTGGATGTCTTGTCATTACTTTGTGTAGGAACAAAGTTGTTGACAACATTGGCTCTATCTTTCTTTCTTTGGCCCTGATTCTGACCCTGCGCTCTCTTAGTCTGAGTCCTAGTCATCCCTTATTGTGATCTCTGTAAGGCCAAGTCCTATTGTTCCTTGATTTGGTCAGCACTTCCTGTATTATTGGAGTAGCTCGAATGAGTGCATCTTTTAGGTCTGTCAAGCGCATTGATTCCAATCAAGTGTTTATGGGTGGATTTAACCCAGCACAGAATTTTGACACCTGTTGTGTCATATGCATTGGAGGCATGTACAAACTTTGAATAATATGCATCAAGGGATAGTCCTAGCTACTTCAAGTCATAGAATTCATTCATCTTTTATGTGTGGTAAAGCAGGTGGCAGATACCTCCCTCGCATAGCTTCCTTAAGCTTCTCCCAAGTGACTATCCCCTCCGAGATCGCTTGGTCTCTGCACTACTATTTCCACCAAAGTCTTGCTTCACCTGTAAGTTTAAGGTTGGCGAGCATGGCTTGGTTAGCAGGTGCAATTCCTGCTGCCTCAAAATAGTCCTCCATGGACTCAATCCAGATCTTAGCATCGGCTTGAATAGTCCTTCCCTTGCCATTGAACTTGAGTGGCTTAATTTGTTTGAGGAGGAACTTCTTCTCTTGAACCACAGTTGTACTTAGTGCAGGAGTTGGATTTAGGACCTGCGCTTGGGTTGCGTCTGGACAATAAGATTCTTTATGTTAACAACTTATCAAACATTTCCCATATTACATTAATATGACTAGCACAGCTTTTAGCCAAGTGATTTAATCACTTAACACCTTAGCTAACATTTACAATCAAGATAGAAAATAGTAAAAAGTCTAATTTATTCATGAGGTCATAACCCTTTGTGTACATTTTATTTTGAAAACGTAGGACAAGCTGATTGATACATCAGTTTGGGGAAAATGGGATTGTATTACAATCGGCTATAGGGACGGAATAGTAATATGGAGTGGGGTCATGGATTTTCAGGAAATGATAAGTCATAGGAAGCTTGGGGTATCCTTTCCTTTGATACCTATTCTTTTCATAGCACCCTAACACTTTGATCCTGTCATCAGCAGGGATCACCCGGGTCACTTCCTCATAGATGTACTTATTCAGCTTGACTTGCCGACTGCCAACATGTAAAGTTGCATTTGCATGAGCTTCAACAAAGATGAACAACTTCACGATCTTTAAAATATCCATCCACTTGATTCTCTTCAAGTTGGTCTGAAGGTACGCGAGTCGGTAGGCTGCTATGTAGTATATTCCTAATTCTCCTATCCATCTCCGTTCTGCATATAGGGGTGAAGGATTGTAGATGCAGTCCAGAATATTCATCATGCCTGGCCTTTGACGATAATCTGAAGCATGCATTGCAGTCATGAACATGACCTATAACACCAAGAACTTGCTCCATACTTCATGACTCTGCAACCCAGCATCCATAAGTGAGTAAAGAAATGTTTTCAACAGAAAACACTGATCTATTCCACTCACCTTCCTCGGACTGTCCCCTTATCACAAATGTAACCCTACTTTGATGCTGGATTTGAGGTGTGCAAGTGCTTAACCTTGACTCTATTGGTCCCAGTAACACAATCAAAATGTAGTGGGAGCTCATGCTCAACCACCAAGACCCATGGACCACTTTTTACTTCAAGCTTTTCAAGCGAGCAAAAATGTCTATCTCTCACTTAGTCCAGGCACCTTTGATCCTACGAGGGTGTAGTGAGATTACCTTGATGCACAAACTCGGGAAAGTTACTATATGTATATCCTCTACATCATGTGTTGAAGTACTATTTATAAATATCCTTATTTGTGAGTTTTTCCTGAATAAAATATAACCCTTTTCTATTCAATATGTATATAACTCCTTTGTATTATACCCTTCTGTATATAAAAGATGTATAAAAGTGGTATTTTAAAAATACCTTATTTTGAACCCAAGTGATGCACACATATATTCATCAATAACTTACCTGAGTGCCAAATGAGTAGCCTCTCCCTTAAGCAAATTGGTAGCTCCACGATTCAAGATGTGAGATCAAGAAACCTCAAGCCTCCTCCTTTAAGCTCCATCCTCCATAGCTGCACATGAAACAAGAAGAAGAGAAGAGAAGAAGAAGAAGAAGAGAAGAGATGATGGAGAGTTTCTTCTCCAAGATCCCTCACCCTCACACACTCACTCCCTCACACACTCTCTCTCAAGCACACACAAGCAAGCAAGAAGGAGAGAAGAAGAGAAGAACAAGAGACCACTTTTGCCACACACCAAAGAATGAGCTCTTTATTTACCTTTCAGGTTTATATACAAGCCCTAAATCCCTTGGACACCCATCCCCATTTTTTGCATGAATGGGCATCTTGCCAAGGTTCTTTCCCTATTCCCTTCTAGTTGCCTTATCCCTTCACCTATGTAAGTTTAGACTTTACAACTTGCACAAGAGGGAGCTTGGCATTCTTATAAAATGAATTACATTGCACCCCACACTTTCCTTGCGAGAGCCCTTGGAGTTTTTCCTTGATCCTTGAGAGAGCATCCTTCATCCTTAAGAGAGCCACCTTGATCCTTGAGAGGACCTCCTTCATCCTTGGGAGGACCTCCTTCATCTATGAGAAGACCTTCTTGATCCTTGAGAGAGCCTTGCTAGAATATTCCTTGCTCTCCCACATTTTTTGTGAGCTTGCCTTCTCCTCAACTTTTCTTGCTTGGGCAGAATGAGCTTCTTCATTCACTTTTTTACTTTGGCTTCCTTGGTCTTCCTCTACTTCTTTTTGGCTGCATGTCCGTGGCATGTCTTGTAACAACTTGACAAAGTTTCACTACCAAATGGATCATCTAATGTATCTAATTCTGACAAAGATAAATGTATTCTCTCTCTTTGAGGAGATTTAGGATATGCATCCATTATCACACGTTGAGCACCTCTACCAAAAATCAGATGACTAGTGGATATATCAACTTGACAATCAAATTGCGAGATCCATGGCCTTCCTAGCAAGACTTGATAGCTTTGGCCGCCCTTCAAACCTAATAACCCTAAAGTACACAATGCATTTCACCCTAATCTTTCCAACCCTTTTGTATTTCCAACCCTGATCTTTCCATCAATTCTGAACTCACAATGCTGATAGAGGATCCTGTATCTACAACTCGGGGAAGTTACTATATGTGTATCCTCTACATCACGTGCATTCAAGGCCTATTTATAAATATCCTTATTTATGATTTTTTTTGAATAAAATATAATAATTTTTTATTAAATATATAAATAACCCCTTAATATTACACCCTTTTGTATGTAAACAATATATAAAAATGGTACTTTAAAAATACCTTACTTTGAACCCACGTGATGCACACATATATTCATGAGTAACTTACCTGAGATCTACAATGGCATGTTCCACTAATATCCCATCAGCATATGCTGCTACCCTTGGGCTATGCTTTTCAACATGTTCAAACTAATCATTTCCTACATGAGCTATTCCCAAGGGCTCAACAATATACTGAGTGCAAAGAATCTTCTTAAACTTTTTATGCACTCCTAGAGATAACTTGATCAACTGCAGGAGATTCACATCACGGGCTTCACCTCACAAAGAGAACTTGCTAAATCAAATTCATGATAATTAGCAATGGTTATCTTCTCTCGCCAGACCATTCTTTCTCTTGGTCATTGAATGTCATTTGGTGTCTCTTTCTTGGCTTTTATATTCTTCTTTGGTAGCACTTTCTTAGGGTCACTTTTTCCATCAACCGCTTTCAATGGACTAGCTTTCACATTAGGGTTAAGGACTTGTGTTCCCTTATCATCTTGTTTAGGGTTTATCACATGAGGTTTTGCATTATCTTTATCACCTTCTTTAGCCTTTTTTCCTCTTATGATAGCTCACAAATCAGAAGCCTCAGTGGCATTAACATGCATAGATTTGATCATTTGATACCACTACCATTGGGTAGCTTCTCGATGGTAGCTTTTCCTCTTTGCACTATTTGTTTTGATTCTTCATCTTTCTGAAATTTATTTTCTTGTGTTGGATGATTTATTGGACTTGGATACTTACTCCCTTGCTCAAGAGAGCTAATCTTACTCCAACAAGTACTAGCTAACTAGCCAAACTTCCCATATATGTCACACTTCACATTAGGGTAGTTTCTTAGAAAGTGCTAATTGCCATACCACTAACGACTAAATCTTTATGGGACACCTTCTTCAGGGCATTGATTTCCTATCAAGTTGGAAATTTTTCTATACTATTCTGTTATCATATCAATATAATGCTTCATCATGTCCTTGACATTGCCAAGCACATTTGATACACTAGACTCATAGCCATGATCATCCACTTATTGTTCAGAAATTCTAACCAACTAATTAGGGATCGATTGCTTATGCTGATTAAGTGGAATGACATTAGGGTTTTTCATTTGGCTTTCATTATTCAGTGGAGCCATCTAAGTAGCTGTCAATAAAGTCATATTAGGGAGATTTGGTAGCATAGACACCCTTTGCATTATTCTTCCTCTCCCATTCAAACTGATCATACGTACCCCTTGACTTCCATTGGTTAATGCCAAATTAGTTCCAAGCCCTAAACTCAAATTTTAATTTTGTCCTAGAGGCGTAGTCCGCTTGCAATCGTGGTTGTACCTCCTCTGCTCGTATAATGGCCATATCAATGTCAGCAGGAGCAACACTCCTCAATTGCACCTGGATGCTAAAGTCCAACCTGTGCAAAAAGTATTGTAGTTGAGAAGCAATGGGAATGGGAATATATGTCTATAATTTGCAAAACACTTCCTTAAGTTTCTTAGCATATCCTCGAACATTCTCATGAGGTTCTTGATGTGTTACATTGAGAACACATAGCCAATACTAACCTCCTCTTTCAAGGGCAAACTCTGTTTGGAATGTTGCAAAAAATAGATCAATCATATTTATGGTTTTAGCTTGTAGGTTGTGATACTATACAACAGCTTATCCTTTCATAGTCATATTGAAGAACATCATAAGGTGCCCTTCATCTTGGATTCGACAGTTGAACATTCACTTTTAGAACTCATTAATATGAAGCTTTACATCTTCCTTTGCTGCTAGCCTATTAGAAATGGGTAGAGGAAATCCTAAGGCTAGCAGATCTAGTATCCTTGCTGGGATTGCAATGGGTTGTGCCATGACGATTGGATTTCCTAAGGGTCTTTGCATTGTTGGAACTATTACCCCACTTGAAGTGGGTTGACCGACTAGGAGAAAGGAAGTGCTAGGGCTTCCTCCTCCTCCTAATGAGCTCATCGTAGAACTAGGATTGCTAAGACTCCTCCCTTGAATATTGGGCTAATCTATTGAGGATAATAACTCCTAATAATTTAGGCCCACCATCTAGTCCTTTAAGCTCTTTCTTGCTTTTGAAGCTCAGCTTGATGATCTCTTGGATCTATTTCAATGCCTTTTGGCATACATAAATCAATTGGTCCCTATTGACCAAGATTCAAACACTACCATTTATTAGTGGCTCCCAGCAAATGCACCACTTGTTGAAACCTAAAATAGGGCCCAACAATGGATCTAAGACTCTTGCCCTCTATGCTCAACCAAAACACCCCACAACCTCGCAACCAAGACTGTCTAGAGGCTACAGATAGTTATCTAACTTAAACATGTGCTTGTATTGTTTACAGTCTAATGGATCCCTTTCAAACTCCTCACTGGAAATACCCAAATCGATCATATCACATACATAGGGCTCTCCTTGGCTAACTATCGTGGCTCATCGGCTCTCCTATACCTCAAGGATCAGCCCCAAGATGTGTCGTTCAAACATATAACACATACCACATAAAGTCATCTCTTATCATCATCAATATTTCTAGGAGATAAAGTATAATCCTCACTAAATAAGTCTCCCAAAGGAATGAATCACTAACCCTATAGCTTAGGATTCCTCACCCTCAACATAGGTCAATATTCATAAAACACGTGCTATGCATCTAGTATATACATCTCTAATACCATGTAATGAGTGCAATGCAAGAGTGGATGATTTGTCATGCTCAACCAATTTATTTAATAAAATTAGAAATGTGGAGGTGCATAACCAATTCTTCTCATGATTTCATATCACTAGCGTATTTGTGGCGTTGTATAGGGACAACACTGAGTATACTCATGCTATTGAACTCTTCCACACTTAAACCAAATGTGTCCTATATGTAAAGTGCATCATAAAAATTAGATCTTAGCCTATATTCAACACTCGTCAATCCCCTTCTCCCTACCGTTAAAGTATTGTGCATGCGGCGGTAGGTTTATAGAGTATTTTAATGTGTTATGGAAAGTGATAAATACATCTAGCATAGAAATCAGGCTGCACTAAGGCTAAAACTCATGCTTCAGCCCTATCAAGCAACCATGGACACATGTATTAAATTCTCATAATTTTTGAATGCATAAATCTTTTTTTTCATTTTTCTTGATTTTTCTCTATTTATTTATTCATAAATTACTATTATTTTCTAATTTCTACTTCAACTTAATTAAGAATACTGATATTTACTATTATCTTTCATTTCATTCCATAAGAACATGATTCTCCCAAACCCAAACAGTAGAAACTCCTATTTTTCACTTAAAAACTACATTTTGGACCTTAAATAATTAATACCGACCACATTAAATCACACATTCTGCATATTATCACTTGCAACCTTCAAAGACATGTCAAAAAAGGCTCGTACAAATTTTCATTCCATATGCACTTCATTTGGATCATAAACAGTAAAAACAAGTAAATTTTGTTCATAAAATAGACATACCATTAAATTGCATGGTCCAGGTCATGAAAATTGAATGTATGGATGGCCATCGGAACCTACATTGGTCTCTACACAACATGGATCATTGATTCTGAGCATCTTACAACAATCTGGTACATGTGGGACAAGCATTCTTCATCCAATTCTTCTTCTCCCTCCACCCACATGAATTGTCTCTTAGAGCAGAGAGAGGGAGAAGCGAGAAAGACTGATTTTCCATCATCTCATCCAAGCAGTCATTCTATGCATGGAGGGTAGCAAATCAGAGAAACAAATTGGTAGAACAAGTTGGAATGATCAGAGAGGTGACTTCTTTGTTGCCCCCAATCGCCCCTCTTCCACAAATCAACGCCATGGGTAGAGGGCATTGTCTTCTGCAGATCACCATTTGAAAAAGCCCCCCCCTCCCCCAATCAATAAAATTTTAATTTGGCCCCCCAAAACCAAAAGGCCATGCCCAACTCAATTTTGGTCCAATTTTGACCTTCCATGTGCTCCATTTTGAGCTTCTTCCTCCCCCTCCGGCTTGATTCACAATCCGAAAAATTTTGCACATCCAGCTTGAGGTCTTGAATGCCCAGGAACTTGTCTTGCTTTGATCTGGCACTCAAAAAAATTTAAAAAATTTTGTAACTACTATAAATGTTGGTTTTTTGAAGAAATTTGAATTCCCATCTTCCACAATCACTTAAATTTGTCAAATCTGTGTCTTCCTCTACAATCAAGCTTTAAATTCGGTTCACATCAGTCTCAACACATATTCGAACATGTCTTGGATATTTAAATCCTACTCCTCAAGAGCCTTTATTAAGTGTTGATTGAAGCCACTCTCTCTCACAACACAAAAAAAGGGAGAAGGAACAAATATAAAATTTGAAAAAAAAGTAAGTAAAGAAAAAATAAAATAAAATAACCAAAAGAGGGCATGGTCTCTTGGAGGATGTCTCACCATAGCATATCTCTCAATCTCTCAATTTCTATATTCATATCAAAAGAGAGCATGGTCACTTGGAGGATGAGTCTCACCATATCATATATCTCAACTTCCACATTCACAAGAGTGCATGCATGCCTTCTTCTTCTGATGCTCTATTTTGGTTCGATAGAATGACAAGAAGTCGCAAATAGTTACACATGGTGATGAAGACCAAGTCTGGAAAATTTGAGAAATTAATTATAAATTCTTGAAAAATATCACTGATTTTTTTTTTAGAATGTGAGTTTGTCCTCCTCCTAATAAGCATTAACATTGAAGATCAAGGGGGAAATCATATCTACTACATTGTTGAGGATCATAATACACCCTATGTGTCTATGGGTAAGGCATATAAGTAGGATCTCCTCATTCCAAGGGGATAGTATTGAAAAATGCTCTCTAAGCTTTGATGTTAGTGTGAAGGATGTTTCTCCTCTATCTTGGCTAAGCCTCATATCCCCATATTATCTTGGGCACTTCAAAGATCTTGTCATGCTACTAGTAGTCGACTTGCTCCTACTACCATAATCCAAGATCTTGGACTTTATTCTCAAGCCATATTTTCCCTAGGTATGTGCCCACTTTAATTATTTGCTATATTTCATCAAGAGATAGCTTCTGAGTATTTGTGGAAGATAAAATTTGGACTTCATGGTTATCCCCATTTCTCCAATGTAATGATCTTAGTTTTCCAATTGATGAGGTTGGGTTCCCTCCTTTTTGGAAAGGGTACATCATGTACACATTGGGATGGGGGTGCAAACTTTCTCCTTACTCTTTTGACTTTCTCCCTTCAGCTTTGTTTGGCATGTTTTATTGTGTCTAAGGAAGTGGGTTCATCTTGACTCCTCATAGTGGGTGTGGTTGGCTCATGTGGTGTACTATCTATTGGATCCCATTCTTTTGCTTTGAAAAATGTGGTGAGGCGGCTAGTGGTTCTTCAGTGGTTGGAGTCTATTCTTCAATGGTTAGGATGTTGACCACCATCTTTAGATCTTCTATTATTATGAGCCCGATTTCCCTTAGCCACAATATATAATTATCCTTTATCATTCTATATTTATGAGATAGGCTTACTTTCAAGCTTTGTTTGGGTTTTTTTCTCCTTATTTGTAGATTCTTCATAAGTTACTCAATTGAATCTCCTTTGCATGGTTCTAATACTTCTAACTACATATTAGCAAAGGTTTACTATTTCACTTTATCATCTTCTCAACTACTCTAGTCCTCTCCTTTGCCATATTTCATTCACATTCTGACTGATCCAATGTTGTGGTCAATTCGAGGATGGTCATGATTTTTTTAAAAAATACCTCTATTTAAAAATTGATCACTATTTAGCAACAAGGTCCTCAACTTGAGAAGTAACTTATCACATGGTGTTATGTACTTTTGTATGGATGCCTCTAGGTATCCGTACTTTTCTTCTATAGAAAGTCATTGTAGGCAATTAGAACCCAATTTTTATCCCAAAATTTTTAATATTTCCTAAAATCTAATAGAATTAATCCACATAGAAATGGACACATAAAAGACCTCACTAATCAACCTAAATTCCATCTTTCTAATTATCATTATCATTACAAGGGACACTAGCCTAATTGGTCTGAGATGAGTGATTGGGCAAGATGATGAGAAAGAGAATAGATATGCAATCAAAATTTGGTGCAAAAGTGTTAAATGAAAGGAAGAGGATGTACCACAAGTTAAGAGGGAGCTATGGGGAGTTGTGAAGACCTTAAATGCGACAAAGAGTACTTTATAGTTGCGCATGTGGTTATTGAAATGGATTGTTTGGGTATGATTGCTAGTTGTGATACTTCAAATATTTTGATGAGGTAGATTGTGTATATGAAGTCACAAAATCCTAAATTTCATCACATAGTAGGATGAGATAATCTGGTTGTAGACATGTTGTCTAGGGCATTCTTTGAAGACAAAGATGGGATTATGGATGATGAAGAAGGGGGTGAATCTACTACCAAAAAATACACATAATATTTCTAGGATAAATTGGTAGCTACTATAATTGTAGTTGCAACACTCACTAATGCAAGGACAATGTTAAATACAAGCAGCATAGTAGATGAACTAATAGGGATAACTATTGTAACATTAATACAAGAATAAATAAAGTGAGTATAGTGATGGATAAACCTTGGATAGCAAAGAAAGGAACTTTACTGTCGTGAGCTCATGCATCTTTGCTAGGACTCTCTTGCCTTTGGAATTCATAACCAAATGACATGTATGCTCATTTATTATGTATAATCATATGGTAAGTATTCTGTTAAGAGAGAGAGATAGAGAGAAGTGTTGGAGCAATAGAGAGGAGTCGTATGCTCACACTCCCTTCTTTTTCCTCTTATTCCATAATCCATATATCTAAAAATGAATACAACACTCCAAGGTGTGTAAGACCATTCACACATAGCCTTAATCCATCAACTTATTTAATGCCCCACACTTGATGATATACCTAGAAACAACTAAGACTCTATCGGTCACACACACAAGCTTGAAGTCTCAACACTCCCTCTCAAGCTCAAGACAACCTCTACACACTAAGTAGCTGTCAAAAAACACTGAACTTATCTTTACCCAAAGACTTGGTAAAGATATCTACAACATGTTCATCACTCTTCACATGCATAAGATCTACATTCCTTGTAAGAAAGAACTCTCTCTCTGATAAAGTGGTAGTGTACCTCAATGTGTTTAGACCTTGCATGATAAATTGGATTTGTTGCCAGGAGTACACTACTGAGATTGTCACATAACAAGGTCACTGCAGCATCCACTTGTGTGTCCAAATCAGCCATAAGCTTGAACAGCCATGCAATCTCAAATGCTGCAAATGCAGTACCCCTGTACTCTGCCTCAGTACTAGACAATGCAACCGTAGGTTTCTTCTTGTTGCTCCAGCTGATCATTCTGCTTCCAAAGTCAAAAGTATAACCACTCGTAGATCTGCAATCATATGAGCATCCTGCCCAATCTACATCTGTGTATCCAATCAATGTTAAGGGCTTATCTTTCACATAGAATAACCCATAATATATAGTGGACTTAACATATCTCATAATCCGTCTCCTATGATTATCAAGTCATCAACATAGACGACTCTGTCTTTTTTGTAAACAGAGTATGATCAGCCTTACCAACAGTAAATCCCAAACTCTGCAAGTAATTATTGATCCTTGCATGCTGGGTTCTCGGAGCCTGCTTCAGCCCGCTTTTTAAAATTTTCATGCATAATGCTGAAAATCAGGGTGTACACGCCCTTCATGCTGATCCATATAAACATCCTCTGCTAAATCACCATTGAGGAAAGCATTCTTCACATCCATCTGTTGCAATTTCCAGCCTTTAGAAGCAACCACAATGCAATCACTCTTCTTATGGTTGCCATCTTGGCAACATGGCTGAATGTTTCCTCATAGTCTAACCCATACTGTTGAGGATATCCTTTAGCAAACAACCTAGCTTTGTGCCTCTCTATACTGCCATCCAACTTGCATTTAATCTTGTAGACCCATTTGCAACCATTGGTCTTCTTTCCTTCTGGCAGTGGCACAAGATCCCAAGTACTGTTTTCAGCCAAAGCATCCATCTCCTCATCCATAGCTATGCACCGATTTTTATCCATCATTGCTTCAGCAAATGTAGCAAACTCTTTGACCTTTATCACCTTTTTCATAGAAGAAAAATGCTTTGCAAAAAAACCACTGTAAGTTAGTCTATCCACAGGGTACTTGACTCTCTTTGATTGCCTAAGCTATGGTGCAATACTCGATTCCCTTCTCATGAGGCAAAATGTACCTGTTTTACCTAGTGCCAGGCATATAATAGTTGGAATACCAAGCTCACTGTCTACACTATTAGCTGAGTCATAACTTGAAGTCATTCTACGAGGTGTCATCACACTAGATGCATCATCAAAAGTTTTTTTTTTCCTTTTCTATCCATCACATCATATCTCCCCTCACTAACATAGTGGTGTCAGTGTGGACGGTGAGCTATTAGAGAGCTCCGTAATCTCCTTGTCCATGGAGAAACCATCGTACCAGTAGGGCTTGTCAATGCACTACTCTACTGCAAATCAACTATCGATACATGTGTATAAGGCATATCTAATGGCATTGCAACCATCGATGATGCATACCAAGAGGCCATCTCATCAAAGATAATGTCTCTGCTAACTAGTGTCTCCTGAGTAGAGGGATCATAGAATTTCTATGCCTCCTTTTCCTACGAACAACCAATATAGACAAATTTATGTGCTTTTGGATCTAGCTTCTTCCTCTTCTCATTAGGGATATGCACATAAGCAAGGAAACCAAATACTTTCATGTGACTAACATGAGGCTTGTGTGAAAAACCAGAGTTGCAGCATTGGAATGTGTGCACAAGAGGAAGGAGAGAGCTCAAAGTACAAGAACAATATCTTGTTTACTAAGTTGCTTACAAGTACAACTTGGGTACACTCTCCCACACATGATAGTGGCCCATAGGCTATTTATATAGCCTCTGCCAAGCTAGGGTTAGGGTTTCCCCTACCCCTAAGGCTATTCACACCCATCTGCCCTCATGCACCCTTGCTTACACTGGGTTCCTATGCCTATCTTCTAACGCCCCCCATTAATGCTAGGGTGGCATTGGACTACAAGGCATGTAAGATGTCCCCCCCTTTAAACAATCGGGACGACTTTATAAATCAAGCTACAAGAGTGTTTTTTGGTAGATGGTTTAAAGACTAAAAAAATTCAATCTTTAGATGAATTGGAGGCATAATTGGCCACCAGTTCTTTGGGTACATTAGGAGTGTTGGGGCATTTACTAGTGATATGCCATGTATTCTTCCATTTTTTACATTTCATTTTCTCAGGATACTTCTTCCAATAGTTGTTTACAAGATGTCATTTTTTCTTATAGAAAGAACATCTAGTGAGAACTGTATGTACCAATACTTGATCACAGGAAGTTGAAGATGCTTGACTGTTGCTGCCTTCTTTGCGGTTCCTCTTTTCTTCATCCAAAGAGGATTAGATGGTACTTGCCAATGTAGGATCTGGAATGTTGGTGTAATATTCTCCAATCTAACTACACATTTTGTATGTGAATGCCCTCTTAGGTTAGGATAATGGTAAATTTTTTTTAAAAAAAATCCCTCTCTCCTCCAGCCGATTGTCGTGCTAGAGGAGAAGGGTTTAGCAAGGCCACCAAGCTCCTTGCTGGAGCTTTCTGGGGGGGAGAACCATGTGTGATGCCACGCAAGGGAGGAAGGATCCCCCTCCCCTCACCTATTTAATTCGTGCCGCAAGTTGGGTGAGGCTACGGAGGCGCTGCCGTGAGAGCCTAAAGGGGTCGCCATCGAACTGCATAGAGGAAAAGAGTGAGGCTCTTTGTGCAAATCGTGAGGGAGGGAGAGATTGAAGACGCCGCCTTGCCACCAATCGATTGCCAGTTGAGGACGGGTCACAGCCTGGAGAAGAAGGGGAGGCGCTGTCGAACTGTCGTCTATCGCTGCCGCCAGTATAAGCCCACATGGCTCTTCTAGAAGCTTCCAAAGCTTCTAAGGGGGCGCTCTATAAGCTCCCTTCCCCCCCCCCCCCCCCCCCCCCAAAAAAAAGTTTAACCTTAAAGGGCCTTCATATGACCCTTAAGCCTTTTTCCCACCCTCTCAAAAATTCCCTCCTCTGGGCTCCCTTAGGCCCCTTCCCCCCCCCCCCCCCCCCCCCTTTTTTTCCATTGAAGGGCCCTCACGTGATCCATAAGCCCCTTTTTTTCCCACCCCTGAAATTTGACTTGAAGGGCCTTCATAAGCCTTTATGTTACACCTTTCCCCCTCCATAAATTACCCTTGTAGGCCCTTGATGATGTGGGCGTGGTAAAAACCTTTTCTCCCCAAATTTAACTTGAAGGGTCTTCATGTGCCTCTTTTAACCTTTTGTTTTCCCCACACAAAAATCCGCTGTTAAGGATCTTTTGACACCTTTTTCCCCCATACAAAAGCCCTCGTAAGGGTCTTTTACACTTTTTTTTATTTTCCCCTTTCTTGTGGGTCCTTTTAAAAAAAAAACCATTAAGCCTTCCCGTGGCTTTAATGGGCCTTACTCACTGAGGTTTTTTAAAAACACCCCACTCCCGGGTTTTAAACCCTTTTCATGGTTTCTCCCCTCCTCCACTCAACTATCCCTTCAAAGAGCTTCTATGAAGGGAAGGAAAAGACAACTCATAAAGGACAGTGGAATTTCAAAAGGAAGTTCCCAAAGCCGCATCCAAGACGGAAAGGCTGCATTCGCGATGGCTCCTAAGAAAGCCCAAGGCACAACCGCAGGAGGATCGTCACCTAGCATCCATGTGGACATCTCACCACAAGTCCAGGTTTTCCTTCCTAATTTTTATTTTACGTTGTTATAATTCAATTGTGCGTGGATAATTTTTGGAGATAGGATGCATTGTTCGTCTTAAATACTTCGGTTAATTTTAAAAAAAATTACCTTACGACGGACAAGTTTGGTCATTAGTGTTTTCAATAAAACGAACAAAATAAAGTGAGCAAAAAATTGATATGAATTTCTAGCAAGTAGTTTTTGTGCATTTCAATGAACTGAACTTTGATTAATGTCCATATTTACGAAACAGAATTAAGATAGTGCACTCCGTTTAGGCATGGAAGTATAAATTGCATGTCGCATTATTAGGACATATCTTCTTCGCAATGAGTCATTATGGAAAGTGCTAATAATCCATAGGAAATTGCAAGGCATGAAATGATTCTTAAGTTGCATAAATCTAGTCAATTGGTCTGAATATCGTTTTTCAGCTGCATAATTATTGGTAGAAGGCTACTTGTTTTAGCATGAGTCTTGTTCGCAAGTTATAGGATGATTAATTGGAATCAGGCTATAACCTAACCTATGCTTGATCTTAAACCAAAAAGTTAGGGTTTGAAAATCAGCTTACGCGTAGATAATAAGTCATGTGGTTATGGAAATGATAGCGTAATTATCTTCAAAAATAGATAGATTAAATTGGCATAAACCTAAACACCTAAAACCGCGGAGTACTCATTTTGACAAGGGTTAATTCAATGCAACATATCCCAAGGAACTGACTAGGGTTAGTACGGTAAGGACATTTACCCGGTCACATGTATTGCTAAAACTGAAACTCCTATACCCTAAAGACTTGCCCACATTCATGGAATGTAGGGACTTTGGAACATACCTGAGAAGTGATCTAGGGTTTTTCCGTAGGAATCTCCCGCTTAAAAAAAGATGGAACTTGGAACCCTAGGACTAACAACGTTAGCCTAATGTAATCATGAACAGAATGCTTCGTGACTCCATTCGAAGGGTAAATAGTCCCAAAGCTTGATGCGACACTTGTGCAACAAGTAGTAGAGTCGCACGATCTTGTGAATTGATCATAAGGAAATGGCCAAATTCCTCAAAATGAGGTTGGCAGATTCTTACGCAAGTTATCTTGCAAGAGGATGAATAAACGTCCTAATATAGTAACTTTCTGGGGTAAAGATAATTGCTTGGAAGCAAAGGACAAGCCAATAAATTGGAATAACATATGGACTTAAGATATTGATCAAGTCGGGTTAATAGGGTACGCTCTAAACCAAGATATAGGGTTAACAAACAAACACTTGGGGATCTTGCCAAGTCGCAATTGATCACAGATTGAGTGCTGGAGGCATTCGGAAAGAAGGATTCACTCCTTAGTAGTTGGCCAAAAATAATGACCAATGGAATTGTTTGTGCTTGTAATCAGTTCTAAACGGACTGTTTTGCTTTGTTTGATCAAAGAATTAAAGGATAAATGGATATCTAATGCTTCAAGTTAAAGGATTGAAGGGAGAGGCAGCTTCAGTTACCCCCGACCGCCTGCCTGACCCTAACCAAGGGGATTGTTAACCGCACCGGGAAGGTGGACCGAACCCACCACGAGAGGTCTCTCTGTTGAGCGCTACTTGGAGCAGGAGGACACTTGGGTGCCAAGGGGGGCTTTGGCCGTTAATCCCTCACCTTCCGGGCCCTGCACAAGAAGCTAATGTGACTCGGGATTGGATCTCGAGGCCCGCATACTAGTTTATGGGCAAAAACTTGGATTAGTGATCCCTGTGGATTGTTGGATAGCCTTTGGGCAGATTGTGGATAAGCCTACGGGCTAGACTTTATGTATTTCAAAGATAAATATGATAACCTGTTAAAAAGAAACTTGTTTGACATTGCTTTTCTATGTCAAGTGATATGATTACGCGAAGGAACCAATGCCTAACAGGTTAATTAAGGAAGTTGATTGATACATGTCCAAACTAAATGTGTTAGGTTATTAAACAACTAAAACAACCTGATGAGAGTGCGATGGTTGTGGCCATAGGTCCGTCCTACGGATGGGTGGTCCCGGTTGGCTAGGAACTTTTCTCAAGTTACGATGGATAGCTAGAAGATTGTTCAGAGAATACGAACAGCAAGAGCATTGACCTAGAGTCTCAGATACAGATGATCCTGATTTATGCTATTTTAGGGGAACGGAATGGGACTATGCCTTAGGGCAGAGAGGTTGAGCTTCACATCCCTCTCATTTCCCATTCTCCTTGAACCAAGTGCAGCGTGAATCCGCTTTGAACCTGGCGTTTCTGCGTAAAGTAGTTCGCTTGGGTTCAATGCTAGTTGCCGTTAGGAAATGACCAATAGGGAAAACCCTAATTCAAGTCGGTCCTAAGTGGAAACGGACGGAATAATTCCGCTACGTGGCAGAAGCGGAGAGTCCTAGATCGCCAACCCCGTAACATTCTATACTAAGCGAGTAATGCCTCTGCCAAAACCATTTCACGTGAAGAAGGCTCGAAAACAACTAAATGAGAAAGTTTTAGAACTAATTGGTAAGCCTACGCATCTGGAACACACACATATATTGAAGTATGGTTCCAAAGAAGTTGCCTTTGTATTGAATGCATCAAACAACTTTGTATTTGATATATGTAGGGCTCAGATTGCTATGGTCAAGTTCTACAATATGTCTATGGAAGAATGTTTCCAAATTTCCTTTTGAAACTTTGAGGGGGAATTGGTCACAACTCAAGGAGAAGCAGGGAAGCCAAAAATTCAATTGGCCAAAGCATCTCAGATTATAAAGGGAGTCAGAAAAGGACTACCTGTCTACTTAATTAAGCTCAACAAATTAGATCAGAAGCAGGAGTCTAGTGAAGGACCTTCATGGCTAAAGGAATACGCGGTTGTATTTCCTGAAGAATTGAGAGAACTCCCGCCTCAAAGAGAAGTGGATCATGAGATTAAGCTAGTACCAAGAGCTGCGCCAATTGCAAAGAGACCTTATAGAATGTCCATACCAAAAGCAATTGAGCTAAATGAACAACTCAAGCAACTGCTAGATCAAGGCTACATTCGTCCTAGCAATTCACCATGGGGAGCTCCAGTACTGTTCCAGAAAAAGAAAGATGGAACACTTCGAGTATGTATTGATTACAGAGGGTTGAATCAATCGACTATAAAAAACAAATACCCTATTCCTAGAATAGATGAGCTTCTTGATCATCTTCAGGGTGCGAAGATCTTCTCCAAGATTGATCTCAGGTCTGGTTACTATCAGATAAGGATCAAGGAAGAAGATATCCCAAAGACGGCCTTCAACACAGGATATGGGCACTTTGAGTTCCTAGTTATATCATTCGGGCTTACGAATGCACCTACCACCTTCAATAGGTTAATGGAGGATATTTTTAGGCCATATCTTGATGACTTCGTGATCTCTTCTTCGACAATACTTTAGTCTATTCTAAACAGGAAGAAAATCGTGAACCCCAACTTCGGATTGTCCTTGAGACAATGAGGTCACATAAGCTGTATGCTAAGATGAAGAAATGTGTATTCTTCAAATGTCAGATTGAATATCTAGGATTCATAGTATCAGCGGAAGGAATCTCAGTGGACCCAGCCAAGGTCAGAGATGTGCTAAAATGGCCAATATCAACAAATTTCAAAGAAATACGTAGCTTTCTTAGATTGACAGGATGGTATAGGGTCTTCATAAAAAACTATGCTCTAATTGTAGCACCTCTGATGGACTTACTAAAGAAGCAAATATCCATTGCATGGTCAACTCCCGAACAAACTAGCTTCGACAGATTGAAGCAAAGTTTTGTATCAGCACCTATCCTAAAACTTCCAGACCTCAATAAGGAGTTCGAGGCAGTAATTGATGCTAGCACACTTGCCTTGGGATGTGTGCTCATGTAGGAAGGTCACCCGATAGCTTACTCTTCAAGTAAACTGAAGAGTCATGATAAGAATTATGCTACCCATGATCTGGAATTGTTAGCTGTCATCCATGCTCTAAAGCTTTGGAGACACTACCTGTTGGGTAACAAGTTTACTCTAGTGACTGATCATAAGAGTTTCAAGTGGATATTTACCTAGAACGAGCTCAACATGAGGCAACGTCGGTGGATTGAAGTGCTGGAGGAGTATGACTTTGAAATCAAGTACCGACCAAGAAAAGAGAATGTAGTTGCCGATGCACTCAGTCACAAGGCATTCCTTAATTCTCTAATCTTGCAAAATCCATCAATAGCTAGATCTCTATCTACAAAGGTATCTATGCCAAATATCCAATACTTGAGTTAGTTGGAGAGGAAGCATGCCATGATCCAGCCTATCAAAAGATGCTAAGGGAGATCTCTATCAAGGATCAGGATCAAAAGATGCAGGCTAGGTATCATGAATTCTCTATCAATAGTGGACTTGTCTACTATAGAACGAGGCTATGTATACCGGCAAGCCAGTCACTTAAGCAAAAGATATTGTGGGAATGATTCCCCTTTCTCAGGACATCCTGGCTATGCCAAGACTCTCAATGCAGTTAGGAAGAGCTACCATTGGGAGAGGCTTAACGGTGACGTTCTCAAATATGTCACCGAGTGTTTGTCTTGTCAACGTATCAAAGCTGAAAATGTCAAAATGCCAGGGAAGTTACAACCACTTGACATTCCCCAAATGAAATGGGAATTCATCAGTATGGATTTTGTTGTTGGCCTACCCCAAGTTCAGGGAGGATATAACTCCATCATGGTTGTGGTTGACATGCTTACTAAGGTTGCACACCTTATTCCAGTGAAGACAAACTATAAATCCTCAAACATTGCAAGGTTGTTTATCAAAAAGATATTCAAGATACATGGGCTACCAAGAAGAATCGTTAGTGATCGTGATTCTCTCTTCACATCACACTTCTAGAGAGCCATCTTTGAAGCCATTGGGACTCAACTCTATTTTAGCACAGCTTACCATCCCCAAACCGATGGTCAAACAGAGCGAGTCAATCAAGTCATTGAGGATATGCTTAGGGCACACTGCTATTGTGAGCCGAAAAGGCGGATTCAATATTACCTTTGGTTGAATTTGCCTACAATGCTTCTTACCAACAAAGCATTCAGATGACCCCTTTTCAAGCATTGTATGGTCATGACTGTCGAAGTCCCCTAAACTTCTTAGATCCAACCTTGCGGGTTGAAGATTCAAGGTAGATGTTGGAAGAGATGGATGACCAAATAAAGTCAATAAGACAAGACATCCAAGCTGCCAAGGATAGACAGAAGGCATACGCGGATTTTAAGCGACAAGATAGAGCCTTCGAAGAAGGAGACATGGTCTTCATTCGCGTACGCCCTAAGAAGAGTTCCCTATCCTTAGGAGATTGCAAGAAGCTAAGTTCAAGGTATTGTGGACTGTACAAGATCCTCAAGTGCCTAGGACCTAATGCTTATAAACTGCAACTCCCTGAGAACCTAAAGGTTCATAATGTATTCCATATCAGCCTATTGAAGAAGTATGTACCTAATCCTAACCATGTACTTAATGACCAACAAATTGTAATGCCTAGTCAAGGAGTCCTTAAACTAAGGCCTGACAGGATCTTAGATGTTAGGGAGAGACAACTGAGATCCAAAACCTTGAGAGAATGCCTCGTCCAATGGAAAAGTTATCCTGAAGAGGATGCCACTTGGATAGATGAAAGCACTCTCAACCATCAATATCCCCAGTTTGTCTCGAGATGAGGACATCTCGATTCCTCCAAGGAGGAGATAATGTAATATTCTTCAATCTAACTACGCATTTTGTATGTGAATGCCCTCTTAGGTTAGGATAATGGTAATTTTTTTTTAAAAAAATAATCCCTCTCTCCTCTAGCCGACTGTCGTGTTGGAGGAGAAGGGTTTAGTAAGGCCACCAAGCTCCTTGCTGGAGCTTTTTGGGGGGGAGAACCATGCGTGATGCCACGTAGGGGAAGGAGGATCCCCTCCCCTCACCTATTTAATTCGTGCAGCGAGCTGGGTGAGGCTACGAAGGTGCTGCCGTGAGAGCCTAAAGGGGTCGCCATCGAACTGCATAGAGGGAAAGATTGAGGCTCTTTCTGGAAATCGTGAGGGAGGGAGAAATTGAAGACGCCACCCTGCCACCAATCGATTGCCAGTTGAGGACGAGGTCACAGCCTAGAGAAGAAGGGGAGGCGCTGCAAAACTGTCGTCTATTGCTGCCGCCAGTATAAGCCCACATGGCTCTTCTAGAAGCTTCCAAAGCTTCTAAGGGGGGGGTCTATAAGCCCCCTTTCCCCCCCGAAAAAAGTTTTACCTTAAAGGGCCTTCATATGACCCTTAAGCCCTTTTTCCCACCCTCTCAAAAATTCCCTCCTAAGGGCTCCCTTAGGCCCCTTCCCCCTCCCCCCCCCCCCCCCCCCCAGACATTTGACTTGAAGGGCCTTCATAAGCCTTTATGTTACACCTTTTCCCCTCCATAAATTACCCTTGTAGGCCCTTGATGATGTGAGCGTGGTAAAGACCTTTTCTCCCCAAATTTGACTTGAAGGGTCTTCATGTGCCTCTTTAAAGCTTTTTTTTTCCCCACACAAAAATCCGCTATTAAGGGTCTTTTGACACCTTTTTCCCCCATACAAAAGCCCTCGTAAGGGTCTTTTAAACCATTAAACCTTCCAGTGGTTTTAATGGGCCTTACTCACGGAGGTTTTTTAAAAACACCCCATTCCCGGGTTTTAAACCCTTTCCGTGGTTTCTCCCCTCCTCCACTCAACTATCCCTTCAAAGAGCTTCTACGAAGGGAAGGAAAAGACAACTCATAAAGGACAGTGGAATTTCAAAAGGAAGTTCACAAAGCTGCATCCAAGATGGAAAGGCTGCATTCGCGATGGCTCCTAAGAAAGCCCAAGGTGCAACCGAAGGAGGATCGTCACCTAGCATCCACGTGGACATCTCACCACAAGTCCAGGTTTTCCTTCCTAATTTTTATTTTACGTTGTTATAATTCAATCGTGCGTGGATAATTTTTGGAGATAGGATGCATTGTTCGTCTTAAATACTTTGGTTAATTTAAAAAAAATTACCTTACGACGAACAAGTTCGGTCATTAGTGTTTTTAATAAAACAAACAAAATAAAGTGATCAAAAAATTGATATGCATTTATAGCAAGTAGTTTTTGTGCATTTCAATGAATTGAACTTTGATTAATGTCCATACTTACGAAACAGAATTAAGATAGTGCACTCCGTTTAGGCATGGAACACAATATTAGTGAGTTTGGAAATCTCCCAATTCTCATTTTTTGAATATTAATAAGGTGACACCCGAATAACATGCCCATAAGTTTCTCAAAAGTATATGATGTAACCTATCATTGGAAAGAGCTTGAAAAATAGAATCTATTGAGCTATAGAGCGCTCAATTTGGAGTTATAGTGTTCAAGTTATGACAAATCCAAAGATTTGACCACGTGTCCCAAACTTATGTGAAATTCCCATATTCCCCAATATGGTGTTATGGAAGTATAAATTGCATGTCGCATTATTAGGACATATCTTCTTCGCAATGAGTCATTATGGAAAGCGCTAGTAATCCATAGGAAATTGCAAGGCATGAAATGATTCTTAAGTTGCATAACTCTAGTCAATTGGTCTAAATATCATTTTTCAGCTGCATAATTATTGGTAAAAGGCTGCTTGTTTTAGCATGAGTCTTGTTCGCAAGTTATAGGATGATTAATTGGAATTAGGCTATAACCTAACCTATGCTTGATCTTAAACCAAAAAGTTAGGGTTTGAAAATCAACTTACGCGTAGATAATAAGTCATGTGGTTATGGAAATGATAGCGTAATTATCTTCAAAAATAGATAGATTAAATTGGCATAAACCTAAACACCTAAAACCGCGGAGTACTCATTTTGACAAGGGTTAATTCAATGCAACTTATCCCAAGGAAGTGACTAGGGTTAGCACGGTAAGGACATTTACCCGATCGCACGTATTGCTAAAACTGAAACTCCTATACCCTAAAGATGTGCCCACATTCACGGAATGTAGGGACTTTGGAACATACCTGAGAAGTGATCTAGGGTTTTTCCCTAGGAATCTCCCGCTAAAAAAAGATTGAACTTGGAACGCTAGGACTGACAACGTCAGCCTAATGTAATCATGAACAGAATGCTTCGTGACTCCATTTGAAGGGTAAATAGTCCGAGAGCTTGATGCGACACTTGTGCGACAAGTAGTAGAGTCGCACGATCTTGTGAATTGATCACAAGGAAATGGCCAAATTCCTCAGAATGAGGTTGGCAGATTCTTACGCAAGTTATCTTGCAAGAGGATCAATAAACGTTCTAATACAGTATCTTTCTGGGGTAAAGATAATTGCTTGGAAGCAAAGGACAAGCCAATAAATTGGAATAACATATGATCTAAAGATATTGATCAAGTCGGGTTAATAGGATACGCCCTAAACCAGGATATAGGGTTAACAAAAAAACCCTTGGGGATCTTGCCAAGTCGCAATTGATCCCGGATCGAGTGCTAGAGGCATTCAGAAAGAAGGATTTACTCCTTAGCAGTTGGCCAAAAATAACGACCAATGGAATTGTTTGTGCTTGTAATCAGTTTTAATAGAACGGTTTTGCTTTGTTTGATCAAAGAATTAAAGGATAAATGGATATCTAGTGCTTCAGGTTGAAGGCATGAAGGGAGAGGCAGTTTCAGTTACCCCCGACCGCCTGCTTGACACTAACCAATTAACCAAGGGGGTTGTTAACCGCATCGGGAAGGTGGACCGAGCCTGCTACGAGAGGTCTCTCCGTTGAGCACTACTTGGAGCAGGAGGACGCTTGGGTGCCAGGGGGGCTCTGGCCGTAAATCCCTCGCCTTTCGGGCCCTGCAAAAGAGGCTAATGTGACTCGCGATTGGATCTCGAGGCCCGCATACTAGTCTACGGGCAAAAACTTGGATTAGTGATCCCTGTGGATTGCTAGATAGCCTTTGGGCGCGAATTGTGGATAAGCCTACAGGCTGGACTTTATGTATTTCAAAGATAAATATGATAACATGTTAAAAAGCAACTTTCTTGGATTAACAGGATGGTATAGGGTCTTCATCAAAAACTATGCTCTGATTGCAGCATCTCTAATGGACCTACTGAAGAAGCAAACATCCATTGCATGGTCAACTCCGAACAAACTAGCTTCGAAAGATTGAAGCAAATTTTGGTATCAACACCTATCCTAAAACTTCGAGACATCAATAAGGAGTTCGAGGTAGTAACTGATGCTAGCACACTTGCCTTGGGATGTGTGCTCATGCAGGAAGGTCACGCGGTAGCTTACTCTTCAAGGAAACTGGTGAGTCATGATAAGAATTATGCTACCCATGATCTGGAATTGTTAGCTGTCATCCATGCTCTTAAGCTTTGGAGACACTGCCTGTTGGGTAACAAATTTACTCTAGTGACTGATCATAAGAATCTCAAATGGATATTTACCCACAACGAGCTCAACATGAGGCACCATCAATGGATTGAAGTGCTGGAGGAGTATGACTTTGAAATCAAGTACTGACCAGGAAAAGATGTAGTTGCCGATGCACTCAGTCACAAGGCATTCCTTAATTCTCTAATCTTGCAAAATCCATCAACAGCTAGATCTCTAGCTACAAAGCTATGTATGCCAAACAATCCAATACTTGAGTTAGCTAGAGAGGAAGCATGCCATGATCCAGCCTATCAAAAGATGCTAAGGGAGATCTCTATCAAGGATCAGGATCAAAAGCTGCAGGCTAGGTATCATGAATTCTCTATCAATAGTGGACTTATCTACTATAGAACGAGGCTATGTATACTGGCAAGCCAGTCAGTTAAGCAGAAGATATTGTAAGAAGCTCATGATTCCCCTTTCTCAGGACATCCTAGCTATGCCAAGTCTGTCAATGGAGTTAGGAAGAGCTACCATTGGGAGAGGCTTAAAGGTGACGTTCTCAAATATGTCACCGAGTGTTTGTCTTGTCAACATATCAAAGCCGAACATGTCAAAATGCCAGGGAAGTTACAACCACTTGACATTCCCCAAATGAAATGGGAATTCATCAGTATGGATTTTGTTGTTGGCCTACCCCAAGTTCAGGGAGGATACAACTCCATCATGGTTGTGGTTGACATGCTTACTAAGGTTGCACACCTTATTCCTAAAGCCTCAGACATTGCAAGGTTTTTTACCAAAGAGATATTCAAGCTACATGGGTTACCAAGAATAATCATTAGTGATCGTGATTCTCTCTTCACATCACACTTCTAGAGAGCCATCTTTGAAGCCATTGGGACTCAACTCTGTTTTAGCACAGCTTACCATCCCCAAACCGATGGTCAAACAGAGCAAGTCAATCAAGTCATTGAGGATATGCTCAGGGCACACTGTTGTCGTGAGCCAAAAAGGTGGATTCAATACTTAACTTTGGTTGAATTTGCCTACAATGCTTCTTACCAGCAAAGCATTCAGATGACCCCTTTTCAAGCATTGTATGGTCATGACTGTCGAAGTCCCCTAAACTTCTCAGATCCAAGCTTGCAGGTTGAAGCTTCAAGGCAGATGTTGGAAGAGATGGATGACCAAATAAAATCAATAAGACAGGACATCCAAGCTGCCAAGGATAGACAGAAGGCATACACGGACTTGAAGTGACAAGATAGAGCCTTCGAAGAATGAGACATGGTCTTCATTCGCATACGCCCTAAGAAGAGTTCCCTATCCTTAGGAGATTGCAAGAAGCTAAGTCCAAGGTATTGTGGACTATACAAGATCCTCAAGGACCTAGGACCTAATGCTTATAAACTGCAACTCCCTGAGAACCTAAAGGTTCATAATGTATTCCAGATCAGCCTATTGAAGAAGTATGTACCTAATCCTAACCATGTACTTAATGACCAACAAGTTGTAATGCCTAGTCAAGGAGTCCTTGAACTAAGGCCTGACAAGATCTTAGATGTTAGGGAGAGACAATTGAGATCAAGAACCTTGAGAGAATGCCTCATCCAGTGGAAAGATTATCCCAAAGAGGATGCCACTTGGATAGATGAAAGCACTCTCAACCATCAATATCCCCAGTTTGTCTCGAGATGAGGACATCTCGATTCCTCCAAGGGAGAGATAATGTAATATTCTCCAATCTAACTATGCATTTTGTATGTGAATTCCCTCTTAGGATAATGGTAATTTTTTTAAAAAAATAATAATCCCTCTCTCCTCCAACCGATTGTCATGCTAGAGGAGAAGGGTTTAGCAAAGCCACCAAGCTCCTTGCTAGAGCTTTTTGGGGGGGAGAACCATGCGTGATGCCATGCAGGGAAGGGAGGATCCCCCTCCCCTCACCTATTTAATTCATGCCGCGAGCTGGGTGAGGCTACGGAAGTGTTGCCATGAGAGCCTAAAGGGGTCGCCATTGAACTGCATAGAGGGAAACACTGAGGCTCTTTGTGCAAATCGTGAGGGAGGGAGAGATTGAAGACACCGCCTTGCCACCAATCGATCGCCAGGTGAGGACGGGGTCACAACCTGGAGAAGAAGGGGAGGCACTGCCGAACTGCCGTCTGTCGTTGCCGCCAGTATAAGCCCACATGGCTCTTCTAGAAGCTTCCAAATCTTCTAAGGGGGGGTCTATAAGCCCCCTTTCCCCCCTCTAAAAAAGTTTTACCTTAAAGGGCCTTCATATGACCCTTAAGCCCTTTTTCCCACCCTCTTAAAAATTCCCTCCTAAGGGCTCCCTTAGGTCCCTTCCCCCCCCTTATTTGCCATTGAAGGGCCCTCACGTGATCCATAAGCCCCTTTCCCACACCCCCCCTGACATTTGACTTGAAGGGCCTTCATAAGCCTTTATGTTACACCTTTCCCCCTCCATAAATTACCCTTGTAGGCCCTTGATGATGTGGGTGCGATAAAGACCTTTTCTCCCCAAATTTGACTTGAAGGGTCTTCATGGGCCTCTTTTAAGCCTTTTTTTTCCCCACACAAAAATCCGCTGTTAAGGGTCTTTTGACACCTTTTTCCCCCATACAAAAGCCCTTGTAAGGGTCTTTTACACTTTTTTTCATTTTCCCCTTTCTTGTGGGTCCTTTTTTTTAAAAAAACCATTAAGCCTTCCTGTGGCTTTAATGGGCCTTACTCAAGGAGGTTTTTTAAAAACACCCCATTCTCGAGTTTTAAACCCTTTCTATGGTTTCTCCCCTCCTCCACTCAACTATCTCTTCAAAGAGCTTCTACGAAGGGAAGGAAAAGACAACTCATAAAGGACGGTGGAATTTCAAAAGGAAGTTCGCAAAGCCGCATCCAAGACGGAAAGGCTGCATTCGCGATGGCTCCTAAGAAAGCCCAAGGCGCAACCGCAGGAGGATCGTCACCTAGCATTCACGTGGACATCTCACCACAAGTCCAGGTTTTCCTTCCTAATTTTTATTTTACGTTGTTATAATTCAATTGTGCATGGATAATTTTTGGAGATAGGATGCATTGTTCGTCTTAAATACTTTGGTTAATTTTAAAAAAAATTACCTTACGATGGACAAGTTTGGTCATTAGTGTTTTCAATAAAACGAACAAAATAAAGTGAGCAAAAAATTGATATGCATTTCTAGCATGTAGTTTTTGTGCATTTCAATGAATTGAACTTTGATTAATGTCCATATTTACGAAACGGAATTAAGATAGTGCACTCCGTTTAGGCATGGAAGTATAAATTGCATGTCGCATTACTAGGACATATCTTCTTCGCAATTAGTCATTATGGAAAGCGCTAATAATCCATAGGAAATTGCAAGGCATGAAATGATTCTTAAGTTGCATAACTCTAGTCAATTGGTCTAAATATCATTTTTCAGCTGCATAATTATTGGTAAAAGGCTGCTTGTTTTAGCATGAGTCTTGTTTGCAAGTTATAGGATGATTAATTGGAATGAGGCTATAACCTAACCTATGCTTGATCTTAAACCGAAAAGTTAGTGTTTGAAAATCAACTTACGCATAGATAATAAGTCATGTGGTTGTGGAAATGATAGCGTAATTATCTTAGAATATAGACAGATTAAATTGGCATAAACCTAAACACCTAAACCGCGGAGTACTCATTTTGACAAGGGTTAATTCAATGCAACGTATCCCAAGGAACTGACTAGGGTTAGTACGGTAAGGACATTTACCCGGTCACATGTATTGCTAAAACTGAAACTCCTATACCCTAAAGACTTGCCCACATTCATGGAATGTAGGGACTCTGGAACATACCTGAGAAGTGATCTAGGGTTTTTCCGTAGGAATCTCCCGCTTAAAAAAAGATGGAACTTGGAACCCTAGGACTCACAACGTTAGCCTAATGTAATCATGAACAGAATGCTTCGTGACTCCATTCGAAGGGTAAATAGTCCCAAAGCTTGATGCGACACTTGTGCAACAAGTAGTAGAGTCGCACGATCTTGTGAATTGATCATAAGGAAATGGCAAAATTCCTCAAAATGAGGTTGGCAGATTCTTACGCAAGTTATCTTGCAAGAGGATGAATAAACATCCTAATATAGTATCTTTCTGGGGTAAAGATAATTGCTTGGAAGCAAAGGACAAGCCAATAAATTGGAATAACGTATGAACTTAAGATATTGATCAAGTCGGGTTAATAGGGTACGCCCTAAACCAGGATATAGGGTTAACAAGCAAACCCTTGGGGATCTTGCCAAGTCGCAATTGATCCCGGATCCAGTGCTGGAGGCATTCGGAAAGAAGGATTCACTCCTTAGTAGTTGGCCAAAAATAACGACCAATGGAATTGTTTGTGCTTGTAATCAGTTTTAAGAGCACTGTTTTGCTTTGTTTGATCAAAGAATTAAAGGATAAATGGATATCTAATGCTTTAGGTGGAAGGCCTGAAGGGAGAGGCAGCTTCAATTACCCCCGACTGCCTGCCTGACCCTAAACAAGGGGGTTGTTAACCGCACTGGGAAGGTGGACCAAACCCACCACGACAGATCTCTCCGTTGAGCGCTACTTGGAGTAGGAGGACGCTTGGGTGCCGGGGGGCTCTAGCCGTAAATCCCTCGCCTTCCGGGCCCTACACAAGAGGCTAACGTGACTCGGGATTGGATCTCGAGGCCCGCATACTAGTCTACGAGCAGAAACTTGGATTAGTGATCCTTGTGGATTGTTGGATAGCCTTCGGGCGGATTGTGGATAAGCCTACGGGCTGGACTTTATGTACTTCAAAGATAAATATGATAAACTATTAAAAAGGAACTTGTTTGACATTACTTTTCTATGTCAAGTGATGATTATGCGAAGGAACCAGTGCCTAATAGGTTAATTAAGGAAGCTGATTGATATATGTCCAACTAAATGTGTCAGGTAATTAAAAAACTAAAACAACCTGAGGAAAGTGCAGTGGATGTGTCCATAGGTCCATCCTATGGATGGATGGTCCCGGTTGGCTGGGAACTTTTCGCAAATCATGATGGATAGCTAGAAGATCGTTCAGAGAATACGAAGAGCAAGAGCATTGACCTAGAGTCTAAGATACAGATGATCCCAATTTACGCTGTTTTAGGGAAACGGAATGGGACTATGCCTTATGGCAGAGAGATTGAGCTTCGCATCCCTCTCGTTTCCCATTCTCCTTGAACCAAGTGCAGCATGAATCCGCTTTGAACCTGGTGTTTCTGCGTAAAGTAGTTTGCTTGGGTTCAATGCTAGTTGCCGTTAGGAAATGACCAATAGGAAAAACCCTAATTCAGGTCGGTCCTAAGTGGGAACGGCCGGAAGACTTCTGCTACATGGCAGACACGGAGAGTCCTAGATTGCAAACCCCGTAACATTCCATGGGAGTGCCGGGCAAAGCTTTCTAGACATCCTTTCCAATGGACTGCTAAGATGTGTCCTGAAGATAACAGGTGGTCATGTTACAGTTGGTAAGAGTGGTTACAAGAGTAGGAAACACCTATTTTATAGCTTTTAGGAGAATAGCAATAGCATCTTCCTAATGTATTGGAGCTTGTACTGAGGCAAGTTGTGCCATAAGTCCCTTCATATGAGAGATGAATTTTCCCAAGTCTTCTCTTGATCGATATTCCAAGCTAAATAATTCAATTTTAAGGAAGATTTTAGTATTTTTACTAGTGGCTCCATAGAGCTTTTCAAGCTCATCCCATTTTTCTTTAGCAGTATTTAGTTGATCAACATGATGATCAATCACTCATCTAAGTGTAACATAATGATTTCCTGGGCACGTTGGTCATCCTCTATATCAACTAGATTTGCAGAGTCTACAACTCTAGTGCCTTGAATGAGAGGCCAATACCCTCTCTCCATCATCTTATACTTGATAAGTACCTAACATGGGTGGAAATATTTGCCATCAAATTTTTGAATTTGAGGACAGACATTAGCATATGCTGTGGCCATTGGGAAGGTCTTACCACTTGCTAGAACAAGGGCAGTGTCTAGTCCCTTACAAGTTTGCCACTAAATGCAGAAGCTATTCAAAGTTGTAATGAGGAGAAAGGCTGAAAATCATACATATGTAATATTTCAAAATATGGCTTTGGTGGTCCTTTCTTAGGAGCAATCTTCTTCCGAGGTTTAATGGTCTTTTTAGGCTTCAACAATTTGAACCTAGACTGGACTTCAAGCTTCTCCTTGTGGTATGGCTCAGTGGATAACCCTTGTGTTGGGCAAGGACAGTCTATGATTTCAATGCTTGTTGCTGATGATTCTGAGGAGAGTACAATGACACTCATCCCTCTAATTTCATTGACCAATATACTTAAGAAAAAATCACTCAAGATATGCAATACACATCTAGTGTATGATGGTCTATGTGTTTATAGTTGTACACATAGCCTTACAACTTGAAGCAAGGTACTTAGTTGTTTTATTTTCTTGATGAAAAACATTCAGATTATGTAAGTATTAGCAGCAACGATGATAAAGCAATGTGCCTTAGTGCTTACAAGCACTCATCTGTAGCTCATATTGCTAGAGATGGTATATGTCGATCTTAATGGGCTTGATGATGACCCTTAGAGTAGAGGAACCTATAAAATGAAGTTCCCAAGTTCATAACTCCCTTTGGAAGAGTTAACTCAATGATTAAAATTAATGTTCATAACTCCCTCTGGAAGAGTTAGGGTTTGGCTTATAGTAGCCAATAGAGGTCAAATTTCGTAGAACCCTCTTAAGAGCAGATGGCCCACTAGGGAGCTACAAAATCCCTATGATGGCCCCCTTCAATGTGTCTCCCACAGACCGCGCTTCAGTACGAACTAGCCACTTGCCTAAAATTGCACCATTCTGCGTTTTTGATAATGCTGCCCACCATGACGTCCAATGCCAGGGATTGGCATGCCACACTGAATCATCTAGTGCTTAGGAAAAGATCTCCAGAAGAAACTGGAGACTAAAACCCCTTCTATTGCCCACACCAGCTTCTCCAAGGTTAAGGGGTCTCATTGGCTATGGAGTTTGAAGTGTAAAATATTACAGGGCGCAGCGAACAGAATCTGAGAAAGAGATAGAAAGTACACAACAGAAAAGAGGAGAATCAGTAAATTCTTTAACTCCAAACAACTGATACAAAGATGGCTCTGTCCACCCGTGCGCTTCCACTGTGTGAAGCTTAGATGGCGATCTAGACAGAAGATAGGTGAAGAGCTTAAGGCTAGCTAGAACAACAACTCTGACTGGGTGAAAGATGAGTGAGAGATGGCTGCGAAGGGGTTTAGCTTTTATAGCCCGCGAAGGTCGTTAGGTCGGCCCGCAGACCGACCTACCATATGAGCCTCCACTAGTCGACCAAGGAATATTCCCTTTACCATCGGGCCGAGGGCACTGCCCCTGGACCCCCACCAGGGGGGCCGCTGGCCCCCCTGGGACCCCCCCAGCCAGAGGCCGTTTCCGCCGCCCCCGGACCCCACAATAGGGGCCCCTTTTAACTCCCTTACACCGCAACTTGATGCAATGCGCCTCGAGTTGCTACCAGCTTAACCACTCCATCTAACCCAAAGATTAGACCCACAACAGTCACCTTTTTGCCATCTGGTCACATAGACCTCATCTGATATACAAATCAGGACTCAACCAATGTCCGGGCTCACATTTGGCTTCTCCTCATAATGCTTACAACTTTGAGCACCATGGATCATTGGTAGCACCTAATGAGGGTGGGGCATTGATCATATCTAACATGAAGGTCCAAAATGAGAGAGATGGAGATTGTCTTGTGCACTTAGTGGAGTTGAGATTTGAGGAAGCTGAGGGGATCAGAGGAGGCTTTGATACCATGTGAAAAAGTAGAGTTGTAGCATTGGAATGTGTGCACAAGAGAAAGAAGAGAGCTCAAAGTATAAGAACAATATCTTTTTACTAAGTTGCTTACAAGTACAACTTGGGTACACTCTCCCACGCATGATAGTGACCCATAGGCTGTTTATATAGCCTATGCCAAGCTAGGGTTAGGGTTTCCCCTGCCCCTAAGGCTATTCACACCCATTTACCCTCATGCACCCTTGCTTACAATGGATTCCTAAGCCTATCTTCTAATAGCTTGTAGCCATACAATTTCTCAAATGGTGTCATCTCATGAATACCTGCACTAGGAGTCCTATTCAAGATATACATGGCTATCATAACATCCTTAGATCAATAAAAGAGTGGCATAATCTTTTCATTCATCATTACCCAAGTAGCTTCCATCAATATCTGGTTCTTTCATTCAACTACCCCATTCTGTTGTGGAGTGTAGCTACATGTAAGTTACCTACGTATTCCATTTTCAGCCAAAAAACTATCAAACTCATTTGACACATACTCCCCACCACTGTAGATTGCAAGCAAGAGATGTAACAATCAAATTCCTTTTCAACGTGCTTTTTAAACTGCTGAAAAACATCAAACACTTTGTCCTTTGTTTTCAAGATATAAACCCAAGTATAGTGACTGTAATCATTAATAAATATTACATAGTACCTGAAGCCTCCCATGGATGCATTATGGGTTGGCCCCCACACATTAGAGTGATCTAACTGCAATGGTCACGTACTATTTCTTACATGCTTGACAAATGGCAACCTCAATTGTTTACCAAACTCGCAAGCATCACAGACATGACCAATATCTATATATTGAAACTTGGGTAAACCTATCACAAGTTGTTTCTTCTGCATCATTTGTAGCCACTAAAAATTGACATGTCCCACTCCCTTATGACATATTTTCAAATCTCTAACTGTGCTAGAGCCATGGGAAAACATTGCTGATTTTAGCTGTGGCAAAGTGGCATCAAGAGTAAACATCCTACCATTCCTATGACCACGAGCAATCAATTTGCAACCATGACCAAAATCCTCAATGAAGCATCCATGCTTGTTAAATCGGACCTACAAATTCTACTCAGTCATCTGACCCACAAATAATAGATTTTTAGTCATTGACATGACATGTAGTATATCATGTGAGTTCTTCTTTCTACCATCATGGATTACCAAATGTACTTTGCCTTTATGTTCTATGCTATGTTGCGTATCATCTCCTGTGTATACATAGCCATTCTTCTCAGGAACCATATGTGTAAACCAGTCATCATGAGGTGTCATATGATTCGATGCCCTCGAATCAATGTACCACACTGCATCCTCATGAGACTTCTCAATAGCCATGTCTTTCACATATGTCATGGCAAACAATCTCTCCCTAGATGCATGCAAAATGTCCATGTTGTTTGCCTCTTTGATTGCCCTACTTCTTCCAATAGTCCTTGGCAATATGACCATACTTTCCACAATAGTGACAATCCTTATCCTTATTAGGATTGTTAGATGGATGCTGCTAATGCACCATGAGCCTCTGCCTCTAGGGATAGATCTCCCCTTGCCTTTGAAATTTCCAACTCTTTGTGAATTTTAACCCTGCTAGTTATTATTGCCATACGAGACATTTTGATGGCCTCCCTTGCAAGAACCATAACCTCTACCATGGTTTCCCCACATTGATGTGAATAAAAGACAACATCCTTGCTCGTAGAAGTGCTAGAGCCTTTAACCAAGCCAAGTTTAACTTCCTCATGAATAAGCAGTGCAACCACCTCATTGAAATCTGGCATTTTAGCCCGCACAGAGATGGAAGTATCAAATGACTTATATTCAGATCCCAAACCATTTAATGTCAGTGCAACCATGTCTTCATCCTCAACTTGTGTGCCAATGGATGCCAGATAATTCACAAGTCTTAATCTTTGTGACATAGTCCTATATAGATCAGAATTGTATCTCCCTAGCACTTGTAGTTATGCCATAATATCTTATTAGAATGTTCCATGCATCTTCTGGTGACTTGCAGTTCATGATCTACATCACCATTGCATTCAAGATACACAAAGATAACCAGTCTAGCACCCTGCGAGCACTTTCCAACCAAGCTCATTGCGCTCGTCTTTGATCAACTGTAGGATTCCTCTCTGGGATTTCAAGTTCAGCTTCAACACCTGTCACCAAGTCCCAATATCCTTTTCCCATCAAGAAATTATCCATGCAAAACTTCCATATGGAATAATTATTTCTATCAAGTTTTCCCCCCACTATCTGGGTTATGTTGTCATTCCTATCTGCATGAGCCATATTGTACCAACCACAACATCTAGTCACTGCCTCACTTCCTGCAAAAGCCAACAAGTCTAACTAACTAACTACAATATTTAACTATTAATGACAATTTTCTACAACAAATTCATTGCTAAGACCAATGTATTTCAGCCCCTTAACATCTTAATTCCATCCACAACATGTGGCATAACCAGTAGGTACATCAGTCAATACATAGACCATGTAGGTGCTTTAACACTGTCTCATGCTGCTAGATATGCTCAATGCCCCACCCTTATAAGGTGCCACCAATGATCCATGGTGCTCAAAATTGTAAGGCCCCCATTATGAGAAGAAGCCAAATGTGAGCCCGGACATTGGTTGAGTCCTGACTTGTATATGAGATGAGGTCTATGTGACCGGATGGCAAAAAGGTGACCATTGTGGATTGAGTCCTAACTTGTATATCAGATGAGGTCTATGTGACCAGATGACAAAAAGGTGACCATTGTGGATCTAATATTTGGGTTGGACTGAGTAGTTAAGCTGGTAGCAACTCGAGGCACATTGCATCGAGTTGCGGGGTAAGGGAGTTAAAAGGGGCCCCTATTTTGGAGTTCGGGGTCCACGGAAGCGGCCCCTTGTTGTGGGGTCCCAAGGGGGCAAGCAGTCCCCCTGGCAGGGGTCCTGGTGTTGCGCCCCCAGCCCGACGGTAAAGAGAATATTCCATGGCTGACTAGTGGAGGCTCATATGGTAGGTCGGTCATGCTAACCTAACGGCCTTCGCGCGCTATAAAAGCTAAACCCCTTCACAGCCATTGATCATCTATCTTTCACCTAGTCAGAGTTGTTACAACTAGCCTTAAGCTCTTCACCTATCTTCTGTCTAGATAGCCATCTAAGCTTCACTGTGGAAGTGCAGTGGTGCAAAGAGCCATCTCTATATCAGTTGTTTGGAGCTAAAGAAATTTTCTAATTTTCCTCTTATCTATTGTGTACTTTCTATCTCTATCTCTGTCTTAGATTCTGTTCGCGCTGAGCCGTGTAATTTTTACATGGCAAAGGATTCAACAGCAAAGAGGAACAATGTCGTCTTTCGGAAGCGGTGTTCTAGCACATCAGGAAGCATTGCAGGAGGTGGTGCTGCTGTACCAGCTATTCAAACACTGAGGATTCGTCCACCAACCTTCAATGAAGGCAAGTTAGATGGTATAAACTATACCTTATGGAAGTTTAAAATTACAACTATCCTTGATTCTTATGAGCTTCTGGAGACTGTGCTGGGGATTGATGTAGAACCACAGCCTACCCCCGACCCATCAAATCCTAGTGTGATGATTTCTCCAAATGCAAATCTTCTACAAGATTGGAAACGAAGGAATGTAGATGCACTATGTGCCGTAGTTACAAGGTGTTCTGACAGTGTTCTGACTTTGATTCAACAACCAAAGCATCAGAGTCTTGGAATGTACTGAGGAGTCAGTATGAAATGCGAAACCAAACAAGGATTCAAAACTTGGAGAATCAATTAGCAGTGGAGAAGTTTTCTAAAGGAGAGACAGTTGAAGCATTCATCACTCGGATTAAGAATCTGCGGGACTAGATGGTTGGTGCTGGGATACAAAAGACGAGTGAGGAGCTACCGAGGAGGTGTCTTCGGATTTGTCCACAAAAGTTTGATGGACTAGTAACTGCCCTTAATACTCATGTGAGACCTCAAGCTTTGATTTTTGAGGAGTTTTGTGCATTATTGCTAGAGGAGGAGTTGAGGCTAAAAGCGTGAGAAGCAAGCAACAATGGAGATGTTGCATTCTTTGCCAATGCAAAAGGCAAAGGTGGTTCCTCCACAAAAAATGATGGTGACAAAAAGAAGAAGGGCGGCAAGAAGAAGTTTCAAGGAGAGTGCTTCTACTACAAGAATAAAGGACATGCAATCGCAGATTGTTGTGTCAAGAAGGCAGATGAAAAGAATGGTACCCTTAAAAGTGAAGGGAAAGAGACAGCCAGTACGACTGAAGCAGAGTTGGAGTTATTCATGGCGACCATTGAGGAGGTGTGCTCCTCGGCACAAGAAGAATCTACCACTAACTCATGGGTGTTGGATAGTGGGTCCTACCGTCAAATGACTAATAAGAAAGGTCTATACAATTCTATGCAGCCTCTACAAGAATGCATCACTGTGACGAATGGAAATGATGCAAAATGCCCTACTGCAGGCACAGGTACTATTTCATTTTTTGATGTAAATGGTGATGTCAAAAAGCTTTCAAATGTGTTGTATGTTCCCGAAATTAGGAGAAATCTGTTATTAGTTGCTGCCATAACTGATCTTGGTCATGAAGTGAGGTTCAAGAAGACAGGTGCAAAAATTATTGACAGTGATGGCAAAGTTGTTAGCAAAGGAGAAAGAAGGAACAACCTATATGAGCTAAGTGCTCTTATAGCCACCGTTGGAGTGGGCACAAGTAAGCTTTGGCATGAAAGGTTTGGACACATTGGATTTGCAGTGTTGAAGGAGATGCACAAGTAAGGTATGGTTGCACACATACTCGCAATGACTGAATTGAAGGAACCATGTGAAGCTTGTATGATGGGAAAGCAACAGAGAAAGGCATTTCCACAAGAAAGTAAGAATAGAGCACATGCTTCTCTAGAGTTGGTGCATGCTGACTAGTGCAAAAAAATGTATACACGAGCCTTGGGGGGATCTTCTTATTTTATGTTGATTATCGACAACTACAATAGGAAGATGTGGGTGTACTTCCTTCATGATAAGGCTCAAGCTTTTGGTAAGTTTAAAGAATGGCTAACACTTGTTGAGAATGAAATAGGGAAAAGTGTGAAGAAATTTAGAGCAGATGGTGGTGGTGAGTTCAACTCAAAGGAGTTTGAAGACTTTTGCAAGAGCAAAGGGATCAAGCATCAATTGACAATACCTCACACACCTCAACAGAACGGTGTTGTGGAACATAGGAATTGCACCATTGTGGAGATGGCAAGATGCATGCTAAAGGGCAAGGGATTGCCTAACCATTTTTGGGCTAAAGCTGTTAATACTGTAGTCTACATTTTAAATCGAAGCTACACATGCAAAGGCTCTCAAGGGAAAAACACCTCATGAGGCTTATACTGGTAAGAAACCATCTGTCACACACTTTAGAATTTTTGGATGTGAATGTTATGCACATATTCTAGATGAGAAGAGAAACAAGTTACAACCAAAAAGTAGAACATGTATCTTCTTGGGTTATAGTGATGAGTAGCAGCCTTACAAATTATATGACCAAGAGGCAAAGAATGTAACATGCTTGTGCTCCCCCCATAGGAAATCCCTCCCCTTAATTTTTAAAAAAAATTATTATTGTTAGTTCAAAAACATTTCCCCCCTCTCTCTCCCCACCGACAGCACATCGAGGAGAGAGAGAGAGGGAGTGATGTGGTGGTGATGGGGGGCATGCATCCCCCAAGTGGGAGGGGTGCCCATGCCACCAACCTCCTCCCCCTCCTATAAAAGGGGAGGCTCCTCCTCTCCCTCGTTCACAAAGAGAATGAGCACCCCCTCCCTGTGTCATCACCTTCCATTGCGGTAGTTGCGTGGGCCCCGGGGCTTCCGACTGGACCTTCCCCCCTCCTCGATTCACCAGGCGACTGTCCCCCCCCGTGATAGCAGGCAGCGGCACCTCCTCTGCCCCCGCGAATAGCACCTGGATGTGTGAAGGAGAAGAAGAAGGTGAGGAAGTGCAGCGGCACCCTCCTCTGCCCCTGCAAACAACGCGCCTGGATGTGTGAAGGAGAAGAAGAAGGTGAGGAAGTGAGAAGGGAGAGAAGAGGGAAGAGAGAGAAGTGAAGGAGAGTGAGAAGGGAGAAGAAGAAGAAGAAGAAGAGAAGAAGGAGAAAATGAGAAAAAGAGGTAGGAGAGGAAGAGGAGAGGGAGAGAAGAGGAGGAGGGAGAGAGAGAGTAGGAGAAGAAGAGAAAAGAGAGAGAAGAGGAGGAAGAGGGAGAGAAGGAGAATGAGAGAAGAAGAAGGAGAGGGAGAGAGGAGAGAAGAAGAGGGACAGAAAGAGAAGAGGTAGAAGAGGAAGAGGAGAGGAAGAGAGAGAGGTGAAGGAGAGTGAGAAGGGAGAAGAAGAAGAGGAAGAGAAGAAGGAGAAAAAGAGGTAGGAGAGGGAGAGGAGAGGGAGAGAAGAGGAGAAGGAGAGAGAGAGAGAGTAGGAGAAGAAGAGAAAAGAGAGAGAAGAGGAGGAAGAGGGAGAGAAGGAGAAGGAGAGAAGAAGAAGGAGAGGGAGAGAGAAGAGAAGAATAGGGAGAGAAGAGAAGAGGTAGAAGAGGAAAAGGAGAGGGAGAGAAGAAGAGAATGAGAGAGACAAGGGAGAAGAAGAAGAAGAAGAAGAAGAAGAAGAAGAGGAGAAGGAGAAGAGGAGGAAAAGAGGTAGAAGAGGAAGAGGAGAGGGAGAGAAGAAGAGAAGGAGAGAGAGAGAGAGTAGAGAAGAAGAGAAAAGAAGAAGAAGAGGAAGGAGAGAGGGAGAGAGAAGAAGAGAACGAGAGGGAGAGAGAGTAGGAGAAGAGGAAGAGAAGAAGAAGAAGAATAGGAAGAGATAGAGTAGGAGAAGGAAAGAAGAAAAGAAGAAAAGAAGAACGAGAGGGAGAGAGAGAGAAGGAGAAGAGAAGAAGAAGAAGAAGAAGAAGAAGAAGAAGAAGAAGAAGAAGAGAGAGAGACAGAGAGAGAGAGAGAGGGAGAGAGTTGGTAAGAGGTGAAGGTTCGAGGAGCCACACTCAAACCACCCCCTCGGCAAAGGACCCCCATCTAACAATCTTCCCTACCTGAGCCTGTCGTGTTGAAAGCTATTAAGGTCCGGTCTATCCAAACTCCGCATGGAAATGGCTCCCAAAAAGAAAGTTTGGGAAGCATAGGTGCCAAAGCTACCATTGGTACCGGTAATGCGAGAGAGGCAAGCGGAGCGACCAACGTAACAAATGCCCCTACGATCACGAATCAAACCGAGGTTCTTTAAGCTTTATAATTAATTAGGCATTATTTCTTGTGGAAGAAAGAAAGGGGTTAGCTATGTGCATGGAACAAGGACGAGTCGTAGGATTTTTGTTTACTCTAAGCGCTAGGTGGCATGCGTGAAATGGTAGCGTATGGAGTTCGCATAAGTTTATATACGTGAAATGGTAGAGTATGGAGTTTGCATAAGTTTATGTGCATGCAATGATAGCTTTTACACACATAAAATGATAAGGTTTTTGAATTATTTCACATAAAATAATAGCTTTTAAACTAGTTCAGTGCATGAATAGTCATTTAGAATTCATGCTTTGTGATCATGATTAAAAGAAACACATGAAATGATAATTTTCGCTTGCAAGATGCATTTGCACCGATGGATAGAAACCTAGACTTTCTTATATGCAAGTCACATGTGTGATCCGGTGCATTAGGAATAAGTAATTGTTGCCAGAGTTTAGGGTCGTTTAGGATGTACAAATATACTAAGCGCACCATGTGCAAGATGGGTAAGGATGATTGGAAAACTTTGCATAGCACCAAGGGAGATGGAAGGGACGCATGCATCTAGACTTAATCCTGAAGGCCTAGATGAGGAATCTTGCGTTGCCAAGTGTATTAACTAAACTTGGTTAGAACTAAAAGAATAAAAAACCTTTGGTTGGGTTGTGAGTAAAGGCTTGTCCGTTGCCTTGATTATCCAGTTAATGCTTGGGTTAGGTTAAGATAGCATAAGGTAAAACCCAAGGGAAAGGGCAAGTCAACATAAGTTAACTTACCAAGAACATTTACTTGCATAATCTTGTTTGAGATTATTGGGATCTTGCCAAGTCGCGAACGGTCCATTACCCTCCCCCTCCACACTTTCTGTAAGAAGTAGAAGCTTCTTAGAAGCTTCCTTAGAAGCTTCTAAGGATAAGGCTCCCATAAGCCTTGTGCACGCGGTTTTTCCCCCGGGTTCTTAAAACCCACATCTTGTAAAGGGGTATTCTTGCGCGAGGGAGAAGTAGATAGATTTTGAGGTTGTTTTGCCAAGCTTGGAGGGAGCTCAGAGATTGCATAGAGGCAAGGACAAACCGCGGAGTCCAAATTCCACAACATCAAGGATGGCTCCAAAACAAAAGATGCAAGGTGCACGGGCGGAAGTCTCCAACCCGAGCATACGCGTGGACATCCCTACGAGCCCTCAAGCCCATGTTCTTAAAAGAGTGATTCCGCATTAAAGCAATGCATTAGGCACATTAAGTTTTCATGGGAAGAATGCATTTACGCATATTTCTAATTCACGTAGTCTAGCTAAAATACATTTGGGAAATTATCTCCTTGAACGATTCACAAGAGTTAGTGCATGTCATGCAGTGGGGTTGCTTGCATTTCAAAGTTGGAATTCCTAAGCGCATATTGCTTAGGGTTAAAAGATGAAATTGTTTAAATGTATCTTTGATTGGTCGCGGAAAGAACAAGCGTATATTGCATTTATGCAATAACTTCTTTATTGTGACTCGCATGAGAAATTCATTAACATCCATTTGATGTTGTCCAAAGAACTGCATGGCATGAAAATGAAACCATGGACTTGCATGTTGCATGCGAAGATGCTTGTAGAATGGATTAAGTCAATGTTAGTCTTATAATATTCATCATGCATGAACTTCATTTAACAAAGTTGTATCTAGAAAAGGTTGTTGTTACATATTCGTCATGCATAAACTTCATTCATCGAAGTTGCATCAAGAAAAGGTTGCATGTCATATCAAAGCCTAAAATTCAATTGCATTTAACGAAAGGTTGTAGGTAAAACTCTTGATGTAAATCCATGTAGTTTTTACGCAAGTTATTCCCCAAATTGTCAATCACCATGATTTTAGCAAGGAAAAGAAATAGTTATTGCAAACCTTATAGTTGCATAAAAGTAATGAACCACATATTTGCACATAATGTGATGTCTTGCAACTATTTACACCTTTAGAACAAATTTAGCATCTCTAAGAAGAGATCGTTTCTTGTTGCAAGACAAGTAAACCGATTTGGTTCGATCACTTGTAAGGTATAACCCTCAAGGGATTCATATAAGCATAACTAGTTAGTACAACGAATACCTCAAAGTTCTAGCTAGGGTTTAGCACATTAGAAATTCTGCCTAGTATCACACTTGGTCACCAAGTCGAAACCCTCAAACCCGAAAGTCCTACCCACAATTCACGGAATGTTTGGGTTAAATTGGATGCCCATACACTAACGATCTAGGCTTTTACCCTAAGGATCGATCGACCTAATACTAAACTTTCGATTGAGTTTAGAATCCCTAGGACCAAGCGTAGTGACCTTGTAAGGTTAGGGATTGGGTTGGGTAAGAAGACACCCCAAACCCTACATCTTGACTAAACATACTTCTTGACCAAGGAACATCATTGATGGGAGATTGAACCCACAAGTTAGATGCGACTCCTATGCAACAAGATTGCAATGTCGCATGGTTTGCTGTTAAATCACAAAGTAGAGTTGCAACTCTTTGGAACAAGGTTGGTAGGTTCTAGCGCAAGTCTAACTTGCAAGAGGATGAGTAGTCATCCTGTTACATTATCTTCTTGAGATGATTTGCCAAGTTAGGGAAAGTTATGTATTGCCTAGCAAGAAATTGACCAATCAAGTTGAGCGACGAGCTTGCCTAGGATTTACCATCTTAATTTAAGGAACCTAAGGTTTTTGTTAATTGGGTTAACAGGGTATGAGCCCTAACCCAAGGATACAAGGGTATGCAAATAATGAAATCCTTGGGAATCTTGCCAAGTCACAATTGATCCCGGATCGGATGCTGGACGCATTCGGAGAAGAGGATTCACTCCTTAGCAGTTGGCCAAATAAAACGACCACTGGATTGATTGTGTTTGTACAGTTCAGGAGAACTGTTTGTATTACTTTGCTCAAAGAATTAAAGATGGAAAAATAATTAATGCTTCATGTTGAAGGCATAGAGGGAGAGGCAGCATTTATTACAGTCGACTGTCTGCCTGACCCTAACCAAGGGGGTTGGTAGCCGCACCAGGAATGTGGACCGAATCCATCGTGAGAGGTCTCTCCATTGGGCGCTACTTGGATCAGGAGGATGCTTGGGTGCCAGGGGGGCTCTGGCCGCGTAAATTCCTTGCCTTCTGGGTCCTGCACAAGAGGCCGACGTGACTCGAGATTGGATCTCAAGGCCCGCATACTAGTCTATGGGAGGAATCTTAGATTAGTAATCCCTGTGGATTGTTGGATTGCCTTCGGGTGGATTATGGATTGCCTTCGGGCAGATTATGGATTAGCCTATGGGCTGGATTATATTATGTATTCCAAAGATAAATAAGATCAATTGTTGTAAAGGAACTTGTTTGACATTGTTTTTCTATGTCAGTGCTAAGATTACGTGAAGGAACCAGTGACTAAAAGGCTAATTAAGGAAGTTGTTTTCATGCATGTCCAACTAAATGTGGTAGATAATTAGACAACTAAAGCAACCCTGAGGAAAGTGCGGTGGATGTGGCCATGGATCCGTCCTACGGATGGGTGGTCCCGGTTGGTCAGGAACTTTTCTCGAAGGAAATGAACAACAAGGAATGTTGACTTAGAATCTAGGATACTAGAGTCCCGATTTATGCTGTTTTAGGGGAACGGAATGGGACTATGCCTTATAGGCAAAGAGGTCAAGCTTTGCATCCCTCTCGTTTCCCATTCTCCTTAAACCAAGTGCAGCATGAATCCGCTTTGACCCTGACATTTCTGCGTAAAAGTAGTTCGCTTGGGGTTCGACGCTAGCTACCATTTTAGGAATTTGACCACTAGGAAAAACCCTCAGTCGGAATGGCCAGAATGCTTCCGCTTTGTGGTAGACTCAGGAAGAACTAGATCGCAAACCCCGTGACATTCCATGGGAGTGTCGGGCGGCGCTTTCTGGACTCCCTTCTCGATGGGTTGCTAAGACGTGTCCTATGAGTGAACAGGTGGACACGTTACAGAGTCGATGATCTCTCAGTATGTCAAACACCCTCTGAACGTGTGTCAAGTGCTTCATGGATGACTTATTGTAAATGAGGATGTCATCAAAGAAAACAAGCACAAACTTGAATAAAAAGGATTATAGGATTTTGTTCATGAGGCTTTGAAAGGTGGCGGGGGCATTAGTCAACCCAAAAGGCATCATTAGAAAATGATAGAGTCCACGATCAGTCCTAAAGGCCATTTTGACCTCATCTCTTGCCCGCATACGAATCTGATGGTAGCCAAAGCGCAAGTCAATATTAGTGAAAAAGCATCCCCCTTTCAACACATCAAGCAAATCGTCAATCCATGGGATGGGGTAGCGCTTCTTCACAGTAATTTTGTTCAAATCTATGTAGTCAATGCACATGCGAAAGGAGCCATCTTTCTTTTTGACTAAGAGGACGAGGGATGCATAGGGGAAAGAACTCGGTTCAATGAAACCCATCTCTAAAACTCCTTGATTTTCTTTGCAACCTCTTCATGCTCACACTCTATGTCAAGTGGGTGGTCCACTTGTCCCTTGGGAGGGATGTAGGCATCTGAAATAGGTCATTGTATTCCTCAAACAAGGCTTGCAAGGCTGAATCATGAGATATTGGAGAGGGCTGATTAGAATTGTCCTTATTTAATTGCAAAATAAATATTTGTGAGCATTTCTTAAACTCAAGTCAATGTCAATGGGGCATAGGGGTGCATTCCAACCGATAAATGGCTAATTTATTGACAAAATTGTGATTGCAACCCTATGACAAAATTGTGGCACCCCATCTATCGGTTGGAATCACAACCCAAGACAATGTCAATGGGGCCCATATCTAGGGCAATCAAATCAACGAGTGATACATAATTTTCAGACAAGCATAAGGGAACTGCATGACATACATGTGTGTTGATTTCTTCTTCTCCATTTGCTACTTGGACCTTCAAGGGGTGGTGTAATGCCATAGGGGTGCATTCCAACCGATAAATGGCTAATTTATTAACAAAATTGTGAGTGCTTCCACTATCCACAAGGATAAAAGCATGCTTTCCATTGATACTGCCTTGAATGTGAAGGGTATTGGGGCTATGGGAACCCGTCCAAGTGTCCAAGGATATCGAGCAAAGGGAAGTGGGAGGTGGGTGGGATGTCAAACCAAGTATTTATGATGGAGCACCACCCGGGTCAAAGGGAAATCCATCCTCTAGGTCATAGAACTACTCATGATAAATATCCTCCGTAGGCTCAACCTTGGTCATGAACAGGTCATGAAAGGGAAATAGAACCCAGGAGGAAGAAGCTTGGCAGTGAGAGCTATGGCAGATGGAGAGTAAGAGCGAGAGAGAGAGAGAGACTCAAAAATGAGAACTCCAACAACCACAATGTATGGTCATGCCTTCCTTTATTCAAACTGTCACTAAAAGAACAAAGAATAAGAGACTATGAAGGGCACCCGTCATGTGCGGGGAACAAGTTCTTAGGAGGCATGTCAATGTAAAGGGTAAAAGGGATGGTTATCTTAGTGAAGATGAAAATGGATTACACCTAGGAGTTGAGTGAGTGTATAGATTTTTCAAAGGACTAGCCTCCAACTACACATGGGCTCCGTCTGCATCACTAAGATTTGGAATCTATCACCATCATTAGAGGACACCTCACCCTAGCACACAAGTCAATATCCACATCATGGTGCCATTTGGATCTTACAAAAGCTTACAAGCATGGACCCCTTTTTTCACATGCTTATATGTATTTATATATATATGGGGGACTAAAGTCAAAGCAGCTTTTGGAAGCTATTTTTTATAATCTCAATAACTCCCAAGAAAAAGTGAATTTCAAGAAAATTCTCACGTGACCCGATCGGTTTCGACCTAGTCTACAAAGTTGCAGAAGAAACTTTTTTCAGATTCTTCACGGATTTGAAGTTACGAAGGCGCAGACTGCTGACTACATGCAATTTGCTTCTCTCTTTCACCACACCAACTTTCCATTCTATCCTTCTTGTAAATATATTATAATAATATGCTTTGGGCACCCACTCTTGTAATCTAGCTCCATTTCTCTATTTTGTCTACCACCACCCTTGGCTTCTTGCATGATGACCAAGGTGGGGACTTGTCCCATCCACTATTCTCTATATTTTCAAAGATTCCATACATCATCTAGGATTATGTTAATCAAGAAGATTAGCTTAATCTAATCCCTCATGGAAGCTATATAAAGAGCCCATGGAGAATGAAGGGGGGGGAAGGACAATGACAAGCCCATGAGAGTACTCTATAATACCCTCATCTCTTTGAGGTAAGCTATGAGTAAGTTCTTTTATTATGTAGTATAATGGCAAGCTTCCTCTACCTCTTCTCCTATTATCTCCCTCTCTTCTCATCTTCTCATTCCATGTAGCATAATGGCAAGCTTCCTCTACCTCTTCTCCTCTTGTCTTCCTCTCCTCTCATCTCTCACTCTCATATTCTACTATGGTGTCTAGTACATATATTCTCTCTTGTAAATTTGTGTCTTGGTTCTCTTGATTCTCTTTGAGAAAAGGGATGTCCTAGCCTATCCTCCCTTTGGCTAGGTGGTGCCCCTCTTTAGTTCTCTTAGTGAGGATTGGAGGTTGGATGGGTAAGAGGAGACCCGTTCATCATTTCAGTCCTCATTTTTGGTGCCCCCACTAAGGACATTCTCAACCACAATTCTCTACCTCCTTATGTGGGATGATACAACACAAGGTGGTACATCCTCTACAACAAGTGTCCCAAGTGGCTCTTCTCCAACGCATTCACCAACTTTTTTTGAAGCTGGTCGAATTCCATGACTCCCACAATGGTCTCCCAAGGAAGCCCAAGAAAGGAAGTATGCCTATCGGATGAGGACACATATGCAGGTAAAAGGTGTTCACCTTAGAAATTCCATTCTCTCACAACGGAAAAAATCGTGTTGCCATCAATTGCTAGGTTCTCATAATTGTGGTGAGTGTTTTGCAAACAAAGTGAAGGCCCTTCCAAGAGGTCCTCATCTCCAAATCATCAAATCCCTCTCTCTCTCTAGGCTAATCCACATCAAAGGAGGACAACTATGCATGAATGGTGTGGAGTTTTGTAGAAGTGCAAAGTATGGAGACTACCTTCAACTGTTGTTAGCTCAAAGGTTGGGTGTGGTTGAAAAGGTGGCCATCACACCTTATGAAATATATGTCGCCGAGGATGGACACACTAAGACAAGAACAATCACTGGTGAGCAAATTCTCTGTATAGCAAAGCTGGTGGATTCCAGCAAGAAACACTCAGGGAAAAATCTTTCATAATTCAAGAAAGTGCATTCCCTCTACTCCCTTAAGTAGCCTCCACTCATAAATAATAATAATGGCCCGAATTTCTACACCTTCCACTCTGTACAAAACATCCGAGTTAATGTATGAATTAGTAGGAAGATTTTTTTCCAGCAGCGTCTTGTCATATACTTTGGGGCTGAAAGATTAAGGGAGATTCTTGTATCACCAGAACCTATAATCTTCCCAATGCTAGACTACAATGATCCTTCAATGTACATGTCTTTATCTTATTATAATAGTTTCTCATGAATCACCACGAGTTGTATGGACCTATCCATCCACTTGCTATGCAAACTATGCATATTGTAGCCAGCACAAAGCTTAGATTCCAAGGCACTATTAGAAGCATATTGGGGCCTAGAAGTCTTGCTGAAATTAATGCATCTGTGAACCCATTCATCCTTCCCCTCATAAAATAAAACTTAAGTCTAGACATTTTCATCTTCGTACTCTACTAAGGCGACATGGCGTTTCCAAGTTTTTCTGGGCACAAAGGGGAGAAAGCTCTAGACTTTTTGGATGACTTAGAAATGGCCTTCCTAGTCACAGGCCAGGATGATGAAGCAACCAAAGTAGGGGCCTTCTCTTTAGTTCTAAAGGGTGATGCTCGAGTGTGGTATCAAGCTCTCCCAGAGGCTACAAGGGGTAATTGGGAGGATCTCAAGACCGCATTCATGCACAAGTACCGGGATATAGAGCCACCTGAAGATATTTGGAGACAGCTCTTAGATCTTTGCCAAACCGTACCAGAGGAGTACCAAGCCTATGAAGGCATGTTTATAAAATTGTGGGATAAATGGACAACCTCCTTAGCGAGGGAGAAAGAGTACCTGATTGCCTTAAGAAAGATTGTTTTCTAGCTGGACTTCATCATCTACTAAGGGAGAAGGTCAAAGGAAAGTTTCCCACATCCTATGAAGAATTAGTCACTTATGCCAGGGAGAAAGATAGAAAATTGAAGTATCAAGCCTAGTTGAAGGGGGGAGTTGAGCCCATATAGGTTTTACCAACCATGCCAAGGTCTAGAGAAATAGCAGAGGCTCCACCTGAACTGAAGATACCACAGTAAGAGCTCCTAAAATGCATTACTAATCAACTTGAAAGCCTTTCGTTAAATTTGGTGCAAGGAGTACGGCCCCATCCCCTCATAAATGAAGGCAATCGAGGTCCAAGGAGACAATAAAGAGAGTATGTTTGCTATAATTGTGGGGAGGCTGGCCATGGTATGTACTTTTGCCCTCATCTGAGATGCTTTCCAAGAAATGGGTTCCAACCAAGAAGGAGGGCACAACAAGTGACACCACCTAGGGAAAGGTTTGTTCCACCGAATCTAGGACCTCCACCGCTGGTTCAAGCTCTCTAGCATCCTCGACCACTTGCAGAGGTGCTGCCCTTGCCTATCCAGCCGCCAGAGAATCACGATGTTAGGATAATTAGTTTAGATGAGAGTGATGTCAAAGGGAAGGCCAAAGTAGTAGAGGTTGATGAAGCAATGCCGGTGAAGAAAGCCCGTAGAATTGAGAGAATGGAGCCTACACCACCAAAGGAGGTTGAAAATATGGAAGAGGAGGCAGAGTCATCAATGGCTGCAAAGACAAGCAACAATAAAAAGAGAAGGGCTCGCTCACACCGACACATTGAGCCAGATGATTTTTCCCTGGGTAAAGGTACTAGAGCTTATGATTTGCTTACTAATGTGAGGAATCAAGGGCCAAAAATTTCATGGCCACAATTACTACATCTATCTCCAACAGTGTGGCGACAATGGTCAAAGATGGTAAGCATTAAATCCATGAAGAATAGACATGTGAATGCAATCCAAACTAGAAAAATGAAAGATATTGTGCCTCTAGTGGAAGCCGAAATCAATGGGCAGAGAGTGTCAAAGACATATGTGGATGGAGGTGCAGAGATTTGTGTCATGACGAAAAAGTTGATGCATCGTTTGGGATTAGAGGTAAATGAAACTACTAAATTTGGGGCCAAAATGGCTAACAATGTAGTAGTAAATTGTTTGGGATTTATAAAGAAAGTCAAGGTAAAGGTGTGTGGACTGCAATTGGAGCTTGACATGTATGTGATGCCAGTGAAGGGGGACGGCTATCCGCTCATTCTCGGGCGACCATGGCTAATGGGAATAAAAGCCAGACAAGATTGGGAGAGAGGGGCTTTAGAGCTAAGGCCACAAAAGGGGCTGCATAAAAAATGGAAGAGCACTATCTACAACATGAAGGAGGGCCGGCAGGAGGATATTGTGTTAGAGACCACCACTGATGAATGGAGTTCCAGCGAGGGTTGGTCATCTATGACAGAGGGAGAGTCTTCTAATGAGGAGGAAGAAAGCTCTCTAGAAGTGATGGGGATTACATTAAAAGGGCCTTCTAGTAGTGAAATTTTGCAGCAACTTCCAAAGGTCGAGAAGGAGGGGTTAGAAAAAATGTTGGCTAAGGATCTATCAGTTGAGGAGAAGGCAGCCTACATGGAAGTGGTGATAAAACACTCTGCACTTTTTATTTCTGATTATGAACACATCACAGGTGTGACAGCAGTATAACATCACATTAATCTAAAAGAGGGAGCATGGCCAGTGGTGCAGCGACTACGACGATTGGGAGTAGTTCAACAAAACGCTCTACTCACTGAGGTGCAACGACTTTTGAAGGCAGGCTTCATCTATCCAATAGGGGACTCAGAGTGGGTTTCACCTGTGGTGGTGATACCCAAGAAGAATGAAAAATGAAGGATTTGTGTGGATTACAAGCCGCTAAATGCTGCAACTAAGAGAGATCACTTTCCTCTTCCCTTTCAGGATGAAATACTCAACGAGGTGACCGGGCATGAGAGATACACTATTTGTGATGGGTATTCAGGTTATTTCCAGATCCGAATAGCTGAGGAGGATCAACAGAAGACCACCTTCATTACACCTTGGGGTTGTTTTGCTTACAAAGTAATGCCATTTGGATTAACAAATGCCCCAGCTACCTTCTAGCGATTCATGAATTATGTCTTCCAGCCATATTTTGGAAAATCCATTAGGGTCTTTATTGATGATTTTTGTATTTATAATTCTAAGGCTCTATATCTAGGGAAGGTAGATGAAGCTTTCAACCGTCTCGCACAAATGGGGGGCAGTTAAACCATGAGAAGTGTCGCATTGGCGAAAGCAGTGTAACTTTGTTAGGGCATGTCGTAAGTGAGAGGGGCATTGAAGCAGATCCAAACAAAGTTAAGGCCCTATTGGCGGTGCCATCACCATCTTCTGTGAAGCAACTAACCTCTTTCATTTAGAAGGTGCGATATATGGGGCGTTTCATTCATCTCCTCTCCCAATTAATATTTCCACTACAATAGTTAACCCATCTGAGGAGCTCCTGTGGAGTGACGAAAGCGAAAGGTGCTTTCACGAGGTGAAGAAGGCTCTTAGCACCCTTCCTATAATTTTACAGCCTTGTTGGGATTAGGAGTTTTTTGTCAATCCGAGTTTTGGGGAAGATGCTCTAGGGGCAGCACTAATGCAAAAGGATGCTAAAACTGGCCTAATGAGACCGGTTTGCTTTTCTAGTAGAGTAATGACAGCATCAGAACGAGGATACAAGATGGTCCAGGTGATGGTTTTGTCTCTAATGTTTGCTATAAGAAAGTTTTGTCCTTATCTTCTCCCTAGGCCATTCACAGTGATCACGACAGAAGAGCATTTTCCCTATGCCTTATAGCACATGGATGTTTCAGCCAGAATCGCTAAGTGGGTGATACAACTCCAAGAGTTTGACTATATCTTCAAGGTGGAGGATTCTACTCGAGCTTGCCTAGCTAATTTGTTGACCCATAGATGTCATCAAAAGAAGGAAAAAGAGAAGGAAAAGGTAAAAGAGGAGACACCTCCTTTTGAGGAGCCGCCACGGGTGGAGAATGCCCATGCCCTCTACTTTGATGGGGCATACAAGCATATTAAAGACAGAGCGGCAGAGCAGGAATAGTGGTGTTCAGTCCGGAAGGTGACAAACTTTATAGAGAAGGTATCAGCTTGGAGGATGTCCATTCTAATAATGAGGCAGAATATCAAGCCTTACTTTTAGGTTTGAGGTGGTGTCTCTCACATGGTATCACTCGACTTAATTTTTTTGGAGATTTTATGCTAATTGTTAAGCAAATGAAAGGAATCTGGGCTTGTAAAAATGATAACTTAGCAGTGAAAATGAGGGAAGCTAAAACTCTCATGAGAAAGCTACAGAAAGCCCAAATCTATTTTGTGCCAAGGCACACAAATGGCGACGCAGATGCTCTAACAGGTGAAAAATTGAAAGAGGTAATGGTGGGCATCATTGCAGTAAAGCTTCCCTTGTTTCAGGGTAAGTTTCAACTACAGGATGTGCTTTATTTTCTTGAGCATGGTGAGGCACCTACATATATGAGTAAGAGTGAAGAAAGGTGGCTGGCTACAAGGGCCACTAAATACCGCTTGATAAATGATGTGTTGTATTGCAAAGGAAAGGATGCAGTGCTTAGAAGGGTGCCAACAGCAAAGGAGATTACAGATGTGATTTAGAGCTGCCATGAAGGGGTTTGTGGCGGACATTTTTCTCAAGAAATAACCAGCAGGAAGATTCTCCATGCTGGTTTTGTGTGGCCTAGTCTACATCGAGATATGCAACATTGGTGCCGCACTTGTGACGATTGCCAAAAGGCCGGACCAAGGAAGCTAGTGCATGAGGAACAAAATCCCATAACTACATATGGCCCATTTGAGAAATGGGGGATTGATGCAATAGGGCCACTCCCACGAACTAAGTCTGGCAAGGAATACATCATAATGGGTGTGGACTACATGACGAGATGGGCAGAGGCTTCAGCAACTAGTAGGATCACAGCCCAAGAAGTGGAAAAATTTGTGTTTGAAAATATTTGTTGCAGGTTTGGCACATCGTTGGAAATTATCTCTGATCGGGGTCCTAATTTTAGGGCAAACCTAGTAGGGGAGCTAATGGAAAGGCTAAAAATCAAGCACATGCATTCTACTCCCTACTACCCACAGTGTAATGGTTTGGTTGAAAAAGTGAATGGGCTGATTTGTAAGATAATTACCAAGCAAGTACACATGCACCCCAAGAACTGGGATAAAAAATTGAGTGCAGCTCTTTGGGCCTACAGAAATTCATTCAGAACCTCACTTGGCTATACTCCATTTCATTCGTCTATGGCCAAGAGGATTTGCTTCCTATAGAGGTGGAACTGGCTAGTTTGCGTGTTTTAGTAGCCAGTCAAGAGAAGAATCAAGATAAGAAGTTAGAGGAAAGGATCTTGGATCTAGAGAGGCTAGAGTTAGACAGAGAAGCAGCAGTCCAATACTATTCCATACAGAGGCTGAAGAGAGGAGGAAGACATTTAATAAGAAGCTGGCCAGCAAACACATAAGGGAAGGATCACTTGTGCTACACTATGATAACCGCTTTGATAACAGAAAGGATGCTAAACTTGTGTTCAAGTGGGAAGGGCCATTCATGGTCATAAGGAGATATCTAAATGGCAGCTATAAGCTAGGTGACATGGATGGGAAGGTTTACAAGACAAGGGTAAATGGATGGCGATGACTGAAGCCTTATTTTCAAAGAAATATGAACACTTTGGAGCAGTCATTCAATGAAGAGCCACAAATGAGGGGATGCAGTCCACCTTGCTCTATTGGACCATCATTAGCAAGCTAGAGGCATGAATGCCTCTAGCCTAAGGGGAGGGCTAATGATCCGGGTTTTTTACAACCCGGACTACTACCACAAAATTTGGCCAAAACCCCTATCAAGAGCTTACCATATCACTTTGGGTTTACTCTTCAAGCACTAGGTATGCTACATTGCTTCTCGATTATGATAACTCTAGCAAATGGGGGAAACAAGTTCTTAGGAGGCATGTCAATGTAAAGGGTAAAAGGGATGGTTATCTTAGTGAAGATGAAAATGGATTACACCTAGGAGTTGAGTGAGTGCATACATTTTTCAAAGGACTAGCCTCCAACTACACATGGGCTCCGTCTGCATCACTAAGATTTGGAATCTATTACCATCATTAGGGGACACCTCACCCTAGCACACAAGTCAATATCCACATCATGGTGTCATTTGGATCTTACAAAAGCTTACAAGCATGGACCCCTTTTGTCACATGCTTATATGTATTTATATATATATGGGGGACTAAAGTTAAAGTAATTTTTGGAAGCCGTTTTTTATAATCTCAATAACTCCCAAGAAAAAGCGAATTTCAAGAAAATTCTTGCGAGACCCGATCGGTTTCAACCTGGTCTACAAAGTCGCAGAAGAAACTTTTTCTAGATTCTTCACGGATTTGAAGTTACGAAGGCACACACTGCTGGCTACATGCAATTTGCTTCTCTCTTTCACCACACCAACTTTCCATTCTATCCTTCTTGTAAATATATTATAATAATGTGTTTTGGGCACCCACCTCTTGTAATATAGCTTCATTTCTCTATTTTGTCTACCACCACCCTTGGCTTCTTGCATGATGACCAAGGTGGGGACTTGTCCCATCTACTATTCTCCATATTTTCAAAGATTCCATACATCATCTAGGATTATGTTAATCAAGAAGATTAGCTTAATCTAATTCCTCATGGAGGCTATATAAAGATCCCATGGAGAATGAAGGGGGGGAGGACAATGACAAGCCCATGAGAGCACTCTATAATACCCTCATCTCTTTGAGGTAAGCTATGAGTAAGTTCTTTTATTATGTAGTATAATGGCAAGCTTTCTCTACCTCTTCTCCTATTATCTCCCTCTCTTCTCATCTTCTCATTCCATGTAGCATAATGGCAAGCTTCCTCTACCTCTTCTCCTCTTGTCTTCCTCTCCTCTCATCTCTCACTCTCATATTCTACTATGGTGTCTAGTACATATATTCTCTCTTGTAAATTTGTGTCTTGGTTCTCTTGATTCTCTTTGAGAAAAGCGATGTCCTAGCCAATCCCATGATAGTACTCTTTTCATTTCAGTAAAGTGTCAATGTCATTGTCCACATACACAAGATTGTGTTTATGAGTCCAAGTCTCAATCTTGGAACCTAATTCACTTGTGTAACAAACAGTGTCCATTCCATCATGAGTCTACACTTCTCCTTCCATCCTCCATAGCTTCCGGTTATGTCATGCTCTAGATCCCGCATTTCTAACAGCCAATAGGCTTAACATCCTACATACAGAAGCACTCAAGGACTTTATGAATATACTCCCTTTGTGACAGATAGAGGAGTCCCTGCGATTTGTCGCGCGTAATGCACATACCAAGTATATGAAAGACATGTCCTAGATCTTTCATCTCAAAGATCTTCTTGAGATAAGCCTTAAGAGCATCTAGCTTCTCGTGAGCTATCCTTGCTAAAAGCATGTCATCCACATAGAGTACCAAAATCAGTAAAGAACCATCACGTGCTTTATTTATGTACAAGCACGGATCCATAGCACTATGCCTGTAGCCTTGGGACCGCATGAATGCATCGAATTTATGGTACTATTCCCTAGGTTCCTGCTTCAAGCCATATAGACTCTTCTTTAGCTTGCACACTAGGTGTTCCCTGCCAGGGTCTGAAAAGCCCTTAGGCTGCTCCATGTAAATCTCATCATGCAAGTCCCCATGTAAAAAAATCATCTTGACATCTATCTGGTACAAGTCCAAGTCAAGCTGTGCAACCAAGGCCAAGACTAAGCATAGGGTAGTCATCTTGACCACAGGAGAAAAGACTTCATCAAAGTCAACACCATGCTCCTATTTAAAGCCCTTAGCGAACCAATCGAGCCTTGTATGCCGGCTCGAGTTATCCAAGGGTACTTTTCAGCTTGTACACCCACTTGCATGGCAAAGCCTTCTTACCCTAAGGCAAGGAAACCAAATCCCAAGTCTGATTCTTATGCAATGAGTGAAGCTCAAACTACATAGCTCTCTCCCAAGAGTGACAACCACCCATGTGCATAGCCTCATCATAAGTGAGAGGCTCTCCTGCGTCTGTAACTAGTACATAATCCATAGAGGGTGCAAAACGTTCAAGAGACCGTCTATCTCTAGTAGAATGCTGCAACCCAGGCTTTGCTGCCTGACCAACATCCTGTCTAACATCAGTATGTCTAACATATGTGCCATGAGCATCAGGTGATGATGCACGGTGTCTAGTTAGCCGTGGAGCAAACTATACGGGAGCAGGTGGCTCCTCTTGAAAGATAACTCTGCATACCTCAACCACTTTCTCAGGATGTATATGCATTTTGGCCTCATGAAAGATGACATTATGGCTGGGATCACTTTTTGCACTTGCGTATCCCATAGACTGTAACTCATCTTTCCTGCATCTCCATAGCCAATGAAAATGCATTTGACACTTTTAGGATCCAGCTTATTATGTTTGTCCTTGGGCACATGGTAGAATGCCTCACATCCAAAGACACCCAAATGATCATAAGAGGGGGGCTTGCCTGCCCATACCTTCTCTGCAACCTGAAAGTCAATGCCACTGCTAGGTGACCTGTTAATGAGATACACTGCAGTAGTAACTACCTCAGCCCAAAAGTGTTGCAATAAGATAGCTTGGCTAAGCATGCTATGGACCCTTTCCTAAATGGTCCTATTCATGCGTTCAGCCATACCATTCTGGAGAGGGGTGTAAGAGGCGGTCAACTAATGCTTAAAACCTCGCTCATCACAAAATTGCTCAAAAGCACATGATACATACTCACCCCCATTATCTAACCTTAGGCATTTCAGTCTATTCCCAAACTGGTTCTCTGCTAATGCAAGCCAATGTTGAAATGTGTCTAAGACATCGGATTTTCTCTCTATGGGATAAGCCCAAACCTTATGTGAGTAATCATCTATGAAAGTAACAAAATACTTTGCCCCACCTAGTGACTGACAGGGCATGGGCCTATATACATCTGAGTGTATAAGAGCCAAGGGCTCACCCATGTGTTTCTTACCAGACTTTTTATGCGTATTCCTGGTTTGCCTACCATACAAACAATGATCACAAGAATCAAAATGCAAAGAGTCAAAAGGCAGAAGATAGTGCAAAGCACATAGCATTTTCATTCCTTTAAGGGACATATGCCCCAAACAAGCATGCTAAAGGGATACATGGGGGATAGAACCCATAGAAAAAACATGATTCAAGGTAGATCCAAAGACAAGTAAGGGATAGAGGCTTCCTGACTTGGCACCTCTTACAAGCACAAGCCTACCCTGAGTAATCTTCCATGCAAAGTCTCCAAAAGACATAAAATACCCTACACATCAAGGTGTCAAGCTGGCATAAGGCTGTGAGTCAACACAGGTACATGGCATACATCATACAAAACAAAAGAACTACTAGAAGGAAACTACAGCCTAACATCTCCAATGCCCATAATGTCAAGAGACCTATCATCACCAAGACGCATAGAACCAGAGATGGTACGATAGGTATGAAACCAATCTCTACAAGGTGTCACGCACCCGAATCCAAAAGCCAGCACTGCGCATACATAGAATGTGTCTCAAAAGCTTTTAAGGAATTGCATGAGGAAGTTGCAAGTATGTAATTCTCATCTGAATCAGTGGCGTGCATGACGTTATCCTCTTCTATCTTCACACTGGACTTTGCAGGTACAATACTACACTCAGAAGACTTTTCCTGCACTTTCTCTTTTCCCTTTTTCTTGCACTTATCATCGCACATCTTATGGTACTGCGACCTAATATGTCTTGCTTTCCCACAATAATGATAGGTAAGATTGGAATTTTTTCCACGGGACTTAGTGTAGCCACATGACTTTGACCTAGACTTTTGAGAGTCCTTGCCCTTATGATCATTATCATGCCTGCCATGTCTGCCACCTCTAAAGATCAATGCTTGTGAAGAGCGGGAAGCATCATTGTTTCTCCTGTTGATTTCCTCAGTGACCAATAAAGCACTCTTAACATCTTTGATTTTCATCCCATCAAGCTTGTTCCTGCATATGGCAGTACGGAAGACATCCCATGATTCAGGCAAGGTGCCAAGCAGAAACAACGGGTGCAAGTTGTCTTTTAACTCAATACCCTGTGATAATAGATTCTTCGTGATAGCATGAAATTGACTGAAATGAGATTATAGGGATGTCCCCTCCTTTATGCAAAGGTCCATTAACTGATTTAGCCAATACATCTGTGACGCAGGACTCTACTGCACATAAAGCTCCTAAATCTTCTCCCATAAGTCCCACGCACTCTAATTCTCATCTTTAACAGCATTATGATGGACCTCTTCTGAGAGTGACAAGATAATGGTAGACTTGCATAGATCATGATCTTCCATCCAAACATCATCATCCATATCCTTGGGTTTAACACCCTTGAAACACAAGGATTTAATTTGCAACTTCTTCACCAAAACCTCCATATCTGGGACTTCCAATACCCATAGTTGGTATCATCCAACTTGGCAATGTTAAAGAGACCTGTGTCTTTTAGATGACCAACCATACTATCCCAAATCAAAGCAAAAATGCAAAATTGTAGGTTGTTGTAATTAGCAGAAAATGCACTAAAACCACTGCTAAAAGTGGCTGAAAGAGTGGAGATCACCAAGAGAACCACCTGCCCACCAAATATGACTAAGAGAACATCAAACAGTAAGCATTACACTCATACAATGCTCGAAATCTACAGATTTCAGCTTGCTGGAATAAATTACAGCAATATGTAAACTTGTCCCAGAGTGAAGCAATCACTGATGCAAATGTCACTATAGCTGCCAGGTATCAAGATACAACCAACAGTGAGTGTCAAGGGGCAAGAAGGTACCAAGAACTATCAAACCAATAACCTGTCAGGCAAGAGACATCTCATAGGTCTAGAAGTCATGCATGTAATGGGTCTCGAGGTAAGAGAAGAGATTAAGCACAAGCACAACTGATAGAGCAAGAAGCTCAATGCATAACCACCCAAGATGCATACAAAACTGAGAAACATGTGACAGAGATAGGTGCCTGCCCCAATATGCGTATCAAATCAGCCCACTACAGACTAACTGCAGACATAAAGCTCTCAAGAGAGCAAATGCATGTAACTATCCCACAAGCTCAAGCTCAAGTGTAAGTAAAACTCTGTGTATATTCGAATATGCCAAGAGGCTCCCACTGGAAGTAAAGTCAGATGAAAATAGAGCAAGCAACACTCAAATACATCGAGTACATAGCATCAGACATTCCAAATCCCAGTAGGGTATATCCGGAGCATAAATCCCAAGCTATCTCAGACCCATAAAGCATAAGCATGAAAGCATTCAAATAGCATGTAACTGACAACCAAATGTAATGCCCAATAGATCCAAAATTCTCAAATACATCCAAAGATGAAGCTCCAAGTGAATGTCAAGCATGGGCAAACCAAGTGGCATCCATATCTGACCAAAGCATAAATGCAAGAAGCCTAAATGTCAAGCAATGACAAACTCCAACAACCACAGTCTGTGGCCGAGCCTTCCTTTATTCAAACTGTCACTAAAAGAATAAAGAATAAGTGACTGTGATGGGTGCCCACTGAGGGCTGAGATGATGAACGGGTTGCCTCTTACCCATCCAACCTCCAATCCTCACTAAGAGAACTAAAGAGGGGCACCACCTAGCCAAAGAGAGGATGGGCTAGGACATCCCTATGTTCAAAGAGAATCAAGAGAGCCAAGACACAAATTTACAAGAGAGAATATATGTGCTAGACACCACATTGGAATATAAGAGAGAGAGATGAGAGGTGAGGGAGACAAGAGGAGAAGAGGTAGAAGAAGCTCGTCATTATGCTACATGGAATGAGAAGATGAGAAGAGAGGGAGATAATAGGAGAAGAGGTAGAGGAAGCTTGCCGTTATGCTACATGGAATGAGAAGATGAGAAGAGATGGAGATAATAGGAGAAGAGGTAGAAGAAGCTTACCATTATGCTACATAATAAAAGAACTCACTCATAGCTTCCCTCAAAGAGATGAGGGTATTCTAGAGCGCTCTCATGGGCTTGTCATTGTCTCTCTCCCTCTCTTCATTCTCCATGGGCTCTTTATATAGCCTCCATGAGGGATTAGATTAAGCTAATCTTCTTGATTAACTTAATCCTAGATGATGTATGGCATCTTTGAAAATATGGAGCATAGTGAATGGGACAAGTCCCCACCTTGGTCATCATGCAAGAAGCCAAGGGTGGTGGTAGACAACATAGAAAAATGGAGCTAGATTACAAGAGGTGGGTGCCCAAAGCACATTATTATAATATATTTACAAGAAGGATAGAGTGGAAAGTTGGTGTGGTGAAAGAGAGAAGAAAATTGCATATAGCCAGCAGTCTGCGCCTTCGTAACTTCAAATCCGTGAGGAATTTGAAAAAAGTTTCTTCTGCAACTTTGTAGACCAGGTCGAAACAGATCGGCCTTCGCGGGAATTTTCTTGAAATTAGCTTTTTCTTGAGAGTTATTGAGATTATAAAAAAGGCTTCCAAAAGCTGCTTTGACTTTAGTATCCCATATGTATATAAATACATATAAGCATGTGACAAAAGGGGTCCATGCTTGTAAGCTTTTGTGCAAGATCCAAATGACACCATGATGTGGATATTGACTTGTGTGCAAGGGTGAGGTGTCCTCTAATGATGGTGATAGATTCCAAATCTTAGTGATGTAGACGGGGCCCATGTGTAGTTGGAGGCTAGTCCTTTGAAAAATCTATGCATTCACTCAACTCCTAGGTGTAATCCATTTTCATCTTCACTAAGATAACCGTCCCTTTTACCCTTTACATTGACATGCCTTCTAAGAACTTGTTCCTCCCATTTGCTAGAGTTATCATAATCGAGAAGCAATGTAGCATACCTAGTGCTTGAAGAGTAAACCCAGAGTGATATGGTAGGCTCTTGATAGGGGCTTTGGCCAAAATTTTGTGGTAGTAATCCGGGTTGTAAAAAACCCGGATCATTAGCCCTCCCCTTAGGCTAGAGGTATTCATGCCTCTAGCTTGATAATGATGGTCCAATAGAGCAAGGAGGACTGCACCCCCTCATTGGTGGCTCTTCATTGAATGACTGCTCCCAAGTGTTCATATTTCTTTGAAAATAAGGCTTCAGTCGCCATCCATTTACCCTTGTCTTGTGAACCTTCCCATCCATGTCACCTAGCTTATAGCTGCCATTTGGATATCTCCTTATGACCATGAATGGCCCTTCCCACTTGAACACAAGTTTAGCATCCTTTCTGTTATCGAAGCGGTTATCATAGCGTAGCACAAGTGATCCTTCCCTTATGTATTTGCTAGCCAGCTTCTTATTAAAGGTCTTCCTCCTCTCTTCAGCCTGCATGGAATAGTGTTGGACTGCTGCTTCTCTATCTAACTCCAGCCTCTCTAGATCCAATATCCTTTCCTCTAACTTCTTATCTTGATTCTTCTCTTGACTGGCTACTAAAACACGTAAACTGGCCAGTTCCACCTCTATAGGAAGCAAAGCTTCTTGGCCATAGACGAGGTGAAATGGAGTATAGCCAAGCGAGGTTCTAAATGAAGTCCTGTAGGCCCAAAGAGCTGCATTCAATTTTTTATCCCAGTGCTTGGGGTGCATGTGTACCTGCTTGGTAATTATCTTACAAATTAGCCCATTTACTTTTTCGACCAAACCATTACACTGTGGATAGTAGGGAGTAGAATGCCTGTGCTTGATTTTTAGCCTTTCCATTAGCTCCCCTACTAGGTTTGCCCTAAAACCAGGACCCCGATCAGAGATAATTTCCAAAGGTGTGCCAAACCTGCAACAAATATTTTCAAACACAAATTTTCCCACTTCTTGGGCTGTGATCCTACTAGTTGCTGAAGCCTCTGCCCACCTCGTCATGTAGTCCACTCCCATTATGATGTATTCCTTGCCAGATTGAGTTCGTGGGAGTGGTCCTATTGCATCAATCCCCCATTTCTCAAATGGGCCATATGTAGTTATGGGATTTTGTTCCTCATGCACTAGCTTCCTTGGTCCGGCCTTTTGGCAATCGTCACAAGTGCGGCACCAATGTTGCACATCTCGATGTAGACTAGGCCACACAAAACCGGCTTGGAGAATCTTTCTGCTGGTTATTTCTTGAGCAAAATGTCCACCACAAACCCCTTCATGGCAGCTCTTAATCACATCTATAATCTCCTTTGCTGTTGGCACCCTTCTAAGCACTGCATCCTTTCCTTTGCAATACAACACATCATTTATCAAGCGGTATTTAGTGGCCTTAGTAGCTAGCCACCTTTTCTCACTTTTACTCATATGTGTAGGTGTCTCACCTTGCTCGAGAAAATAAAGCACATCTTGTAGTTGAAACTTGCCTTGAAACAAGGGAAGCTTTACGGCAATGATGCCCACCATTGCCTCTTTCAATTTTTCAGCTGCTAGAGCATCTGCGTCGCCATTTGTGCGCCTTGGCACAAAATAGATTTGGGCTTTCTGTAGCTTTCTCATGAGAGTTTTAGCTTCCCTCATTTTCACTGCTAAGTTATCATTTTTACAAGCCCAGATTCCTTTCATTTGCTTAACAATGAGCATAGAATCCCCAAAAACATTAAGCCGAGTGATACCATGTGAGAGACACCACCTCAAACCTAAAAGCAAGGCTTGATATTCTGCCTCATTGTTAGAATGGACATCCTCCAAGCTGATACCTTCTCCATAAAGTTTGTCACCTTCGGGACTGAACACCACTATTCCTGCTGCCGCTCTATCTTTAATACGCTTGTTGGCTCCATCAAAGTAGAGGGCATGGGCATTCTCCACCCGTGGCGGCTCCTCAAGAGGAGGTGTCTCCTCTTTTACCTTTCCCTTCTCATTTTCCTTCTTTTGATGGCATCTATGGGTCAACAAATCAGCTAGACAAGCTCGAGTAGAATCCTCCACCTTGAAGGTGTAGTCAAACTCTTGGAGTTGTATCACCCACTTAGCGATTCTAGCTGAAACATCCATGTGCTGTAAGGCATAGGGAAAATGCTCTTCTGTCGTGATCACTGTGAATGGCCTAGGAAGAAGATAAGGACGAAACTTTCTTATAGCAAACATTAGAGACAAAACCATTACCTCGACCATCTTGTACCCTCGTTCTGATGCTGTCATTACTCTACTAGAAAAGTAAACCGGTCTCATTAGTCCAGTTTTAGCATCCTTTTGTATTAGTGCTGCCCCTAGAGCATTGTCCCCAAAACTCGGGTTGACAAAAAACTCTTGATCCCAACAAGGCTGTAAAATTATAGGAAGGGTGCTAAGAGCCTTCTTCACCTCGTGAAAGCACCTTTCACTTTCGTCACTCCACAAGAGCTCCTCGGAGTGGGTTAACTGTTGCAGTGGAAATATTAATTGGGAGAGGAGATGAATGAACCGCCCCATATATCGCACCTTCTGAATGAAAGAGGTTAGTTGCTTCACAGAAGATGGTGATGGCACCGCCAATAGGGCCTTAACTTTGTTTGGATCTGCTTCAATGCCCCTCTCACTTACGACATGCCCTAACAAAGTTACACTGCTTTCGCCAATGCGACACTTCTCATGGTTTAACTGCCCCCCCATTTGTGCGAGTCGGTTGAAAGCTTCATCCACCTTCCCTAAATGTAGAGCCTTAGAACTATAAATACAAAAATCATCAATAAAGACCCTGATGGATTTCCCAAAATATGGCTGGAAGACATAATTCATGAATCGCTGGAAGGTAGCTGGGGCATTTGTTAATCCAAATGGCATTACTTTGTAAGCAAAACAACCCCAAGGTGTAATGAAGGTGGTCTTCTGTTGATCCTCCTCAGCTATTCGGATCTGGAAATAACCTGAATACCCATCACAAACAGTGTATCTCTCATGCCCAGCCACCTCGTTGAGTATTTCATCCTGAAAGGGAAGAGGAAAGTGATCTCTCTTAGTTGCGGCATTTAGCGGCTTGTAATCCACACAAATCCTCCATTTTCCATTCTTCTTGGGTATCACCACCACAGGTGAAACCCACTCTGAATCCCCTATTGGATAGATAAAGCCTGCCTTTAAAAGTCGTTGCACCTCAGTGAGTAGAGCATTTTGTTGAACTACTCCCAATCGTCGTACTCGCTGCACCACTGGCCGTGCTCCCTCTTTTAGATTAATGTGATGTTGTACTGCTGTCACACCTGTGATGTGTTCATACTCAGAAATAAAAAGTGCAGAGTGTTTTATCACCACTTCCATGTAGGCTGCCTTCTCCTCAACTGATAGATCCTTAGCCAACATTTTTTCTAACCCCTCCTTCTCGACCTTTGGAAGCTGCTGCGGAATTTCACTACTAGAAGGCCCTTTTAATGTAATCCCCATCACTTCTAGAGAGCTTTCTTCCTCCTCATTAGAAGACTCTCCCTCTGTCATAGATGACCAACCCTCGCTGGAACTCCATTCATCAGTGGTGGTTTCTAACACAAGATCCTCCTGTCGGCCCTCCTTCATGTTGTAGATAGTGCTCTTCCATTTTTTATGCAGCCCCTTTTGTGGCCTGAGCTCTAAAGCCCCTGTCTCCCAATCTTGTCTGGCTTTCATTCCCATTAGCCATGGTCGCCCAAGAATGAGCGGATAGCCATCCCCCTTCACTGGCATCACATACATGTCAAGCTCCAATTGCACTCCACACACCTTTACCTTGACTTTCTTTATAACTCCCAAACAATTTACTACCACATTGTTAGCCATTTTGGCCCCAAATTTAGTAGTTTCATTTACCTCTAATCCCAAACGATGCATCAACTTTTCCGTCATGACACAAATCTCTGCACCTCCATCCACATATGTTTTTGACACTCTCTGCCCATTGATTTCGGCTTCCACTAGAGGTACAATATCTTTCATCTTTCTAGCCTGGATTGCATTCACATGTCTATTCTTCATGGGTCTAATGCTTACCATCTTTGACCATTGTCGCCGCACTGTTGGAGATAGATGTAGTAATTGTGGCCATGAAATTTTTGGCCCTTGATTCCTCACATCAGCAAGCAAATCATAAGCTCTAGTACCTTTACCCAAGGGAAAATCATCTGGCTCAATGTGTCGGCGTGAGCGAGCCCTCCTCTTTTTATTGGTGCGTGTCTTTGCAGCCACTGATGACTCTGCCTCCTCTTCCATATTTTCAACCTCCTTTGGTGGTGTAGGCTCCATCTTCTCAATTCTCCGGGCTTTCTTCACCGGCATTGCTTCAACCTCTACTACTTTGGCCTTCCCTTTGACATCACTCTCATCTAAACTAATTATCCTAACATCATGATTCTCTGGCGGTTGGACAGGCAAGGGCGGCACCTCTGCAAGTGGTCGAGGATACTGGAGAACTTGAACCGGTGGTGGAGGCCTTGGATTCGGTGGAACAAACCTTTCCCTAGGTGGTGTCACTTGTTGTCCCCTCCTTCTTGGTTGGAACCCATTTCCTGGAAAACGCCTAGGATGAGGGCAAAAGTACATACCATGGCCAGTCTCCCCACAATTATAGCAAACATACTCTCTTTCTTGTCTTCTTGGACCTCGATTGCCTTCATTTATGAGGGGAGGGGGCCGCACTCCTTGCACCAAATTTAATGAAAGGCTTTCGAGTTGATTAGTAATGCGTTGTAGGAGCTCTTGCTGTGGTATCTCTGGTTCAGGTGGGGCCTCTGCTATTTCTCTAGGCCTTTGCATGGTTGGTAAAACCTGTATGGGCTCAACTCCCCCCTTCACTTGGGCTTGATACTTCAATTTTCTATCTTTCTCTCTCGCATAAGTGACTGATTCTTCATATGATGTGGGAAACTTTCCTTTGACCTTCTCCCTTAGTAGAGGATGGAGTCCGGCTAGAAAACAATCTTTCTTAAGGCAATCAGGTACTCTTTCTCCCTCGGCTAAAGATGTTGTCCATTTATCCCACAATTTTATAAACATGCCTTCATAGGTTTGGTACTCCCCTGCTATGGTTTGGCGAAGATCTAAGAGTTGTCTCCAAATATCTTCAGGTGGCTCTGTATCTTGGTACTTGTGCATGAATGCGGTCTTGAGATTCTCCCAATTACCCCTTGTAGCCTCTGGGAGAGCTTGATACCACACTCGAGCATCACCCTTAAGAACTAAAGGGAAGGCCCGTACTTTGGTTGCTTCATCATCCCGGCCTGTGACTAGGAAGGCCATTTCTAAGTCATCCAAAAAGTCCAGAGATTTCTCCCCTTTGTGCCCAAAAAAACTTGGAAAAGCCATGATAGGAAGATGTTGGCCTAGCTCAATACAAAATAAAGATGAACACGTCTAGGCCCAAGTCATATCTTATTAAGGGTAGAATAAATGGATTTACAGATGCATTAATCTCAGCAAGACGACGAGGGCCCAATAAGACCCTTATAACATTTTGAAACCTGAGCTTTGTGCTAACAATTATGTGCACGATTTGTCTAGCAAGTGGACGGATAGGTCCATACAAGTCCCTATGGTTCATGGGATACACTTAGAGTAGAATGAATATGTGCACATTAAATGAGATGTTATAATCCAAAATAGGGAGTATTATGGGATCAGGAGACAACAAGATCTCTCTCAACCTCTCAGCTCCAAAATAGAAGACCAACCTTTGCTGAAAATGTATCTTTCTACTAATGCACACATCCACCCGAATGTTTTGAACCGATTGAAAGTTGTAGAAAGTAGGAGTAGTCATTTATGCATTAACTACAAATTTACACTACAAACTTTCATGAAGCGTGTCGTTGAAGCTATGGCCTCTTAGATCCCACCATTCGAGAGATGCGAAGGATTTGCTCACCACTGATTAGCGTAGCTTTTGTGTGACCATCATCAGCCTTGTAAAGTTCATAGGCTTCGATAGCTATCTTTTCAATTACTTTGAGTCTTCTTGCTAGTAGTAGTTGAAGCGCATCACCATATGTAGCCTCTCGCCAATACCGCACACCATTGATGTGTAACTCACCCTCCAAAAACTTGTTAATCCCCGAATTTGAAAGCGCCTTCACCACTTGAAGACGAAGCTCCGTAGGGAGTGTCTTTACACTAGACACCAAGCACTCAACACAATGCCTTGACGTAGAGACTTGATGAGAGCAAGATTTCTCATGAAGCAAAGAAGGATGTGTGTAATTAACTTGCTTTACCTGCATACGTGCCGTTTGTCGATAAAGATCCTTCTTCTCTTGAGCTTCTTTTGGAGACCATTGCGGTACTCTTGAGCGCCGAATCCCTTGAATAGGGTTTGATGAAGATTCCTCCTTAGTGACTTCTTGACAAACACTCGTTGAAGAAGAGGACAACTCCTTAGATGTTTCTTTCTTCATGGAAGTTGTAGAGCATAGCTTGAGAACTCCTCAGCGGGGGCACCAAAAATGAGGGCTGAGATGATGAACGGGTTGCCTCTTACCCATCCAACCTCCAATCCTCACTAAGAGAACTAAAGAGGGGCACCACCTAGCCAAAGAGAGGATGGGCTAGGACATCCCTATGTTCAAAGAGAATCAAGAGAGCCAAGACACAAATTTACAAGAGAGAATATATGTGCTAGACACCACATTGGAATATAAGAGAGAGAGATGAGAGGAGAGGGAGACAAGAGGAGAAGAGGTAGAAGAAGCTCGTCATTATGCTACATGGAATGAGAAGATGAGAAGAGAGGGAGATAATAGGAGAAGAGGTAGAGGAAGCTTGCCGTTATGCTACATGGAATGAGAAGATGAGAAGAGATGGAGATAATAGGAGAAGAGGTAGAAGAAGCTTACCATTATGCTACATAATAAAAGAACTCACTCATAGCTTCCCTCAAAGAGATGAGGGTATTCTAGAGCGCTCTCATGGGCTTGTCATTGTCTCTCTCCCTCTCTTCATTCTCCATGGGCTCTTTATATAGCCTCCATGAGGGATTAGATTAAGCTAATCTTCTTGATTAACTTAATCCTAGATGATGTATGGCATCTTTGAAAATATGGAGCATAGTGAATGGGACAAGTCCCCACCTTGGTCATCATGCAAGAAGCCAAGGGTGGTGGTAGACAACATAGAAAAATGGAGCTAGATTACAAGAGGTGGGTGCCCAAAGCACATTATTATAATATATTTACAAGAAGGATAGAGTGGAAAGTTGGTGTGGTGAAAGAGAGAAGAAAATTGCATATAGCCAGCAGTCTGCGCCTTCGTAACTTCAAATCCGTGAGGAATTTGAAAAAAGTTTCTTCTGCAACTTTGTAGACCAGGTCGAAACCGATCGGCTTTCGCGGGAATTTTCTTGAAATTAGCTTTTTCTTGGGAGTTATTGAGATTATAAAAAAGGCTTCCAAAAGCTGCTTTGACTTTAGTATCCCATATGTATATAAATACATATAAGCATGTGACAAAAGGGGTCCATGCTTGTAAGCTTTTGTGCAAGATCCAAATGACACCATGATGTGGATATTGACTTGTGTGCAAGGGTGAGGTGTCCTCTAATGATGGTGATAGATTCCAAATCTTAGTGATGTAGACGGGGCCCATGTGTAGTTGGAGGCTAGTCCTTTGAAAAATCTATGCATTCACTCAACTCCTAGGTGTAATCCATTTTCATCTTCACTAAGATAACCGTCCCTTTTACCCTTTACATTGACATGCCTTCTAAGAACTTGTTCCTCCCATTTGCTAGAGTTATCATAATCGAGAAGCAATGTAGCATACCTAGTGCTTGAAGAGTAAACCCAGAGTGATATGGTAGGCTCTTGATAGGGGCTTTGGCCAAAATTTTGTGGTAGTAATCCGGGTTGTAAAAAACCCGGATCACCCACCACCTACAGTGTGCAATGGCAGGTATTGTCAGTGTAGTAAAGTGTAATAATACACGGGCGACTAGGCAAAGACGCCTTTACCCCCAACAAGTCATCCTCCTCAGTGTGCCAATGTTCCATGACATACATGCTATGAACTTTGACCTTAGCTGTCTTGTATGGACATTTGGAGGCATGATCAGCACTGTACTTTTCTCCACACTTAAAGCATAGGCCCTTTTCCTTTCGTTCCTTCACAACATTTGGGGAGATGAACTATTGATTATTGGATCCATGGTACGGTGATGTTGCGGACTATTTATTTACAGCATACTTATTCTCAGCATTAGAGTCCGATGTTGTCCCAAAAGTGCCCATTTTTCTTTCAGCATGGAAGGCGGGGTAAGTATGTACTTTGGGGCCATTATTAGGCATAGAAGTGCCTCAAAAACTACCTCTGTATGGGGCTGATCGTAAAGGAATGTAGGCTGTCCAACACCTTGTTGAAAATGCTCATTGTTACCATACTTTCTTGCATATCTCTCAGCCAATTCCATTGCATCAAACAGTGTGGTAGGTTTTTGGGTCATGACATTTTTCGATAGGCTCAGTTCCAACCCATAGATGTACTTGTGCAATTTAGCATCATCACTAATTCTCTCCACATACATGGTCAAGTTCATGAACTGATTTGTGTATTCATGAATAGTGAGGTAACATTGGTTAAGAGTATACCATTGTCTTGCCAAACCATTCTTTTTCCACAAGGAACACAAAAACTTGGACCATATGCATTTTAAAATCTTCCCAGTCAATGAACTGTTGATTCTCTTAATTGATAAAGTGCCACCATGTGTGGGAAAACCCTTCCAAGTGCATAGAAGCAAAAAGTATTTTCTAATCATTAGTATGGGGGTAGATATTGAAGTAGGACTCCAACTTGGACGTCCATTCCTCCAAGTCAAATGGTGAGGGGGATTGCCCATTGTACTTCATTAGGATGATCTTGTCACGCAGATCATTGGGGCCATGCCGCCCATGAAATCCTTGCTGTCCATACATCCCGTGGTGGCCATACATGCATTGCTGTCCATACATCCTATGTGGTGCATTAAGCCCATGTTGTCCATTATAACCATGTTGTCCATGATTGCTAGGCTGGCCATTTGTACCATATTGTCCTTGATGGGGCTGATTCATGTGGGGTGCATGGGGAACTCCTAGGGACACCCAGGGTGGGAGAAGGCCTCAAGTGGATGTTGGATGCATGGTGGATGGGGAAATTTAATAGGGGCTCATCATGCATATGAGAGGGTTCCCCGATCTCATAGGTAGAAGGGGAAATACCCTTAGCATCCAGTATACCCTATGGACCATGCAATGGTTCCTGATGCGGAGGATTTCTAGACTCATGCCTAGAGTCATTAGTCTTCTCTTGGGATGAAGCGGTCACTAATTGAGCAACAAGAGTAGTGAGCTACTCCAAGGTCTGTTAAGTATTGAGTTTGAGAGAGCCATGTACTCGATCACTTCATCAAACTTGGACATCATTTGGTAGTGGTTCGTGACCATATTATTATGTTGTTCCATATGGCAAAGCTCATGTTTGCAGAGGGTGTGATTGAGAAGGGTGTACGGGTCCATTTCAGGCATTTCCTCCTATATATCACCATGGTAATCTTGTGCCAAGCTTGGTTCCTCATTCATGGAGGTCCGGGAGTCTCTAATCTCCCTTTAGAGTTCCTCTTGGGCCTTGCTTTTGCCTTTCAGACCCGCCATCTGGATGCCTGTGGACTTGCTGTCAGTAAAAGGTGTATAACTCTTTGTAGGAAACTTTGATTCATGAGGTTTTCAGCTTAGGTAGTAGGAGACAAAGTCCACTTTGAGATGAGCTATTAACCTTTGTGATAGAAAATGATCAGAATTTTTTGTAATGGGTTTACTGTGCCTGGTCTGCACCCTATCCACAGTGACCCTAGTGCACAAAAATGGGCATAACTTGCAAACTGTAGCTTCGATTGGGGAGGTTTCTGATTCAAATTGGAGGGGACGAAGCCCTACTTCGAGGTGAGCTACAGGGTTCACTCCCAAATTCAAAAAAAAAAATTCTGCAATAGGGTCTTCTTGACAATCTTGCAAGGACTGTGACAAAAAACATTGCCTATCTCTTATTGCCAAGGTCTTGCATGGATAGAGCATGGTTGAAGGGGCCTGATCAACGACATAAATAGCATAATCCCAATCATCATTGCATACCCATTGGCTATGTCATTAATGGATAAGTACATTCATTGTCATACATCTCTTTTGACTACATGCACATCAAGTGTCATACATGGGTGCCATTAGCATTGTGGGGTTTCCAAGAGGGATCATTGGGTTAGGGGACTGGAGCTCATGGAAGTACCTGTACATGCATACAAGTATTGGGCTCCGAATCACTGGGAGGTGGGAAAATTTCTCCTCGGGCCGGGTTGTGCACCCCTTTAGGGTCTTAAGTGGTAAGGGAGGGTCACCTCTCTTTTGTCTTACCACTTCGCCTGGCATCGGCCTTTTTCCTTAGCCGGAGTATACATGACAGACATTTTTAATAAGCAATCAATATGAGATGCATTGGAAAGAAGACATTGGGCCTTTTTCATGAGATGCAAGGAATGATAAAGGTTGGGGTAGGGGTTAACTTGGCAATCCAGTGACTCACTGGCTGCTAGTTACCCAATTTACAATGGTTATTATTCATTTTGGGCTCATCAAAGATCACAAGAAAAAATGGGGGTTAATGTTAGCCATTACAATAAATTTTAGGAAGAGTTATGATGCATGCACACAGAGAGGATTGAACTATTAAACCTATGTAATCTTGAATCTCGCCAACAATTGATTAAGCTTAGCAAGTGGCTAAATTGAGAGATTAAGATTAGATTGGCATACATGTTTAATGCTTGGGAGGTGCGTTGAAGTGATGCCCAATTGCTCCATTCATCAAGTCCGGTTTTTGGTTGGCGAATCCATGGAACAAGATTTCAGCATTGAATGCTCCTACTGATGAGGAAGGCTCCTGTGCTTGTCCCCGAGCTTGAGCTTCAAAGATGGGAAGCTTCAAGTGAAGCTTTCATGGCTGCCCACAAATCTCCCATGCATGCTAAACTCAATATCTTCATCTAGGCAAGAGAAATCATACATGGGCTGAAGGGCTTGTGGGGTTTGAGCTCTCAAGGTCACGTATGGCTTTAGCTTAAAGAATCCATGGCTACCCCAAACTATTCCAAACAGTCCAACTGCTGTCCACCTTGGGCCTGAATCCTGGGAGCAAGAGTGCCAAGGGAGTGAGAGCAATATGCTGAAATAGTGCCCTGGAGTGGCAGGGAGGGGAGGGCAATAAGAGGAGAAGGCCAGGAGGGCTGGGGAAAGGCAGGCAGAGCAGGGAATAGCAATGCAAAATGCGCCGCAATTTGCAGGCTATTCCCTAGGCTCTCTTCCTAGCTGTGCCCCTCCACAAGGGTGCTGCCCTTGCTCAAGGGCAAGTGGGGAAGACTCCTGGAACCTCAGATGGGGACTCCGATGGCTGCTCCGGGGCAAAAGAAGAGTTCTTCTCTATTGTGTGGCTATGGCAGCTTGTCTGGGAGGAGAGAGAAAGGGGGTGGAGCAAAAAGTCATTGAGGTTTTTCCGTCTTCCAACTTGTCGGACTCTAAACTTGGCCTCAAACCCTTAAAATTTGCATGAAATCTTACCTCTAATTAGTTATGCCGACAGCGCATCTACATACACATCTAAAAACACATCTAGACTATCAGCCAAACGCGCCTACGGATGCAAAAAGTTGGACCATATTTTCAAAAACTGTTATAATAAATGGCGGGAAGCCTCCATAGATTGTCTGAAGCATGTAAAGAGAGAGAGAGACAAACAGACAAAGAGAAAGCAAATAATATTGAGAGAGAGAAGAAAAACTCACCTTCTTTGCTTGTTCCGACGGATGGCGGCTAGGTTGCAAGCTCCTTATCCTCCTCCTCCCTTCCCTTGTTAGGTTGCTTGATTCTTCTTCTCTTCCTTGTTGTTTGGCTCTTTTTCTTTACTCTCTGGCTCTTCCTTCCTCCTCTTTTTACTCTTATTTCCTTCCCTCCTTGTCTTCATGAAGTGATAGATAGACATGATTAGTGATGTCGAGCTCGAACTACAGAAAACGCGCAAAAAACGCAGGAAAACACTAGAAGAAAGCCACGACTTTTTTTAAAAAAAATTTATATTCACGTGGCGCGTTTGTAAGTGTGTGATTGCACGTCTATATGCACAGATAAAAGATATTACATGCGCTTATAGACGCAGTTACAATTAAACTTATTAAAATGCTAGCTTATGGTTGTTTTTGCATCAACATGACTTTCCTAGTTTCTCAATATTAAAATGTTTGTCTCCATGTTGTAAGTATCAAAATATTTAGGGAATATGACATATATGCCAAATGGAATCATATATGTCCTTATGATTCAGGTATAATTATGTTGTCATCTTCTACTAGTATGGGACATGCTGAGTCAACAAACAATACATCCTCCAGTGAGAACGAGACATTGCGTCTTCACAATCGAGACGCTTGGCTATGACGGAAAATCAAATGTATGTGTGATCGTTGTCAAGTATGTTTTTTTCAAGCACGTCGAATCAGAATGTTACACCTCAGCATGTACGGAGAGTGGGACCAAGAAAAAGACACAGTAATTTTTACTATATTTGCACAAATATTATTGGTCTATATTGCATCTTCACCATTAAACAAACCTCCTTTTTTTTAATTGAGTAGGATGTGGTACTACACCCTCAAATGGTTCCTCCAAGGCGTCGAGAGGCTGCAAAGTGTTGACGCGAGGAGGCAAAGTCCTCAAGAAGAGTAGAGACTAATGACAACGATAGCAGCCCTCTTCAAATGCCCCATCAAGTTTTGGAGGAAGATATTTTGGACAACATGGTGCACGATTTATTTTCCCATGAGGTTTGGGGGGGGCACCACTAGAGAGACAGATGACCCACTACACATAGCGTCGAAAACTCCATTGTACGAAGGTTGCACATACTCCATTCTACGAGCATCTCTCGAGATATTGAACTTACAAACCATTTATGGATGGAGTAATGCTAGCTTGAATGCATTATTGAAGTATATATCATTTGATATTAATTTATAAATGCTTCTAGACAATATTCGCTGCTTATTAACTCTGTTTGCACAATATATGCAGGTTATTGTCACAATATATGGAGGAGCTAGAAATGCTATGGAGAGGTATTGAGGTGCAAGATGTGAGTACATCATCGTCCTCTAGAGATTTCACTTTAAAGGGCATGTTGTTGTGGACCATGCATGACTTTCTAGGCTATGGAGAGCGTTCAAGTAGTTGTGTACTCTATTTTAATCATTCTTACTCTTAATCAAATATATGTAATCATTAATCCACTTGTTTCTACAGGTTTAACTACATCAGGATATCATGCATGTCCAATTTGCGGTCCTTCTCTGGTTTCTTCTAGACCGACACGCTTGAAGAAGGTTATCTATGACAATCATCATCGTTTTCTTCCTATTACCCACCCCAAATATCCAACCCCCCACTAATGGGAGAACTCCACAATCTCTGACCATTCAAGAATGGAAGGATACTTGGACACACGCCAATGATCATCCTCCACTCGGCATGAGTCAGTAACTAGTTTACTTCTTTTCTTATAGAATCTAGAGAAACAAATCTCGCTTGATACATCTATCTTCATGATCAAGTGGCTCAAAGGTGGTGAACAAGATGTCTATTCTTGGGATTACAATGTTATATAGTAAAATATAAAATGTTTCTAAAGAACAAAATCAAGCATAAGGAGTTGTTAGCAATTTTTAGGATTACAAAAATGTCGAGAGATTTTCTTTATTGGTTTTTCTTCTTCAAGAGAGCAACATGAAATGGAAAAATACAAACCAAGATCTTCTAATCGAAAATATTTAAGATCCTAAAGCTTCGTGGACTGAAGTCAAATCCTAAAGAATGATTTGGGTCAAGAAAACAACTCAGAGCTAGAGAATGCTAATAGTGAGATGTATTTTCTTTTTAATCACTATGGAACTACAATTACAATGTGTTTGTGGGCTGCCAGCCTGATATTTCATGTGGCAGCTCATTCATTAGGGGAACACAATGCTATCTATAGATTGTAAGTGATGCTTGAGAGAAGGGTTCTTTGTGGTAAATCTTTGGGGGATGGGGGGGGGCTCTCATCACCGATGACAATTGATTGTGGGCTTAACATAATTGTTAGCTTACTAGCTTAATGGAGGAGCACCTCTAATCTAGTATCCATGCTTGATGAAATAGTCTAGAGTGATGGCCAGTGCTATTTGAAGGACCTCTTTCCTTGATGGAAAAACAATGGAAGATCGAGTGGTATGTGAGCAAGAGGTATCTGGCGTAATTGGATGCATTGTGAAGCTATTAAGCTTGTGATGGAGAGGACTAGTGTGCCAACAACCTTGGTTTTGTGTGTTTGTATATTGGTGGTAACAGTGATTTTCAATGTCAAAGGTGACTTTGATTAATGGATAAGGTAGCTCTAAGTTTTGTGTGAAGTAGCATTCATGATTATGATGACATGTAGAAAGTTCTCTGACAAGATCAATGTGTTTTTTGGAAGCTCACCATTCTGAGATTGTTAACAGCACAAGGGTGGTGACTTATGATTAAAACAAAAGGCAAGGAAAAGTAATTATGCTCTAAGCTTTCTCGTCCACCTACAACGCCAACGGGTAAGGGAGAAATGACGAACGTTGAGCAAGGTAACACACTCAGGAAGCTTTGAAAGATGCAGTTCTATTTTGCGTCTGTTAGCGCATGTATACCCACGTCTACTCTACATTCTGGACATGCCAACAGACGTGAAAGCATAATACTAAACAAATAAAAAACTCATACCTTACCTCTTATTAGTTATGCCGACAGCGTGTCTATATAGGCATCTAAAAACATGTCTACACTGTCAACCAGACTCACCTACAGACGCGCAAAGTCGGACCATATTTTCAAAAAATGTTATAAAAAACGGCGCGAAGCCTCTATAGATTGTCTGAAGCATGTAAAGAGAGAGAGAGAGAGAGAGACAAACAGACAAAGAGAAAGCAAAGAAGATTGAGAGAGAGAAGAAAATCTAACCTTCTTTTCTTGTTCCGACGGGTGGTGGCTAGATTGCAAGCTCCTTGTCCTCCTCCTCCCTTCCCTTGGTAGGTTGCTTGATTCTTCTTCTCTTCCTTCCTGTTTGGCTCTTGTTCTTTACTCTCTAGCTCTTCCTTCCTCCTCTTTTTACTCTTATTTCCTTCCCTCTTGTCTTCATGAAGTGATAGATATACATGATTAATGATGTCGACCTCGAACTATAGAAAACGCGCAAAAAACGTAAAAAGGCACTGGTTTGAAAAGAAAGCCACAATTTTTTTTAAAAAATTTATATTCATGTGGCGCATGTATAAGTGCGTGTAATTGTGCATCTATATGTGCAGATAAAAGATATTACATGCACTAATAGACGCGATTACAATTAAACTTATTAAAATGCTATCTTATGGTTGTTTTTGGATCAACATGATGTTCCTAGTTTCTCAATATCAAAATGTTTATCTCCATGTTGTAAGTATCAAAATATTTAGGGAATATGACTTATATGCCAAATGAAATCATATATGTCCTTATGATTCAGGTGTAATTATGTCGTCATCTTCTACTAGTATGGGACATGTTGAGTCAACAAACAGTACATCCTCCAGTGAGGACGAGACATTGCGTCTTCACAATCGAGATGCTTGGCTACAATGGAAAATCAAATGTATGTGTGATCATTGTCGAGGATGTTTTTTTCGAGCACGTCGAATCACAATGTCACACCTCAGCATGTACGGAGAGTGAGACCAAGAAAAGGATAGTAATTTTTACTACTTTATTTGCACAAATATTATTGGTTTATGTTGCGTCTTCACCATTAAACAAAACCTCCTTTTTTTTATTGAGCAGGATGTGGTACCACATCCTCAAATGGTCCCTCCAAGGCATCGAGAGGTTGCAAAGCTTCGACGCGAGGAGGCAGAGTCCTCAAGAAGAGTAGAGATCGATGATGACGATAGCAACCCTCTTCAAATGCCCCATCATGTTTTGGAGGAAGAGATTTTGGACAACATGGTGCATGATCTATTTTCCCATGAGGTTCGGGGAGATGGCGCCACTAGAGAGACAGATGACATGCTACACATAGCATCGAAAACTCCATTGTATGAAGGTTGCACATACTCTGTTCTACGTGCATCTCTCGAGCTACTAAACTTACAAACCATTTATGGATGGAGTAATGCTAGCTTGAATACATTATTGAAGTATATATCATTTGATATTAATTCATAAATGCTTCTAGACAATATTCACGGTTTGTTAACTCTGTTTGCACAATATATATAGGTTATTGTCACAATATATGGAGGAGCTAGAGATGCTATGGAGAGGTATTGAGGTGCAAGATGTGAGTACATCATTGTCCTATTCTTACCCTTAATCAAATATATGTCATCATTAATCCACTTTTTTCTACAAGTTAACTACATAAGGATATCATGCATGTCCAATTTGCGGTACCTCTTTGGTTTCTTCTAGACCGACACGCTTGAAGAAGGTTATCTATGACAATCATCATCTTTTTCTTCCTATTAACCACCCCAAATATGCACCCCCCACTAATGGAAGAACTCCACAATCTTTGACCATTCAAGAATGGAAGGACAATTGGACACACGCCAATGATCATCCTCCACTTGGCATGAGTCCGTAACTAGTTTACTTCTTTTTTTTTGTCTTTAAAGTACACTCCATTATGAGAACTAGAAATAATATATTGTTTGTGCCTTAGATTCTCTATGTTTTTTCGTCTCCCATATTGGGCTGAACTCAAGAGCAATTACCTATTAGACCCCATGCATATATTCAAGAATGTTGCCTCTACATTATGGGAGCACTTAATCGAGGCTCGTGATTCTATCAATGTAAGGGAGGATTTACGTAGCATTGGACATATGAGATGAGCTTGGCCATGTATCGAACCCAAAGGAAAGATCGAGTTACCGCATGCACCTTGGATGTTGTCAAAGACTGAAGAAAAGATGGTGAAGCAGTAGATATGTAGCTTTCGAACTCCCACAGGATATATGAGATGCCTCAAGGGAGCCTTCATAAAGAAAAAGAAAAGAGGTGTGGAGCAACTATCCGGTTCGAAGTCTCACGATTGGCACAAAATGATTCAGGTAAGGATTTTCATAGCCATAAATATATTAATTAGTGGAGTATGTAGACTAATTAACAATGTATGAATATTTACATACCGTTCATCCTTCCTACTAGCATATCCCATTGTGTTTCGAAAGATGTGTGTGATATCATTTACAAGATGGGTGAGCTCCCGAGGTATGTATACATTATACTTATTTTTTAGTTTACATATTACGTACATCAGGTAGTAAACCTGCTTGAATTTATGGACACAAGTAATCATCGTTCTCAATTGCATGTTGGTAGATTTGTGAGTTTGAAGAAAATCGATCCAAATACGTTGCAAGAGGCTCGAGTATTGTCCATTGAGGTGGTTTGTTTGGTGGAGGAAACTTTTCCTCGCTCCATTTTGACTACTCAAGTACACTTACTCATACATCTGATTGATAAGATCACAATTTGTGGGGTAGTTCATGCAAGGTGGATGTTTTTTCTAGAGCGCTTTATGAAAACCCTAAAAGATTTTGTAAGGCGAAATGCACGACCCGAGGGAAGCATGGCTAAGGGTTGGTTACTGCAATCATCCCTTGTACAAATGTCTGAATATCTTACTAAAGTGGACCCCTCTTTACCACAACTATGGAAAGATGATGAAGATTTGAGGATGACCTCTATAATATCTCAAGGAAAAGGAAGGAGCAAAGTGCTAATGAAAGAGGAACTTCGTAAGTTAAATGTATTTTGTGTACTTCACAGCGAAGTAATGAGAAAATGGGTGACACTATATAAAGAAGCAATGTAATATTCTTGCTGAAAATATTACGAGGCCGTGTGAAGTCTTAGGCAAATGACAATGCCGGCATTGTGGTCACGGACGGTGCGGTTTTTAAATGGTACACTCTCCACTGGCCAATCGAGACTTAGGATTAAGAAACCCACATATGTTCGTTTGAACCTCCTCTTGGGAGGAGATCAATATGAAATTGATTAATTTATGGCAATTTTTTTTGTATTATCCCTTCTTTCCCCTAGCCGAAGGTCATGCTGGAGGGAAGGGAGTGAAGCGGGGATGATTCAGCACAGAGCTGGAAGACGGGGGGGAGAATTGCCATGCATTTGGCTGCATGGGAGGGGGAAGGTCTCCTCTCCCTACCCTATAAAAACCCCCTGTCGGGGGTGGAAAGAAAAGGAAGGGAAGAGCTATAACGTCGCCAGTCTAAGAGAGAGAAGAGAGTAACATTGCCTCTGTGTGCACCGTGAGGCTGAAGAAGATCGTGAAGAGGAGAGGAAATTCCGCCTTAGAGCCGCCAACTGCTGTGTCCCTTGTTGCCACCTGAAGCTGAGCACGCCGCCAATGTCGTCCCCAAATCGTTGCTTCATTTCGCCTCCTGCTCGCCATCAATTCGTCAAAATCGTATCCTCTTTCCCCACGTGGATAACTGAAGACCACAGAAGCTTCCAAGAAGCTTCTTGGAAGCTTCTAAGGGGAGGGCTCTCTAAGCCCCCTTCCCTATTGCCTCTCAAGAGGGTTTTTATAAAAACCCCCCGCCCCCCCCCCCCCCCCCCCCCCGGTGGGATTTAAGCACCCCTTCCCGTGGGGTTCAATTAAAGCCCTATAAGCTCACCTTGCCCTGGGGTTTAAAGCAACCCTTCCCATGGAAATCCTCACTCCTGGGTTTCAAAACCGCTTTTCCCATCGGCCCTACAAAGCAGGTTTTTCAAACCCGAGATTTTAGCCATTGCATTCCACAAAGCCATTTTTAAACCCTTCCTTGGATTTTCCCCCACATAAGTCCTTTAAAGGCTCTTATGGCATTCCCACACAAGTTCATTTAGAACCCTTGGTTTCCTTTTAAAAGCCTTCCATTTGAAGTCTTTTAAATCCATTCCCTACTTCGAGGAGGTAGCCTATAAGGCCTTCTAAAGCTCGATTCTGAAAGATGGTGAAATCGGTCAATGAAGCCGAATCTCAAAGGGAGTTTCGCGTGCGAGAGAGATGGGCCAAGATCATAAGTCCGTGACCAAGGCAAGAAGGTCGAAGTCTCGATGGCTCCTAAAAAGGCACAAGGCGCAACCGCAAGAGGATCATCTCCTAACATCCATGTGGACATTTCACCGAATCCACAAGTCCAGGTTTTCTTCCTAATTTTGATTTACATCGTAATATTTCAATTATGCATGGATCGTTTATGGAATTAGGATGCACTTTTTCGATTGAAATACTTTGGCTAAATTAAAGGAAATAGCTTATGATCAAAGAATCGGTCATTTGTATTTTTCAAATAAACGAATGAAAAAAAGAGCATAAGATCTCTATGCATTCCTAGCAAGTGGTTTTTATGCATTGCAAAGTAACAAATTTAGATCAACTAATGCCCATCTTTACAAATCAAAATTATGGTAGTACACTTCGATTATGCATGGAAAGAATAAATCGCATGTCGCATTATTAGACATCTCTTCTTCGAAATGATTCCTTAAAGAAGGTTGCTAATAACCGTAGGAATTTGCACGGCATGGAAATGATTCTAGGGTTGCATGAAGTAGATTAATCTCTAGGAAATTGACATAAATCTCAATCAATTACATAAGTAGTTACGAAATGTTGTGTAAATTCAACATACGAATAATTCATTTGGAAATGAATTTAGGAAAAAGCTGCACGGTTCACATAAAACCCTAAAGCTTAGTAGCATGAATCTTGACTGCATGTTATAAAAGGATCAATAGGAATTATGCCATAACTTAACATACGCTTTGATTTTAACCACAAAAGTTAGGGATTGTAAATCTAATCATTCATAGCCAATGAATCGTGTGCTTATGAAAATGGAATCGTAATGGTTTTACCCTAAACACCTAAACCACAAAGGACTCCCTTAGGAATGGTTAAATCAATGCAACATATCCCAAAGTGCTAACTAGGGTTTAGCACGTTGAGGACGTGACCTAGTCACACTTATTGCCAAGTTGAAACTCTCGTATCCGTAAAGACCTGCCCACATTCACGGAATGTAGGGAAAATTATGACATATTTGCAAGAAACAATCTAGGGATTCTACCCTAAGGATTGCTCGCTAAAAAGATGAAGCTCGGTTTGAATTTGGAACCCTAGGACCGACAATGTCGGCCTAGTGCAATCAGGAATGGATTGTTATGAAGACACCCTAACCCTGTTTCCTATCTAATCATGATTCCGTTTGATGGGAAAAATAGCCCGCGGATTAGATGCAACACTTGTGCAACATGTTGCCGAGTCGCATGATCTTGTGATTTGATCACAAGGGAATGGCCAAATTCCTCGGAATGAGATTTGCAGATTCTTATGCAAGTTTATCTTGCAAGAGGATGAGTAGTCATCATGACATAGCACCTTTCTTGGGAAAAGTTGCTAGGTTAAGGAAATTAGGTATTTGCTTGGCAGCAAAGAACCAATTAATAATTTGGAGCAACATGGTCGCCATGATTTACTATTAATAAAACCTAAGGTATTGGGTGAGTTGGGTTAATAGGGTACGGCCCTAACCCAAGGACAAAAGGGTGAATGGACAAACCCTTGGGGATCTTGCCATGTCGAAATTGACCCCGGATCGAATGCTGGATGCATTCGGAGAGAAGGATTCACTCCTTTTAGCAGTTGGCCAAATAACGACCACTAGAAATGATTGTGGTTGTAACAGTTTAAAGAGAACTATTTGCTTTGTTTTCTCAAGGAACTAAAGGATGAAAAGATATTTAATGCTTCAGGTTGAAGGCCTGAAGGGAGAGGCAGTCTCAGTTACCCCCGAGTGTCTGCGTGGCCCTAACCCAGGGGGGCTGTTAACCGCGCCGGGAACGTGGACCGAACCCGCCGTGTGAGGTCTCTCCATTGGGCACTACTTGGAGCAAGAGGACGCTTGGGTGCCAGGGGGGCTCTGACCGTAAATCCCTCGCCTTCCGGGCCCTGCACAAGAGGCCAACTTGACTCGGGATTGGATCTCGAGGCCCGCATACTAGTCTATGGGCGCAATCTTGGATTGGTGATCCCTGTGGATTGGTGGATAGCCTTCGGGCCGGATTGTGGATAAGCCTATGGGCTGGACTTTATAAATGTATTCCAAAGATGAATATGATAACCTATTGACAAGAAACTTGTTTAACACTGCTTTTCTATGTCAAGTGCTAAGATTACGTGAAGGAACCGATGCCTAACGGGCTAATTGAGGAAGCTAATTGATGCATGTCCAACTAAATGTGGTAGGTAATTAAATAACTAAAAAAACCCTAAGGAAAGTGCGGTGGATGTGGCAATGGGTCCGTTCTACGGATGGGTGGTCCCAGTTGGTCGGGAACTTTTCTCAATCATGATGGACAGCAAGAAGATCGTTTCAAAGGAAATGAATAGCAAGGGCGCTGACCTAGAGTCTAAGTTATAATAATCCCAATTTATGCTATTTTAGCGGAACGAAATGGGGCTATGTCTTATGGTAAAGAGGTTGAACTTTGCATCCCTCTCGTTTTTCATTCTCCTTGAACCAAGTGCAGCGAGAATCCGCTTCCGCCCTAGCGTTTTTGCGTAAAGTAGTTTGCCCAGGGTTCGACACTAGTTGCCATTTAGGAAATGACCATTAGGAAAAACCTTGATTCAGGTCGGTCCTAAGTGGGAACGGCCAGAATACTTCCGCTACATGGCAGATGCAAAAAGTCCTAGATCGCAAATCTCATGACATTCCGTGGGAGTGCTGGGCGGAGCTTTCTAGATCTCCTTCCGATGGACTGCTAATACGTGTCTTGAAGGGAATAGGTGGATACGTTACACTTGGTATCAGAGCCAACCAACGAAGGATTTGATTTTAAGAAATCTTAATAAGATAAAGTAAAGCAAATGTTGCTGTTCTAAACATTTCCTTACTTTCGATGCTATCTTGCAGAATTATAAAGCATGGAATAGGTTCTCAGTGTTTCGAGTCATGTTTATGACTGCAATGCATTCCCCGGATTATCGACAAAGGGTTGAGATGATGAAAATCCTAGATCGTATCTATAATCCATCGCCCTTGTACGTGGAACGAAGATGGATGGGTGACTCAAGAATCTTCTATATAGCTGCCCACCGGTTTGCATACCTTGAAACCAACCTAAAGGGGATCAAGTGGTTGGAAGACCTGAAGATCGTGAAGCTGTTCATTTTTGTGGAGGCTCACGTAAACTCAACTTTACATATTCAAGGTTGGAGGGTTGAGCTGAACTCATATGTAGATGAGGAAGTGACTTGTGTAATCCCCGCCGACAGGATCAAGGTGTTGGGGCACTATGAGAAGAATGGGTTCCAAAGGAAAGGATACCCTAATCTTGCAATGACTTACCGATTCCTGAAGATTCATGACCCAAAACCATACTATTATCCAACTCCCGTAGATAAATGTAATACAACACTATTCTCCTCGAACTAAATGTAATAGCTGCTTTGCCATACCAAGAGATGTTGTACTCCGAAAAAGGGCTAGACCCATATAAATGGAATAAGACTTCTTTTTATCAATGTCTGTTTTGTTGATGAGAATTGATAAAAAGTTAAGTGGCTAGATTTCTTGATTGATAGTTGAAATGGAGATGAAATATAAATCATAATGATTAACGAGTAATAACGTTAAGAAACCTTTATCTAGGCACAACCCCAGGTACAGATTCCCAATTCGCCTCCTACATCAAGTACTGTCGTAATCCAGGAGAAGAAGTTTCTTCTCAAGTAGATTAAGCCACCTGAATTTGATGAGAAAGGCAAGTCTGTCCAAGCGGATGCTGAAATTCGGATAGAGTCCATGGAGGATTACTTTGAAGTAGCCGGTACTGCACCCGCCAACCAGGCTATGCTGGCCAAGCTGAAGCTCACTGGCAAAGCCAGGCTTTGGTGGAAACAATGGTGCAGAGATCAAGGGATTGCGGAAGGATCTGTTACCTGGGAGAAGCTGAAGAAAGCCGTGCAAGGAAGATACTTACCACTTATGTATTGCACGCAGAAAATGAATGAGTTCTACGAGCTGAAACAACTGGGACTCACTCTTGACACATACTACTCTAAATTCGTCTCACTTCTTAAGTATGCACCACAGATGGACATGACACAGTAGGTGTCAAAATTTTATGTTGGTTTAAACCCACCAATGAATACTCGTCTCGAATCTATGCGCCCATCAGATCTACAGGACGCGCTGATTCGAGCCGCGTCTATAATTTAGGAAGCTAGGCCAAGAAGTAAGAAAACTTGGTCTTATAATGACCCGAACAGAGGAGCACTTAGGCCTCAAATGAAGAGAGTTCAAGGTTTGAATTGGGGACAAAGAAACAAGCAAGGACTAATAATGTCAAAAACTTTGTCCCTACCCAAAGAAACGGCTGAAACCTCCGTTGTTTCCACTGCAAGGAACCTGGTCATTTCAAGAGGCGATGTCCCAAGCTTGGAGGAGGACATCGCCAGGCACCTTTCTAAGGAATGGCCCGTGGTGGCCAGGGAGCCGATACCCGAGGCAAAGGAAGAACCGCCTGTGTTGCCAACAGGAAAATGTGCGAAAAAGAAGATCTGACCATGGAAGCAGAGTTTGAAAGGGCGATAGTCCATGCCGCTCTACATAAGAAAGGTCCGAATCGCTAGAGTTCGGTGATTCAGATGCCATCGGATTATCAAGGTAAAGGTTTCAAGACCTTGATTGATTGTGGCGGTACACATTCCTTTATCTCACCAGCTTGTGCAAGAAGATTAGGAATAGCTACAGTAGAAATACCTACCTTGCTTGTGGAATTAGCAAATGGTTGTGAGGTCACTTGTACCAGGCAAACTGCTAAGGTGGAATTCTTTCTGGGAGGAAAGACGACTTCGGTCAAATTCAGTCATGAACCTAGGTATCCATGAGTGTCTACTCGGAATGGATTGGCTTAAACCTAATGACGCCCACATTCATTGTGGAAAGGGAAAATTTTCCTTTTGAAACTCTGAAGGGAAATTGGTCACAAATCAAGGTGAGGCTGGGAAGCCAAAAATTCAATTGGCCAAAGTATCTCAGATTATAAAGGGAGTCAGAAAAGGACTACCTGTCTACTTAATTAAGCTCAACAAGTTAGATCAGAAGCAGGAGTCTAGTGAATAACATTCATGGCTAAAGGAATATGCAGATGTATTTCCTAAAGAGTTGATAGAACTCCCACCTCAAAGAGAAGTGGATCATGAGATAAAGCTAGTGCTAGGAGCTGCACCAATTGCAAAGAGACCTTATAGAATGTCCATCCCCAAAGCAATTGAGTTGAAGGAACAACTTAAGCAACTACTAGATCAGGACTACATTCGTCCTAGCAGTTCACCATGGGGAGCTCCAGTACTGTTCCAAAAAAAGAAAGATGGAATGCTTCGACTATGTATTGATTAAAGAGGATTGAATCAATCAACTGTCAAGAACAAGTACCCTATTCCTAGAATAGATGAGCTTCTTGATCGGCTTTAGGATGCGAAGATCTTCTCCAAGATTGATCTCAGGTCTAGTTACTATCAGATAAGGATCAAGGAAGAAGATATCCCAAAGACGGCCTTTAACACAAGATATGGACACTTTGAGTTTCTAGTTATGCCATTCGGGCTTACGAATGCACTAGCCATCTTCAACAGGTTAATGCAGGATATCTTTAGGCCATATCTTGATGACTTTGTGCTCGTCTTCTTTGACGACACTTTAGTCTATTCCAAACAGGAAGAAGATCATGAACCCCAACTTCGGATTGTCCTTGAGACAATGAGGGCACACAAGCTCTATGCTAAGATGAAGAAATGTGCATTCTTCAAATGTCAAATTAAATATCTGGGATTCATTCTATCAACGGAGGGAATCTCAATGGACCCAGCCAAAGTCAAAGATGTGCTAGAATGGCCAATATCAACAACTGTCAAAGAAATACGCAGTTTTCTTGGATTGACAGGATGGTATAGGGTCTTCATCAAAAACTATGCTTTGATAGCAGCACCTCTAATAGATATCCTGAAGAAGCAAACATCCATTGCATGGTCAACTACCAAACAATCTAGCTTTGATAGATTGAAGCAAAGTTTGGTATCAGAACCTATCCTAAAACTTCGAGACCTCAATAAGGAGTTCGAGGTAGTAACCGATGCTAGCACACTTTCCTTAGGATGTGTGCTCATGCAGGAAGGTCACCCTGTAGCATACTCTTCAAGGAAACTGAAGAGCCATGAGAAGAATTATGCTACCCATGATCTAGAATTGTTAGCTGTCATCCATGCTCTAAAGCTTTGGAGACACTACCTATTGGGTAACAAGTTTACTCTAGTGACTGATCATAAAAGTCTCAAGTGGATCTTTACCTAGAATGAGCTCAACATGAGGCAACGTCAGTGGATTGAAGTGCTGGAAGAGTATGTCTTTGAAATCAAGTACCAACCTAGAAAGGAGAATGTAGTTGCCGATGCACTCAGTCGCAAGGCATTCCTTAATTCTCTAATCTTGCAACAACTAGATCTCTAGCCACAAAGGTGTCCATTCCAAACAACCCAATACTTGAGCTAGCTAGAGAGGAAGCATGCCATGATCCACCATTCTATCAAAAGATGCTAAGGGAGATCCCTATCAAGGACCAGGATCAAAAGCTACAAGCTAAGTATCATGAATTCTCTATCAATAGTGTACTTGTCTACTATAGAATGAGATTATGTATACCGGCAAGCCAGTCACTTAAGCAGAAGATATTATGGAAAGCTCATGATTCCCCTTTCTCAGGATATCCTGGCTATGATAAGACTCTCAATGCAGTTAGGAAAAGCTACTTTTGGGAAAGGCTTAAAGGTGACATTCTCAAATATGTCACTGAGTGTTTTTCTTGTAAACGTATCAAAGTCGAACATGTCAAAATGCCAGGGAAGTTGCAACCACTTGACATTCCCCAAATGAAATGGGAATTCATCAGTATGGACTTTGTTGTTGGCCTACCCCAAGTTCAGTGAGGATACAACTCCATCATGGTTGTGGTTGACATGCTTATTAAGGTTGCATACCTTATTCTTGTAAAGACAAACTATAAAGCCTCAGACATTGCAAGATTGTTTATCAAGGAGATATTCAAGCTACATGGGCTACCTAGAAGAATCATTAGTGATCGTGATTCTCTCTTCACATCACACGTCTGGAAAGCTATCTTCGAAGCCATCGGGACTCAACTCTATTTTAGTATAGCTTACCATCCCCAAACTGATGGCCAAACGGAGCGAGTCAATCAAGTTATCGAGGATATGCTTAGGGCACACTGCTGCCGTGAACCAAGGAGGTGGATTCAATACTTGTCCTTGGTTGAATTTTCCTACAATGCTTCTTACCAACAAAGCATTTAGATGACCCCTTTTCAAGCATTGTATGGTCATGACTGTGAAAGTCCCCTAAACTTCTCAGATCCAACCTTGAGGGTTGAAGCTTCAAGGCAGATGTTGGAAGAGATAGATAACCAAATAAAGTCAATAAGACAGGACATCCAAGCCGCCAAGGATGGACAGAAGGCATACGCAGATTTGAAGCATCAAGATAGAATCTTCGAGGAAGGAGACATGGTCTTCATTCGCATACGCCCAAAGAAGAGTTCCCTATCCTTAGGAAATTTCAAGAAGCTAAGTTATTGTGTGTCAAGATTGTGGGAGAGAATGAAGGAGTCTCACTTGTAGCTTTCTTGCTTGCACAATGGGGAATACACACAAAGGTGGAGGCTGAAAACAGTTTTTTTCTTCTTAGTTGTGTAAGCCAAAAGGAAGTCTCATACAAAGAAATAGAAGAACCCTATATATGGGTCTCAAACCAAAGACAACTAACTAAGGTGGCATAGTAACTGAGCCACGAACTAGAGTAGATAAGGATAGCTGTCATCTAGCTATTATTCATGGGCGGTGTACCAACCGCATCTGCAAGTGACAAGTCAGTGACATAAATGCACAACGGTCACCCTGGCATATCACGAGTGGAGCTCGATATCTCAACACTCCCCCTCGAGCTCAATTCCAATTCCTGCACACCAAGCAGGTCTCTGAACTTGCGCAGCTTCTCTGCGCCCAATGCCTTCGTGAATATGTCAGCTACATGATCCTCTGTGCTGACATAAACTAGATCAATAAGACCTAGTAAAACCCTCTCCCGCACATAGTGATAATGCACCTCAATGTGCTTTGTTCTAGCATGATAGACTGGGTTATTTGCCAAGTGTATACTACTCATGTTGTCATAATAAATGACAACTGGCCCATCTGTAGACTGATGCATATCATAAAGTAGCTTATGCAACCAAGCTACCTCACATGCAGCCATTGCTGCACCCCTGTACTCAGCCTCTGTGCTTGACAAGGCAACTGTAGGTTGTTTCTTGCTGCTCCAAGTGACTGCAGCACTCCCAAAAGAGAACACATATCCACTGGTAGATCGTCTATCAGAAATACTACAAGCCCAATTAGCATCAGTGTATCCATGAAACTGTATCTGAACCCCAGTCTCATAAAATAGTCCATACTGCAATGTGGACTTTACATACCTGAGTATGCATCTAGCTGCATCCAAATGCGGTTTCCTTGGAGCCTGCATAAACTGACTTACCAATCCAACAACATAGCTCAAATCTGGCCTAGTAATAGTCATATAAATCAAACTTCCTACTATGCGTTTGTACATAGTAGGGTCTTCCAGAAGCTCACCTACATCTGTGCTCAGCTTCATATTCTGCTCCAAAGGAACTGAAATAGGCTTACAGCCTGTCATCTCATATTTGGACAGCATGTCCAATCCATACTGCCTCTGCAAGAGCTGTATCCCACTTGGTGATCTAATCACCTCAATGCCCAAGAAATAATGCAGCTCTCCTAAATCCTTCATCTCAAACGTTTGCTTCAATAGCATTTTCACATGAAGGATATCTTCATCACTGTCACCTATCATAATCAAATCATCAACATAAATGACAAGTAATATTTTGGGCCTGCATTGATTTAAGTCGCTGTACATTAACATGACCAATGTGTTTATGCCAGATATCAATATCTGCAACTACACCGGTCCCATGTGCAAACATTGCTGCACTCAATTCAGACATGTCTGCATCCAACGTAAACATTCTGCCCTTCTTCTTTCCTTTTGCTATCAAGCGACCTTTATTTTTCATATCCTCAATAAAGCATCCATGAGGATTAAATCTGACCTGCAAGCCCTGCTCAACCATTTGACCAACAGAAACCAGATTCTTGGTGATATTCGGGACATGAAATACATCGGATAGGTATTTCTTTTTCCCATCCTGCATAGACAAATGAATTTTTCCAATCTGCACAATAGGATGTGTAGTATCATCACCAGTCTCCACAAATCCTGGTTTTTCCATTTTCCTTGCATCCTCCATCCATTCTGCATGACCTGTCATGTGGTTTGATGCACCTGAGTCAACATACCACACATCGTTGCTTTCTTCTGCACTTGTCACAGAATTGTTCATGTGCTGCACCATAAACAAATGCTCATTTCTGTCATCCCCTCCTTTGGCATACTTGCATCTTGAATATGCACAATCATAGAGTCTGAAATGCTGATAGACAGCCAGTACATAACTTTCCTGGCTCTCTCATGCCATGCTTTAAATGCCTGCATTTGCTGTTGATTGGGAACATCAGGAAGAACTGGTTCTTGTTCATTTCCTGCAACAAATTCCCAATATCCTTTTCCCATAAGGAAATTTGTCATTCTAAACTTCCATGCCTGGAAGTTGTTCTTGTCAAGCTTTTCAGTGACAATCTGTGAAAGAGAATCAGACGCCATTACAGAATACTGCAAAAAATTCTGTCACTGCAAAAAACACAGCTTCATCCTCACAAGGGCAAATCTGCAAAACTGGCGAAAGTGGTATTTGACCACACAGTCACTTCCTAGTGACGATTTTGCATCAACAGGCAACAAGGATGATTCTGTAACTCCCAACGTCTATGCGCACAAGCATACGATGCAATTTCTACAGTAACTTTTCACCGACCTGTAGAACAGTGGCTGCACAGCATAAAACTGGGCCTTTTCCTGAGTGCGTGCAGAAAACTTCCGCCTCCAAAACAGGCCCCAAAATGGCCTCAAATAAAAAAAACAGGGTCGCCAAGGGCTAAAGCCCTTACCCGCAGCATATACTGCCCTCTTGCTTCACCGCGAAGGGTGTCTCAACCTGAGACAATGCACTCTTGCAATTTCTGGCTGTGCTACCTGTGCAGAGATCTGCTCCCAAAACAAAAAATGAAAGCAACACTGCTCCTCTTACCAGAACACCGCGAGCTTGGCTTGCTTTCTTGAGCTCCTTACCACGAACAAGGCTCTGATACCATGTCAAGATTGTGGGAGAGAAGGAAGGAGTCTCACTTGTAGCTTTCTTGCTTGCACAATGGGGGAATACACACAAAGGTGGAGGCTGAAAACAGTTTTTCCTCTTCTTAGTTGTGTAAGCCAAAAGAACTCAAGTACAAAGAAATAGAAGAACCCTATATATGGGTCTCAAACCAAACTCAACTAACTAAGGTGGCATACTAACTAAGCCACGAACTAGAGTAGATAAGGATAGCTGTCATGTAGCTATTATTCATGGGCGGTGTACCAACCGCATCTGCAACAACTGACAAGTCGGTGACATAAATGCACAACAGTCACCCTGGCATATCACGAGTGGAGCTCGATATCTCAACAGGCAGCAGCGATCCTAGCTGGCGGCGTCGCAGGCGCTGTCGTGGTGGGCAGCCGAGAGGCAAAGGAGAAGGAGGAGAAGGAAGAAGGGGGGGGGGAAGAAGAAGAGAAGGGGAAGGGGAAGAAGAAAGGGAGGAGGAGAAGAAGAAGCAGGATGGGAGAAGAAGGGAAGGAAGAGGAGGCGCGCATGAACGACAACCAAGTAGGTATATATTTTTCTTTTTTTTCTTTTTGTTTTTCGTTTTTATTTTCTCTTTTTTTGTTTTCTTTTTTTCCTTTCTTGTTTTTTAAAATTTTCTTTTTTTCCTTTTTTTTTTCAGTGATGTTGGTTTTTTCTCTTTTTGGGTTTTTTTTCTTTTTTATTTTTTTTCTTGCTTGGTTTTTTTTCTTGGGGTTGGTTGTGTGTGTGTGTGTTTTTTTGTTTTTTTTCTTGCTTTCTTATTGTGCTTTTGTTTTTTTTTCTCTCTCACTGCTTATTTGGGTGTTTTTTCTTACTTCTTTATTATGATTTTTTTTGCAGTGGTTGTTTTTTTTTTACTTTGTTTTTTAAAGGAAAAATAGAGAAATAAAATAAAAAATGGAAAATGGAGGGGTAAGAAACACACCCTCGGCTCGTGCGCATGCGCGGGCAGGGATAAAAAAAATTTGCAGTGACAGGGTGAAACAGGAAGGGACGGTGACACGCAAGATACGGATGCCATGGGGCATCCCGAGGTGCGTAAAACCAAAAACAGGCGCATTCACGCGCGACACGAGAAACGCGGTCACAAGGGAAAAAGGAAGAAAAATTAATAAAATCCAAACCGTTCATCGGATTAAAAATCCATAAAAAGAAAAAATGTGTCCAGAGACGAGGGAAAAATGTTGGAAACATGCAACATGGATTCCGGGGCAAAATCAGGGTGTTCACATGGGAAAAACGCAAAAAATAAACTTGAAAACACATACGGGTATTAATATTGGAAAATCCGCGCATCGAAACGAAGTGCAAAAAGAAGGAAAAGTGTGCAAAACAATGTGTGCTACAATCTTATCATGACAAAACATAGTTTCGATCAAGATAGGATGCGTTCATATGGGAAAAACCCCAAAAATGGGCCTGAAAATAGACTTGGAAATTAATACGAGAAGAACCGTGTGCCGGAATAGAGGACAATAAAAAGGAAAAATGTCTGAAAGAAAGGGATACAGAGGATTGGTGCATCAGAACTCAGTTTGGGGGAAAGTAGGAGGGGTTCACGTGAAAAAAACACGAAAATCACACCCGAAAACACTCGAAAAAATTAGTAACAAAAAATTCGACAATCGAAAGAGGGGAAAAAAAGGAAAAAAGTGGGGGAAATGCTGGCAAGACACGGCTGTCAAATTAAACAGGAATTCCAGTGAAAATAGGGCAGGTTCACATAGAAAAATGTGAATAATAGGCACGAAAAATGCTCGAAAACCCACAAAAATTAATAACGGATCAACCGTATATCGAAAGGACACGGAATAAAAAGAAAAAGTGTCAAGAGGAATGGGTAGGACAGGACTGACACATTAGATCAGGGTTCCGAAGCAATAAAGACGCGTTCACATGGAAAACTGTCCATTTTACGGGAATTTTTTCAAAAATTAATAACTTAAGAACCGTCTGTCGGAACAAGGGTTGGTAAAAAGGAAAAATAGGAAGTTTGAAGGGACAAACAGGGTTGTAAGGTTGGATTGGGATTCCAGTGAAGGTAGGGTGCATTCACATGGAAAAATCACAAAACAAAGAATAATGGCAAACAGTCAAGGAACAACCTCGGGGATAGGGTGAAATAGAACGGAAGGGTGGGGAAGGGACCCCATCAGGATAAAATGAAGTCATGGCATGAATGCATGATCAGAACAGGGTATATGCATGGGGGTATACAACATAGACGTACAGGGACGCGTCCCCATACTTAAGACCTTAGGAGGAAGGGTAAACCAAACTTCAAGGACCTGGTACCTCACATCAAACCAACCACGAATGTCCCCACACTTAAGACATAACCATCACTGAGAAGCTGAAGGTGTACGGTTAGAAAAACTTGGCCCATATTGTCGAGGAGGAATGTTGACTATCGAGGTTGCGTCTGGTGTCATTGTGTCAGCTGGAGGAGGTAACAAGGTGTCTTCACAGCACACTCCTTCATCCTTCATGGCAGGGACCATGCGGCAGCACCCAAGGAGGTAGCTGGTTGAAGGAATCGCAGGAATTTTGCAGGAAATTCATCGATGACGAGGGATATTGCACTCAACTCACGCTTACTCAAATGGAATGAAAGAGCAGTCACTCACCCCATTACTAACATCACTCGAGGAAATAATGATAAAAACCCAGAGCTCACACTCGGTTTAGAAATCGACAAAGGAATGGTGCAGAGGGAGTATGCCAGGGTGCACAATTGATGGTGCATCAGTGCGTCCAACCCGTCTGGCATAGGTGCAAGAAGAAAGGCCATGAAGCCTTATAGTAGAGTGTACAGAACACAGTGACATGTCCTGTGTTGATGGCAGAGACCCATCCCGTGGGTGCATAGGGAAACAGAAACGTACCTGACTCCAATGGTCGTAACGTCCCTCAATCCTCACCTCTTAATAATTGATTAAAGAAACACCAGTCACACTCAGCCCACCCTCTGTCTCACGCTCTGTTGAAAGATACAGAGGGCAACCCATTCCTGAATCCCATTGATGTAATCCTCACAGTCACTTGTGCAGAGGTTGTATGCCTTGTGTGCAATTGATGGTGCAACTGTGCATTCCGCCCTGTGCCAGCATACAGTGCAAGAAGGAAGGCCAGGGAGCCTTATGGTGCATTGCACATGAACATATCGTGCTTTGTGCATTGAGAGGCCCATCCCGTGCGTGCAACACTTTGTTCACACATCTCCACCTCTCATTTGATTTAAAGGGAAAGACTGGTCACTCCCCCCACCCTCTGTCTCACTCTCTGATAGATATAGAGGGCAGCCCATACTCGCATCCCCATCCTATTAGGATGTAAGCTCGCATCACTCAAGGGGTTGGTGATGAAGATCATGTCGGCTGTTGGTGTCATCAGGATCTTGAAGACAAGGCGTACCCATGGAGGTAGCCTACAAATCTCATACTTCAATGACTTGTAAGAAGAGTCGTCTGTTAAGAAGGGCAGACGGACTGATATTGCAGAGATAGACCACCAAGGGAGGTGGCTTTAAATTACTTTCTGAAGAGGTTCTGCTAGTAATGAGTTAGCTATCCTGAACTACAGGGTGTTACCACCTTTTCCACAGTCAACTTCCCGCTCAAGGGTGTTCCACCTTTTCTTGGAATGAGGCCTGTTATGACAGGGAATTTCTTCCTTTTCTCCCATAACAGTTTTGTTTATTTTTTCTTTTTTTTCTTTTTTTTTCATTAAGAAAGAGAATGGTAGAAATACCATATGTCAGGACCAACCTCGCCACCGTTGTTGGATCAGACGAGAAGAGAACAATGTCGGGTTGAGATGTTTCTGCGAGGGGTTATCAGAACGAGACCACCTCATGAGGAGAATCATAAGGGCTATTAGAAGCACGATGAGAACGACAGGGCCACGCCCAAAAGGGAAAGGGTAGGCCGACTGTGATTGTCAAGATCCCCAGGGAGGGAAATACATCTTCAGGCGATAGCCATTGATCAAGAAAGGATCATCAGAGGCATCAACGGTCTGTACCTGAACAGAGCCATTAGGATTGATAGTAAGTACCTTGTACGGGCCCATCCACCATTGTTGAAGTATGCCAGGAAACTTGCCAAATCTGAAATCATAGGCTAGAACAAGATCACCTTCTTTGAACTCCTTGTGCTTGATGAAACTGTCATGATAGGCCTTGCGTCATGCTTGAGTGGTTTCCATGCACTGTAGGGCCATCCGCCGTATCTCATCCAAGCATTCCAAGTGCAGGAGACGACTGCAAATTATCTCCCAAGCATTCTTTAACTGCCACTCGCAAAGAGGGCAATTTCAGCTCAACAAGGAAGACAGCTATTGTACCATACACTAGCTGGAAAGGGGTCTGTCCTGTAGCTGACTTATGAGAGGTTCTGTAGGCCCAGAGGGCTTCTGTAAGTCGATCGTCCTAGTCGCGACGATGTGCGGCAATCGTTCTTGTTAGGATCGAGCAGAGAATGTGATTAGTGACTTCAACTTGGCCATTGGCTTTGGGGTAATAAGCAATGGACTTGCGATTGCGGATCTTATACAGCTCAGTTAGCTCCTCCATGATCTTGTTAAGGAAATGAGTACCTCTGTTACTACCAGCTCAAGGGGACTGCCAAAATGGGTGATAATATTCTTGTACATGAACAGGGCTACGTTGTTACCATCATCCCACTTTAGAGCTTTAGCTTCACACCACTTTGTGACATACATACTAGGATGTATCTGTTCTGCTTCCGTTTAGTAGGTTGATCAATGGGACCCATGAAATCAATCCCCCACTTCTCAAATGACTTTAGGGGAAGAATGGGTTGTAGTGGCATGGCACTTGTTTTGGTGGGTTTTTCCATTCGCTGACAGGCATCACATCTCTTACAGTAATCATATGCATCCTTGTGGAGTGTCGGCCACCAGTATCCTGCTAACAGAGCCTTCCTGGCTGTCGCTTCTCCTACAAAGTGTCCACCACATGGTTCGTCATGGCATGCTTTCAATACTATGCCGATTTCATCCCCTGCAACACATCTTCACAATACTTCATCTTTGCCTCTCTTGTACAGTGCACCGCCTAACAAAGTGTAGGGGGTTGATTCTAACAAAAGCTTCTTCTTCTCACGGCTTGAGATGCCAGGAGGATATTGTTGAGTTGCTAGGAGATTGGCTATGTCTGCATACCAGGGAGTAATTGTTTCAACTAGAAATAAGGAAGCATCAAGAAGGTCTGGATCATCATGTTCCTCTACTTCTGATTGAGGGATCCGTGATAAATGATCGGTTAGGACATGGGAATGGCCAGGCTTAGTGACAACTTCAAAATCAAACTCCTGGAATAGGAGTAACCATCTCATCAGTTGTCCTTTAACATCTGCTTTGTTCATCAGGAAGGACATGGCTTCATGATCCACATAGAACTTGCATTGACAGTAGATAGTATTGAAACTTCTCCAGTGCAAACACCATTGCCAAGCACTCAAGCTCTGTCACTGTATAGTTCCGTTCCCTATCAGTGACCTTTCGGCTTGCATAATATATTAGTTGATCTAATTTAGAAGGGCCCTTTTGACATAGGACAGCACCTAGCCCTTCAAATGATGCATCTGTGTACACATGAAATTCCCTCGTCCAATCAGGAGATTGTAAGATAGGTGCTTGGATAAGGCACTGTTTTAGGGTATTAAAGGCCTCTTCACAGTCATCAGTCCAAAGGAAATCAACTTCTTTCCTTAGGAGCTTGTGCAGATGGGCTACCTTACAGGTTTGGCATCAGGCTCTAGGTCAATGTGATGTTGACATACTGTGGGATCAATCCCCTTTAGGTCTTTGTACGACGAAGCAAACAAGTCTAAGTTCTCTATAAGTAGGTCTTACAGGACCAGTAGTTCTTCTTCTAGAAGATTGAGGCCCACTTTCAGGTGACGTTCAGTACCATCAGTATCCAAGAACGTCACTTGTCTTTCACCTTCTACTTCGCAGATAAATGTCCCACGGATTGCTTCTGGGTAGAGGTATGACTCTTTCAAGAGAGTAGTATCCTCATCTGATGTTCCACTAGAGCCAGTGTCCTCCTTCTGAACAAATAACTCAATCGTCTGTTGAGGTTGTTGGAAGGGTATCAGAGCTTTGTTTGCTTCTATGTGAGCGGTAATTTCTTCTGGACTTAGGGATTCATCTTCAAAGGATGCATCCAAGAATGTCACATAGCACGGACCTTCTAGAGGCCGAGGCTCTGAGGGCTTTGGCTTCTGTTGGGCAGGGGGCATCATCATCATCTTTTCTCTGGGATGAACAGTCAGGGCAACAAGAGCCACTGGTGAACTTAATTTTTATGCTTTTAATCCATTGCTTATACAGATTCTGCATACTTTGTGGTCCATTGGTCAACCCAAATGGAACCATGGTCATTCCATCCAGCACTCGGAGATCTTCGGCCTCTGAGGTCTCTGTAGGGACATCAACAAGTTCATCCTCTATCAGAGGGAATTCTTCATCTGCACTTTCATAACCCGCTTTATTTTCTTCCTCATCATTTTCATCCTCTTCCTCTAGAGGCTCTGTCTCTACTTTTGTAGAGGCTCTGTAGGAAAAGAACAGATCTTCTGCCTCTGCATCTGCTTCTGCTTCTGTCACAGCTTCTAACTCTGCTTTTGCCTCTGGCATTGGCTCTGTATCTGTTACTGTCTCTGTGACTGTCTCTGTATCCGCTCTATCTCTGCTCTATATCAGCTCTGTATCAGCTTTTTCTGTGTACCATCTCTGCTTTGTAACTATACTGTCTCTGTACTGTCTCTGCTCTATCTCTGCGACTTTCATGTAATAGGGAGAATAATACATCCATGCTTCTATTTCACTGTCAAAGGTGACTTCAGAAGTTAATTCTAATTGAGGCAGGAGGTATTCACCCATGGACAAGGATTTTACTTCCCTTGGCAGTTGGCTTTGTAAAATATTACACGGCGCAGCGAACAGAATCTGAGAAAGAGATAGAGAGTACACAACAGATAAAAGGAGAATCAGTAAATTCTTTAACTTCAAACAACTGATACAAAGATGGCTCTGTCCACCCGTGCGCTTCCACTGAGTGAAGCTTAGATGGCGATCTAGACAGAAGATAGGTGAAGAGCTTAAGGCTAGCTGGAACAACAACTCTGACTGGGTGAAACATGAGTGAGAGATGGCTGCGAAGGGGTTTAGCTTTTATAGCCCGCGAAGGTCGTTAGGTCAGCCTGCTAACCGACCTACCATATGAGCCTCTACTAGTCGGCCAGGGAATATTCCAGGGAATATTCCCTTTACCGACTGGGACCCCCCAGCCGCTGGCCCCCTTGGGACCCCCCAGCCAGGGGCCGCTTCCGCGGCCCCTGGACCCCACAATAGGGGCCCCTTTTAACTCCCTTACCACGCAACTCAATGCAATGTGCCTCGAGTTGCTACCAGCTTAACCACTCCGTCTAACCCAAAGATTAGACCCACAACAGTCACCTTTTTGCCATCCGGTCACATAGACCTCATCTGATATACAAGTCAAGACTCAACCAATGTCCGGGCTCACATTTGGCTTCTCCTCATAATGGGGGCCTTACAACTTTGAGCACCATGGATCATTGGTAGCACCTAATGAGGGTGGGGCATTGATCATATCTAACACCCCCCCTCAATGTCCACCCATAGGTGAACTATCTCCTCGGCCCAATGCCGAGTCTCTGAAGATGAACTTGAAGCAGATCCTTCGTAAGTGCTTTGGTGAAGATATTTGCTCCATTCTCCTCTGTTGGACAGTAGACCAATTCCACTATCCCATCCTCCATCAAATCACGCACATAGTGATACTGGATCTCTATATGTTTGGTGCGTGCATGAAACACTGGATTTCTGGCAATGGCGATGCAACTCTGATTGTCACATCTCAGCACAGTTGGTTATTCATCCTGCACTCCCATATGCCATAGAATCCTTCTCAACCATACGGCCTCACATGCAGCAAAACAAGCTGCCTTGTACTCTGCTTCGGTAGAAGACAATGCCACTGTTGGTTGCTTCTTACTAATCCAAGAGAAAATTCCTGAACCCAAAGAGAAACAATAACCAGAAACTGACTTCCTGGAATCAATGTCTCCTGCCCAATCTGAGTCATAGTTCCCCACAAGAGAAGTTCCGAAACTGTATGTGATACCATAGTCAAGAGTTTTCTTCAAGTATCTGAGCACCCGCATCCCAGCCTTCCAATGACTCTCATGAGGTTTGTTTGAGAACCTACTCAAAACACCAACAGCAAAACTGATATCTGGTCTAGTGTTACACAAGTAGATCAGACTGCCGACCAACCTCCTATACCTCCCAATGTCTGCTAATGCTGATGTATCCTCGACGGATAACTTTGCATTCACCTCCATAGGTGTTGCTATCTCCTTGCACTCGGTCATGCCAAATGCCTTCAAGATCTCCCATGCATACTTCTTCTGAGAGATGAAGATCTTTCCTGGCTCTTGCCAGACTTCAATCCCCAAACAATAGTGCAGCAAGCCTAAGTCTGTCATTTCAAACTCAGAGCTCAAAGCCTTTCGAGTTTGGTTGATCATATCTTCATAGTCACCTGTAATAAGAAGGTCGTCCACATATAGGACAATCACTACAGACTTTTTACCATCCTTGTAAACATACAAGTTAGCATCTAAGGCACATCTTTTGAAGTTTAGGTTTAAAAAGAACCTATCTATCCACTGGTACCATGCTCTGGGGGCTTGTTTCAGCCCATACAATGCCTTCTTCAGTTTACACACTTTGTTCTCAGAATGGGGGGCCTCAAACCCTGGTGGCTGAGCCACGTACACCTCCTCCTTGAGGTCACCATTTAAGAACGCTGACTTAACATCCATTTGGTACACTGGCCACTTCTTATGGGTAGCCACTGCAAGTACCGTGCGAATAGTGGTCATTCTGGTAGTTGGGGCAAATGACTCTTGAAAATCAAACCCTTCAACTTGTGAAAATCCTTGGGCAACCAGTCTAGCTTTGTACTTTTCTAAGGTACCATCAGCCTTGTACTTTACCTTCCAGATCCACTTGGTGCCAATAACCTTCCGCTTTGCTGGTCGATCCACTAGCTCCCAAGTGTCATTCTTCATTATGCTGTCATACTCCGCCTGCATAGTAGCCTTCCATGATGGATCTGCAAGTGCTTCTTCTAAGTCAGTTGGCTCCTTTACTTCTCTCATAATCTCAACCATCAAGGCCATATTGACTATGTGAGCAGAAGCCCTCCTTTGCTCCTCTATTCCCTGAGACCTCCTTGGTCCGTCTGCCTTCTCCTCAACAGATGCAGGCATAGGATTATTGTGGTCATAGAGCTGCTTCACCCAGCGCGGCAATGGCTTTTCCGGTGGGGTGATGTCAGGTTGGTGAACTTTTTCCTCATCATCTGAAGATGATGCTTCCTCCTCCTTAAGGATAGGGATAGCTCTCGGGACAGGTTCATAGTGGACTACTTCTTCGCTTGATGATAAAGTGGAAGAACTTGCCTTCTCCTCCTCCACTGTATGCGGCTCCTCCTTGAACACCATATCACGGCTCGCGATGATCTTCTTTGCCTCTTGGTCATATAATTTGTAAGCCTTCTGCTCATCACTATAACCCAAGAAGATACATTTTCTGCTTTTTGGTTGTAACTTGTTTCTCTTCTCATCTGGAACATGTGCATAACATTCACATCCAAAAATTCTGAAATGTGAGACAGATGGTTTCTTACCAGTGTAAGCCTCATGAGGTGTTTTTCCCTTGAGAGCCTTTGTATAGCTCCGATTTAGAATGTAGACTGCAGTATTAACAGCTTCAGCCCAAAAATGGTTAGGCAATCCCTTGCCCTTTAGCATGCATCTTGCCATCTCCACAATGGTGTGATTCCTGCGTTCCACAACACCGTTCTGCTGAGGTGTGTGAGGCGTCGTCAATTGACGCTTGATCCCTTTGCTCTTGCAAAAGCCTTCAAACTCCTTTGAGTTGAACTCACCACCACCATCTGTTCTAAATTTCTTCACACTTTTCCCTGTTTCATTCTCAACAAGTATTAGCCATTCTTTAAACTTACCAAAAGCTTGAGCCTTATCACGAAGGAAGTACACCCACATCTTCCTATTGTAGTCGTCGACAATCAACATAAAATAAGAAGATCCCCCCAAGGCCTGTGTAGGCATCTTACCACACAAGTCAGCATGCACCAACTCTAGAGGAGCCTGTGCTCTATTCTTGCTTTCTTGTGAAAATGCCTTTCTCTGTTGCTTGCCCATCATACAAGCTTCACATGGTTCCTTCAATTCAGTTATTGTAGGTAGGTGAGCAACCATACCTTGCTTTTGCATCTCCTTCAATACTGCAAATCCGATGTGTCCAAACCTTTCATGCCAAAGCTTACTTGTGCCCACTCCAGCGGTGGCTGTAAGAGCACTTAGCTCATACAGGTTGTTCCTTCTTTCTCCTTTGCCAACAATTGTGCCAGCACTATCAATAATTTCTGCACCTGTCTTCTTGAACCTCACTTCATGACCAAGATCAGTTATGGCAGCAACTAATAAGAGATTTCTCCTGATTTCGGGAACATACAACATATTTGAAAGCTTTTTGACTTCACCATTTGCAGCAACAAAAGAAATAGTACATGTGCCCGCAGCAGGGCATTTAGCATCATTTCCAACTGTCATAGTGATGGATTCTTATAGAGGCTGCATAGAACTGTATAGACCTTTCTTGTTGGTCATGTGACGGGAGGCCCCACTATCCAACACCCATGAGTCAGTGGTAGATTCTTCTTGCGCCGAGGAGCACACTTCCTCAATGGTCGCCATGAATAATTCCAACTCTGCTTCAGCCGTATTGGCTGTCTCTTTCCCTTTACTTTTAAGGGTACCATTCTTTTCATCTGCCTTCTTGACACGACAATCTGCAATTGCATGTCCTTTCTTCTTACAGTAGAAGCACTCTCCTTGAAACTTCTTCTTGCCGCCCTTCTTCTTTTTGTCACCATCATTTTTGGTGGAGGAAACACCTTTACCTTTTGCATTGGCAGAGAATGCAACATCTCCATTGTTGCTTCCTTCTCGGGCTTTCAGCCTCAACTCCTCCTCCATGAATAATGCACAAAACTCCTCAAAAGTCAAAGCTTGAGGTCTCACCTGAGTATTAAGGGCAGTTACTAGTCCATCAAACTTTTGTGGACAAATCTGAAGACACCTCCGAGCTAGCTCTTCGCTAGTCTTTTGTATCCCAGCGCCAGCCATCTGGTCGTGCAGATTCTTAATCCGAGTGATGAATGCTTCAACCGTCTCTCCTTCAGCAAACTTCTCCGCTGCTAGTTGATTCTCCAAGTTTTGAATCCTTGTTTGGTTTCGTGTTTCATACTGACTCCTTAGTACATTCCAAGCCTCTGACGCTTTGGTTGTATGCTGAATCAAAGTCAAAACACTGTCAGAACAGCTTGTAACTAAGGCACACAATGCATCTGCATTCCTTCGTTTCCAAGCTCGTAGAAGATCTGCATTTGGAGGAATCATCACACTAGGATTTGATGGGTCGGGGGTAGGCTGTGGTTCTGCGTTAGTCCCCAGCACAGTCTCTAGAAGCTCATAAGAATCAAGGATAGTTGTAATTTTGAACTTCCACAAGGTGTAGTTTGTACCATCTAACTTGCCTTCGCTGAAGGTTGGTGGACGAATCCTCAGTGTTTGAATAGCCGGTACAGCAACACCACCTCCTGCACCGCTTCCTGATGCGCCAGAACTGCTTCCCGGAGTCGACATCGTTTCTCTTTGCTGTTGAAGCCTTTGCCTCTTGCACGCTCTCCGATCTCTAGAGCCCCCTGGGCTCTGATACCATGTAAAATATTACACGGCGCAGCGAACAGAATCTGAGAAAGAGATAGAGAGTACACAACAGATAAAAGGAGAATCAGTAAATTCTTTAACTTCAAACAACTGATACAAAGATGGCTCTGTCCACCCGTGCGCTTCCACTGAGTGAAGCTTAGATGGCGATCTAAACAGAAGATAGGTGAAGAGCTTAAGGCTAGCTGGAACAACAACTCTGACTGGGTGAAAGATGAGTGAGAGATGGCTGCGAAGGGGTTTAGCTTTTATAGCCCGCGAAGGTCGTTAGGTCGGCCTGCTGACCGACCTACCATATGAGCCTCCACTAGTCGGCTAGGGAATATTCCAGGGAATATTCCCTTTACCGACTGGGACCCCCCAGCCGCTGGCCCCCTTGGGACCCCCTAGCCAGGGGCCGCTTCCGCGGCCCCCGGACCCCACAATAGGGGCTCCTTTTAACTCCCTTACCACGCAACTCAATGCAATGTGCCTCGAGTTGCTACCAGCTTAACCACTCCGTCTAACCCAAAGATTAGACCCACAACAGTCACCTTTTTGCCATCCGGTCACATAGACCTCATCTGATATACAAGTCAGGACTCAACCAATGTCCGGGCTCACATTTGGCTTCTCCTCATAATGGGGGCCTTACAACTTTGAGCACCATGGATCATTGGTAGCACCTAATGAGGGTGGGGCATTGATCATATCTAACAGGCTTACAGTGCCTACTGTTAAAGACTGTGCCTCTGTTTTCTTAGGAAAGATCTGCTTAACAGCCTCTTCATCTCCTGATGTACCATGTGTTACCTAGTTCAAGGAGTTAGTTATGACTTCGATGGATGTGGCCATTGCCTTTTTGTGATCCATACAGCTTCAATACCACTTTATTGGGTCCTCTGCCTAGGGTTAGGGTTCCTTTGAACCAGTCCATCCTGACTCTTGCTTCAAAAAGCCAAGGTCTTCCCAACAGCAAAGGGTATGAGGTCCCATACAAATTTGGTTTGACCACCAAATATGTCAGCCAATAGTCTCTTCCTGCAAGGGTTGTTTTTACGTATGGGAGAATGCCCAACTGTTTGACTCTGCTTTGGTCTGCCAATCTGATAAGCCACTGTGTAAGTTGAATTCCTTGCAACCCTAAGTCCTTCATTGTCACATCTATCATTATGTTTACTGATGAGCCTCCATCAATCAATGCATCTGAAATAAAGCATCCTTCTATCCATATCCTAATCTCTGGGGTTCCAGGATCTAGGAAGGCATTAGCCACATCTACTTTCTTTACAGGCTCCGAGGCCTTATTGGTCTTGGTCACTGTTGAAGGAGCGATCCTTAGTCCACATCTTCTTGTCAAGATGCTTTTGAATTTCTTTTGACAGCTGGGAGACAGCATCAGCAACTACCGAAACGTTAAGTTTGGTTTAAAAGTATCTAGGTCTTTTGTAACATGTCCACCTGTTCCCTTCAAGACACGTCTTAGCAGCCCATCGGAAAGAAGTCTAGAAAGCTCTGCCCGGCACTCCCATGGAATGTTACAAGGTTTGCGATCTAGGACTTTTCGCGTCTGCCAGGTAGCGGAAGTATTCCGGCCGTTCCCACTTAGGACCGACCTAAATCAGGGTTTCTCCTAATGGTCACTTTCCTAAACGGCAGCTAGTGTCGCGAACTACTTTACGTAGAATCGCCAGGAACAAAGCGGATTCAGGCTGCACTTGGTTCAAGGAGGATGGGAAACGAGAGGGATGCAAGGCTCAACCTCTCTGCCCATAAGTCATAGTCCCATTCCATTTCCCTAAAATAGCATAAATCGGGATTCTAGTAACCTAAACTCTAGGTCAGTGCCCTTGTTGTTCATTTCCGTTGAGAAGACCTCCTTGCTGTCCATTTCGATTGAGAAAAGTTCCTGGCTAACCGGGACCACCCATCCGTAGGACGGACCCATGGCCACATCCACTGCACTTTCCTCAGGGTTTCTTTAGTTTTCTAATTACCTACCACATTTAATTGGACATGCATCAAACAGCTTTATTAATTAGCCAGTTAGACACTGGTTCCTTCACGTAATCTTAGCACTTGACATAGAAAAACAATCTCAAACAAGTTCCTTTTCAACAGGTTATCTTATTTATCTTTGAAATACATCCATAAAGGCGCAAGAACCTGCCAATCTCATTCCAAGGAATGGCAAAACTCTCTTGTGATCAAACCACAAGGCCATGCGACGTTGCAACTTGTTGCACAAGTGTCACATCTATTCCATGGGATCACTTCATCCCCACTGAACGGCGTTTCCTGGTCAAGGAATTATGTTTAGGGTTTAGGGTGTCTTCTCACCTAACCCAATCCTAATTGCACTAGACCGACAACGTTCGGTCCTAGGGATACCAAACTCAAATCGAGATTTAACATTTGAACGAATGATCCTTAGGGTAGAAACACTAGATCGTTACTTGCATGAGTGTCCAATTGTCCCTACATTCCATGAATGTGGGTAGGACCTTTGGGTATGAGGATTTCGACTTGGCAACAAGTGCGAAACTAGGTCGAGTCCTTAACATGCTAAACCCTAGTTAGCACTTGGGGTATTTATCGTATCGATTGAACCATACCTATACGAATCCCTTGCAGGTTAGATGATTTAGATAATTCGATCTACTTGTCTTGTGACAAGGATGAACCATTCCTAGAGATGTTAACTTGATCTAAAGGAGAAAGATAGTTGCAACGTCTCACAATTCACGTAAACTCGCGATTCATTGCTTCTACATACCGCTAAATTCGCAATAACCTTAACTTTTCTTGTTAAAATCAAATCGCATGATAAATTGCAGAAACTTCCATTGAACCTACTAGATCTTACATTTAAGGATCATGCCCACAATTCTTTTTCTAAGCTTTCAAGATTTCATGCTTTAATGAACCATGCAGCCTTTCCCTAAATACAACTCTTGATGAATGCAATTTTGTGTACGATAAATGTGCAACATGCAATCCTTTCCTAACTACAACATAGTGAAATTCATGCCAAATAAATCTAGAATTAACCTATTCCAATTTACAAGCACATGCCACACGCAAGTTCATAGAATCATTACCGCGCTCTGCTATTGTTGAGAGTGGAAAAAGACTGAATTTTTGACTGATTTTTATTGTTTTTGAGGACTGAATGATTGATTTTTGATGGATTTAGAGTGATGTATGGTTGTTAGTGGGAGTATTTGAGAGTGTTTTGGATGATATTGATTATGTTTTAGAAGTTCATGATGATTCTCAGTGGATATATGAGGCTCTGTGATGTTTTGGTAGGTTTTGATTGGTTTTGTATAGCTTTTGTTTTGTTCTGATTATCTTCTATATGAAGCATGGATTGATGATTGATGAAGATTGAGATCTTTTGAAAGCTTATTGAATAGTTTTTGATAGTTTGGAATGGTTTGAGTATGAGTTATGAGGTTCTGATGACCCTCTGTAGAGCCTCTGTCTCTGCTCTGTCTTTACTATGTCTCTGTACTGTAACTGTACTATAGCTCTTCTGGTGCTGTACTGTGATTTTTTTGTAGACCTTCTGTAAGTGTTCTGTAGAATGTATGTGTGACTTTGGAAAATTTTTCTAACCTTTTGAAATGATGAATCTAAGTTCAAAAGAGCTAAAACAAGTGGAAGAAACAACTGCTAAAGACTGAAGAGAAGACTAAGTGACAGTGACAGTAGTGAGCTATGAAAAGACACTATAGTGGCTCTGGTGACTCTTCATATCAGACATACCTCTTGGGAGGTGCATACACGACCTAAGAAGGATTATTAAGGATTTTTATTAGAGCATTGTAGTGAGGATATGATGTACTATTGATAGAGAGAGAGAGAGAGAGTCAGAGATAGTCAATTCTATAAAAACAGTGTAACTGTATAGGAGAGATTGAGAGAGAGAACAATGAAGACATTGAAGATGAATAATATGTGATTGATTTCCATTCAAAGATGGTGTATTCCTTTGTGTTCTTTGTTATATTGAAGAATTTTGTGAAGATGTTGAAGATTATGATTGATTCTATCAAATCCGTGGGAGATATCTAGTATGATGCTGCATGAAGAATTGCTGTTTTCTTTGTTTTGATAATCAAAAGAATGAAATAAAAGCTTGTTGATGTTACAAGATATATTTTCTTGAAAGAGAATTCCCTTTTCCTTGGTGTTCCTTGTGGGGCTCCATGTTTTTGGTGCGCAACCGGGGAAACTTGCCATCAACAAGCACCAGAAGAGGCTAAAAATGAAGGAAATGGCATTGCCAAGAAGAGAAGAATTCAATGGATGTTTGTAAAGTTTCTTCTTCCACTGAAGAGTTGGAATTTCTACTTATCAAAGCCACTTTTCACAAGATGTTCATCCCACAATGGCGGAAACGTATCACCATCATGATGCATGCTCTATGTGGTGGGCTGTTTCCTCTTCCTGTTGAAGCAGCAGAAACTTGCATCTTAGTGGCAAACTGTTTGGGAACAAACCAAAGAGCAAAAACAGAGATAATGACCATTCATGGAAGATTTGGCATTCATTGAGAAGTTTCCAGACATCATCAAGTGGGAGATTGTGAAGAAGCTTCAGGAGTCTTGGTCTGTAGAGGTTCACGAAAACAAGAAGGAGAAGTGTTGGAATTTATTTGTGGATGCTCAACAGCAAGATACATGGGATGCTTGGTGCACTGACAATCTTCTTTTTGTTCAATTAGCAACCCACTGGAAGTTGGTAGATAGGGTTTTTTTCACAACATACACTGTTGAAACCCTCAGAAGCTGGCATTATTATAATGACGCAATAACAATCCTAAGAAGAATGAGTTTTGATACTTTTAGAACAGAATATCTTTCCCTCTGTAGTGGTTTGAAAGCTTAATTCAGAGATGTTGAAAAGAAGGAAGTAGAGGAGATGTTGACCAGAGAATCCCTCAGAGACTGAAGCCCTCTCTGATACTATCGTGTTGACTCCAGACCAACTGGTTGAAGCCAACCCCCTGATGAATGACGCAATAAAGAGGCAAGCATTGGAACGAGTCCAGAGGTACGTGAGAAGAGAGAAGGCAAAAATCAAAGCTGAGAACGAGCTCGCAGTAGAAGCCTCATTTGATGCCTTAAAAACACTCTTTACAGAAGTCCCCATGGCGACTCAAGGTCCCCTTCCTAGTCAGATTTGTCCTGGAAATATTGATGACAGGCCAGCAAATATAGTCCCATTGCCAGTTTTTAAGGGAGAGTACAATGAAGACCCTGATCTTCATGTAGCAGAGTTTATGGTAGCATGTGTGGCTAACAATGCCAGAACCCCTGAGCATTGGTTAGCAATATTCCCTGCCACTTTCAAGGGCCTGACGTTTGAGTGGTATGAGAGGCAAGCAGTAGGAACTTTTGGCACATGGCACGAGGCCTTCCTCACTAAATTCAGGCGTGAAGGTTTTGAAGAGTGGATGTAAGAGGAGTTCATGAATTTAAGTCAGTCCTCTGGAGAAAGAGTAGAAGCTTATGTCTCGCGAATGGAATCCATCCTGAAGAGATGGACTAACCATCATTTGGACGAAGGTATCCAAAAAGGAGTGTTTCTCAGGGGCTTACAACCAGAAGTTCGCAAGTTCATGGAATTGAGAAGACCAGTCAATCTGCAAGCTGCAGTGGAAGGTGCAAGATTGTATGACGAAGTTGAAGCAAGGCTATCAATGACTCCAAGAAGAGGAGTCTTACCCCCTCATATGCCTGGAATGGTATACCCATCAAATGCAGTCCCAAGGAGAGTTCCCTACCCCTATGCCTAGATTCAAACACTGCCGCAGTATAATGCACCTAATCCACTGTGGTCACCACAGACAACAGTGCCTCAAATGATGGTTCAACCACAACAATAGTGGCCTCAAACAGTTCCTCCAATGGCGACTCAACAAAAGTGGAATCCTACCAACTGGAATCAACAACCCTAAGTCACAACAGGAGCTCTGAATCAGAGCCACAACAAAGGACCTTCTGGATCGACCCAACCAGTCTATGCAGTAATTAGAGACACTTCCCAAAATCCTACTACAAGTACTTCAGGAGGTGAAAATCTGAAGGACTATTTATCTAACTCAGTTGCAAGTATCAAGAAAGAGCTTTTGGATGTGATTACAGAGCAGCTATAGACTTGAAGGTGAACACCGCCAATATATCCACTCCTGCGGGAGCTGGAAGAGATGTGATGTGCTCTAATACATGGTGTGGGAAGTGTCATCAAGCGGGACATTTAACCACTGAATGTACCCGAAAACCAACCATTCTTGGAGCCTTCTATTCTTACAGTTTGCGGAAGAACCATACAGAGGATATTTGCTCTTTGAAAGAGATGCATGAATGAAGAAAGAAGGATGAAAAAGCAAGATTCAACTTGCTAGAATCCAAAATGACAACACAGGATATTGGACCCAAGCCTAGAGAGTTTGGTTCTAATTTCGGTCCAAGGAGGTTTCCCTCTCAAAGTTACAGAGGACGACAGTCTAGCAGTGGTCAAAGATCAAAGGTGGAATGTTATAGTTGTGGAGAAAAGGGACATATCTCCCCGAATTGTCCAAACCCTAGAAGATCAGTGGATTACAAGCCCTTATGCAGCCCATGCAAAGGTGAAGGCCACACCCCAAAGGACTGTCCCACTCCAGCCCCTATAAAGGCCAATGCCACTGATAGCCAACAGAAGGTACAAGAGCCTGCTTCCAATTTGGTAGAGTTGGAAGTTGTTGCTGTTACGCACACCAGGAAGAAGGAACCAGCGATACAGAATGAAAATAACTCTCTTGTCAAGATTGTGAAGTTCAACCTACCTACAGAGGGACAGAGCAGTACAGAACAGAACAATACAGTACAAAGCACTACAGTGCCACAGAGGGATACAAAGAGTCCCAGAGACAGGACCAGAGGCCCAAGAGATAGACGATACAGACGCACTTCCAGAAATAGAAGAAGTGCCGGTGTTGCAATTGTTAGAAGAAAAACAAAAGATGAAAATGGATGTAGCCCCATTCCCCAGCCGGCTAGAGAAGCCTGTGGATCCAATTAAAGATTATGACTTGGTCAAAGACCTGGACACTTTTAAACCAAACTTAACATTTCGGCAGTTGCTGATGCTGTCTCCTAGCTGCCGAAAGAGATTCAAAAGCATCTTAACATGAAGGCGTGGACTAAGGATCGCTCCTTCAACAGCGACCAAGACCAATAAGGCCCAGAGCCTGTTAAGGAAGTAGATGTGGCTAATGCCTTCCTAGATCCTGGAACCCCAGAGATTAGTGTATGGATAGAAGGTTGTTTCATTTCAGATGCATTGATTGATGGAGGCTCATCAGTAAACATAATGACGGATGTCACAATGAAGGACTTAGGGTTGCAAGGATCTATTCAGAAGAAGGACACTAGTTCTAATGGAACATCAGACGAGGATACGACTCTCTTGAAAGAGTCAGACCTCTACCCAGAAGCAATCCGTGGAACATTTATCCACGAAGTGGAAGGTGAAAGACAAGTAACATTCCTAGACGCTGAGGGTATTGAACGTCACCTGAAAGTGGATCTCAATCTTCCAAAAGAAGAACTAGTGGTCCTGCGAGACCTACTCAAGGAGAACTTAGATGTGTTTGCTTGGTCCTACAAAGACCTAAAGGGGATTGATCCCACAGTATGTCAACATCACATTGATCTAGAGCCCGATGCCAAACCTGTAAGGCAAAGACAAAGATGGATGAATCCTAATTATTCCGCTCTGGTGAAGGCCGAATTATTAAACCTTCTTGAAGCAGAGTTCATCTATCTCATGGCTAACAGTGAATGGGTTTCGCCCATTGTGGTAGTACCCAAGAAGAACGGGAAACTTCGAATATGTGTTGAATTTCGAAAGATCAATTCAAAGACGAAGAAGGATTATTTCCCTATCCATTTTACAGACCAACTGTTGGACACAGTGGCAGGCCATGAGCTTTATTCCCTCTTGGATGGATTCAGTGGATATAACCAGGTCCAAATAGCAGAAGAGGACCAATCTAAAACAACCTTCACCACAGAATGGAGAACCTATGCCTACAGAGTGATGCCATTCGGGCTCTGTAATGCTCCTGCCACCTTCCAATTATGACTGCCTTCCAGAATCATTTGCATGATCTTGATGACTTCTGTGTCTATAGTTTAATTCGTGAGCACTGGGGACACCTAGAGCAATGTTTTGATAGATGCCGCGAGTATGGGATTTCTCTCAACCGTGACAAATGTTTCTTTGGCATCTCCTCGGGAGTGATTTTGGGCCATATTGTCTCTGCACAAGGAATTGCAACAGACCCAGCAAAGATTGAAAAGTTTGCCGCCTTAACAGCACCAACAAACCTCAAGCAATTGAGAGGATTTCTTGGCCATCTGGGCTATTACAGAAGACTTATTGCACATTTTGCAACTAAGGCAGCCCCTCTGCACAAGCTTCTAAGGAAAGAAGTTGATTTCCTTTGGACGGATGACTGTGAAGTGGCCTTTAATACCCTAAAACAGTGCCTGATCTAAGCACCTATTTTACAGCCTCCTGACTGGACGAAGGAGTTCCATGTGCACACAGATGCATCAGTTGAAGGGCTAGGTGTTGTCCTATGTCAAAAGGCCCCCTCTAAATTAGATCAACCGATATATTATGCAAGCAGAAAGGTCACTGATAGGAAACAGAACTATACAGTGACAGAGCTTGAGTGCTTAGCAATGGTGTTTGCACTGGAGAAGTTTCAACACTATCTATTGTCCACACATTTCAAGTTCTATGTGGATCATGAATCCCTGTCCTTCTTGATGAACAAAGCAGATGTTAAAGGAAGAATGATGAGATGGTTGCTCCTATTCCAGGAGTTCGACTTTGAGGTAGTCACTAAGCCTGGCTGCTCCCATGTCTTAGCGGATCATCTATCACGGATCCCTCAACCAGAAGAAGAGGAACAGGATGATCCAGACCTTTCTGATGGTTCCTTGTTTCTAGTTGAAATAGTTACTCCCTGGTATGCAGACATAGCCAACCTCTTGGCAACTCGACAATATCCTCTTGGCATCTCAAGTCGTGAGAGGAAGAAGCTTTGTTAGAATCAGGCCCCTACACTTTGCTAGGCGGTGCACTGTACAAGAAATGCAAAGACGAAGTGCTGCGAAGATGTGTTGAGGGGATGAAATCGGCATAATATTGAAAGCATGCCATGACGAACCATGTGATGGACACTTTGTAGGAGAAGCGACAGCCAGGAAGGCTCTGTTAGCAGGATAGTGGTGGCTGACCCTCCACAAGGATGCATATGATTACTGTAAGAGATGTGATGCTTGTCAGCGAATGGGGAAACCCACCAAAACAAGTGCCATGCCACTGCAACCCATTCTTTCCCTAAAGCCGTTTGAGAAGTGGGGGATTGATTTTGTGGGTCCCATTGATCCACCTACCAGACGGAAGCAGAACATATACATCTTAGTATGTACGGATTATGTCACAAAGTGGTGTGAAGCTAAAGCCCTAAAGCGGGATGATGGTAACAATGTAGCCATGTTCATGTACGAGAATATTATCACCTGTTTTGGCAGTCCCCTTGAGCTGGTAAGTGATAAAGGGACTCACTTCCTTAACAAAATCATGGAGGAGTTGTCGGGAGTTGACGGAACTGTATAAGATCTGCCATCGTAAGTCTACTCCCTATTACCCCAGAGCCAACGGCCAAGTTGAAGTCACCAATCGCATCCTTTGCTCGATTCTGACAAGAATGATTGCCGCACATCATCGTGACTGGGACGATTGACTTACAGAGGCTCTTTGGGCGTACAGAACCTCCCATAAGACAACTACAGGACAGACCCCTTTCCAGCTAGTCTATGGTACAGAAGCCATCTTCCCTATTGAGCTAGAATTGCCCTCCTTGTAAGTAGCAGTTAAAGAACGCTTGGGAGATAATGAGTCACTGCAACGCCGTCTTACACTTGTAATGCTTGGATGAGATCCGACGGATGGCCCTACAGTGCATGGAAACCACTCAAGCGCGATGCAAGGCCTATCATGACAGTTTCATCAAGCACAAGGAGTTCAAAGAAGGTGACCTTGTTCTCGCCTATGATTCGAGATTTGGCAAGTTTCGTGGCAAGCTCCAACAATAGTGGATGGGCCCATACAAGGTACTGGCTGTCAATCCTAACGGCTCTGTTCAAGTGCAGACCGTTGATGCCTCTGATGATCCTTTCCTGATTAATGGATATTGTCTGAAGAAGTACTTTCCTCCCTGGGGATCTTGACAATCACAGTCGACCTACCCCTTCCCTTTTGGGCGTTGCACTCTCCTTCTGGTCGTGCTTCTGATAGCCCTTATGATTCTCCTCATGAGGCGGTCTCGTTTTGCTACTCCCTCGTAGAAACATGTCAACCCGACATTGTTCTCTTCTCGCCTGATCCAACAATGGTGGTGAGGTTGGTCCTGATATATGGTATGTCTACCATTCTCTTTCTTTAAAAAAAACACAAGAAAAAAAAAGAAAAGAAAAAGAAAAAGAAGAAGAGAAAAGAAAAAGAAAAACAAACGAAACTATTATGGGAGAAAAGAAAGAAATTCCCTGTCACAACAGGCCTCGTTCCAAGAAAAGGTGGAAACACCCTTGGGCGAGAAGCTGACTGTGGAAAAGGTGGTAACACCTCGCAGTTCAGGATAGCTGACTCACTAGTAGAACCTCTTCAGCAAGCAATTTGAAGCCACCTCCCTTGGTGCGTTGTCTCTACAATATCAATCTATCTGCCCTTCTTAACCGACGAGTCTTCTTGCAAATCATTGACGTACGAGATTTGTAGGCTGCCTCCCTAGGTATGCCTCCTCCTTAAGATCCTGATGACACCAACAGTCGACATGATCTTCATCACCAACCCCTTGAGTGATGTGAGCTTTCATCCTAATAAGATGGGGATGTGAGTATGGGTTGCCCTTTGTATCTATCAAAGCGTGAGACAGAGGGTGGGTTGAGTGACCTGTCTTTCCTTTCAAATCAAATGACAGATGAGAAGTGTGAACGGAGTGTTGCATGCACGGGAAGGGCCTCTCAATGCACAAAGCACGATTTGTTTCTGTCCAATGCACTATAAGTCTCCCTGGCCTTCCTTCTTGCACTGTATGCCGACACAGGGCGGGATGCACAGTTGCACCATCGAATGCGCACAAGGCATACAACGTTTGCATAAGTGACCGTGAGGATTACATCAACGGGTTTCAGGACATGGCTGCCCTCTGTATCTTTCAACAGAGCATGAGACAAAGGGTGGGCTGAGTGTGACTGGAGTTTCTTCAATCAATTACCAAGAGGTGAGGATTGAGGGATGTTACAACCTTTGGAGTCAGGTACGTTTCCATTTCCCTATGCACTCTACCATCAACACACCATCAATTGTGCACCCTGGCATACTCTTTCTATACCATTCCTTTGTCGATTCCTAAACCGGGTGTGAGCTATGGGTTTCATCTTGATTTCCTTGAGTGATATTAGTAATGGGGCGAGTGACTGCTCTTTCAATCCATTTGAGTGATCGTGAGTTGAGTGCAATATTCCTCGCCAGCAACGAATTTCATGTGATTCTTCGACCAGCTACCTCCCTAGGTGCTGCTGCTTGGTCCCTGCCACGACGGTCGAAGAATGTGTGCTGTGAAGACACCTTGTTACCTTTTGTAGCCGACAACGACACCAGACGCAATCTCGATAGTCGACATTCCTCCTCGGCAATATGGGCCAAGTTTTTCTAACCCTACAACTTTTGTTTCTCAGTGATGGTCATGTCTTAAGTGTGGGGACGTCGTGGTTGGTCTGATGTGATGTACCATGTCCTTGAAGTTTGGTTTATCCTTCCTATTAAAGTCTTCAGTGTGGGGACACGTCCCTGTGCATCTATGGTGCATACCCCTATGCATACACCCTGTTCTGATCATGCATCTATGCCGTGATTTCATGCTACCCTTATGGGGCCCCTTCCCCACCCTTATGTTTTATTTCACCCTATCCTAGGGGTTGTTCCGTGACCGTTTGCCCTTATTCTTGGTTTTGCACTTCCCTGCCACCACAGGTTAGTTCCACTAACCTTCCATTACTCAACTAACCCTACATTAGTTAAACTAACATTCATTAAGTTAATCTAACCTTAATTAGGTTAATTTAACCTTACTTAGGTTAATCTAACCTTTAGTTAGTTAACTAATCTTAGTTTAGTTAGTTAACCCTAGTTTAGTCAACTAATCCTAGACTAGTTAACCTAACCCTAGTTTAGTCAACTAACCCTAGACTAGTTAACCTAACCCTAGTTTAGTCAACTAACCCTAGACTAGTTAACTAACCTTAGTTTAGTTAGTTAACCCTACTCTAGTTAACGAACCTTAATCTAACTAACCTCCCTCAGGTTAGTCCCCACCTTACTAACTAACCCTAGGTTAGTTAGCCTAATCTAAGTTAGTTAGACTTGACTTAGCTTACCTAGCTAACCTAGACTAACCCAGCCTAACCTAGTCCCCCTTGACTAACCTGACTTGACTTAGTTTGACTTACCTGATTTACCCAGACTAACAGGACTTTGCTGACTTGATTTGACCCTCCTTACCAAACTAATCTGATTTCCTTGATTTAATTGACTTAGTTAATTTTTAAATTCATTTCAACTCAAAAAAATTTCTAAAAATTCCCTTATATTTTTGCAAATTTTTGGCAATTTGTTAAGTGGAAATTTCCACCACTAAAATTATAAAAAATTAAATATTTGATCATTTATTCAAAATTACCTAAAAATACAAAAAAATCATTTAAAATTAGTAAAAAAATACCAAAAAATCAAAAAATTTCTAGAAAATTCCACCCATCCCCTCTGACCTTTTTCCATTCATTTTTCACTTTAAAATATTTTCATACAAAGCACTAATATTAAAAAAAACACACAAACAAACAAACAAAACAGACTAAATATAAAAATCCAAATCTTATTTTCATAACATAAATTGTGGATATTTCCTAAATGGCTGTAATTTTATTTTTCCTTCATCACATATCCATATTTAATTATTATTTCTTTTGAAAAAAAACAAACAACCACATATCATTTCTTTAAAAAAAACCCAAAAAACACAAACCGAAAAACACACATAAACCAAACAAATACACATCATAAAATAAATTAACAAAACCATGCTAAAAAATATAACAAACACACCTACACTCCCAAACAAGCAAAATTTAAAATTAAACCAATACTCATAATTCCACCAAATAATAATAATAATACATTATAATATTAAAAATCGACAAACCCACTAAGGTGTTGTATTTGTTGTTCAGTCAATGGTCTTTGCTTTTGTTTGACTGGATTCATTGCTTTTGGGGGACTCTTCCGTGCGCCTTCAGGCCTTGCATACACACTCCTTCTAGGTATTTATTTTATGCGCTTTCTTTATTTTCATTCCCCCTTAATCAAAAATTAATTATTAAAATAAACTATTTATTCACCCACATTTTCCACGCGCATTCGCGCTAAACACACCATTTTTAAATACTAAAAATCAGCCAGTCATTCACTTTGCATGCGCTACGTGCGCTTAACAGGCACTTTAATTTGTAATAAAAATGAACCAACCGTCACAAGGGCACGCGCTGGCAAAAAAGCGCTCCACATCACTCTTAATTTTTAATTAAGAAATTTGCATTTAGAGACCTAGTCTGGGCATCGTAGTTCGGGTTGCGTTAACGCACTGTTTCACCTTAATAAATTTTAATTAAAATTTTAAGAAGGAACCGTCGTTTTCTTATTAAGGTTTATAATCTAATAAAATGTCAACCATTGTTAATAATTTATTAAAATGAACCCTTCATTAAACTAATTCCCCCTCACTGCACTTTTTTCCCTTTTTAATAAACTCACTTCGTGGGATGGGTGCGTACAAGTCTATTAGTTGACATTGATGGTCCCGGTTATGGTCCAGTATTGATGTACATTTTTCTGGTAGTCTGATTTGTCTATGTGTTACGATTACGGGTACGGTGTGTACTTTTTTCTTTATTGCCTGATACGGGGATTTGGGTGCTTGCATGTTGCATCGCATGAAGCTTTCGGTCGCATATGTGTAGAGGTCATGCTGAAATTTTTCTAGGCTGTGTATTGTCTGGGGTGGTAACTGGATTAGTTACGTCTATGTATGTATGTGTGTCCTTTTTTTTAGATTAATTCCTTTTTGATAGCCCTTTGGTTGTTTTGCAGGCATTCTTTGTGACTGTCTGTGTTGTGGTGTGTGTGTTTACCATCTGAATGGCACCTCACGCTCCTCCCCCTATCCAATATGTCCCACTGGTCAGTAGAGATTACTCTTCCCTACTCACTTTTGAGCCTCTCACAAAGGCGAGACTTGCGACTTTCGTAGCTGCCTCCTTACCTTTGATTCTAGAAGATCCATCCATGTGTGATGAGTTCCTAGCCTCATACAGCAAGAAGTCGGGTCTGGTCCATGGTACTTCCATGACTTTGACACCTCAAGGGTTAGGGAAGGCTCTGTCTCTTCCCTACAAAGGTGAACCCTTTGTTACAGCTCGACAGCTCTTCTCTAACGATGAGATTTTGAAGCTGTTACAAAAACAGACCAAGGAAATTCTAGATGTCAAGAAGGTGATCAACACTTCAGGAGTTTCCTTTTCCATGATCACTGATCCTGTATGGAAGTTGGTCTACCAGTTTCTCCAAGATAGGTTTATGCCTGCAAAAACGTCATCCCATTACTTGTCCAAAGAGCTCTTTACAGCTTCAAAGATGGTGTTAAAAGGAGTAGCTATTGATTGGAGCACTTACCTACTCACCAAGATGGATCAACATTTCGTTAAAGTAACCAGGGGCAATGTTACCAATGTCACCTATGGATCCTACCTGTCTGCCTTCTTGATCTACTCAGGTTTAAAGAAGACTGTGCCTCCATCTCCTCCATCTGATCCAGTACCTCCTCCTCCACCTTTAGAAGAGTCGGACCCAATTGATATAGAGGATCTGGATTCTCGTCCTCCCCTGGTCATACAGCGCAAAAGCTTGAAGCAGGTGGCAGATAAAGCTCCTTCAGTTCTTCCTTCCGTGACAATTCCTACTACATCTGGTAGTGATTTCCCTGCTTATCTCACATGTAACAACCTGTTCAGAGCACATAGAGAAGGTTCCTTAGACATATCAACCCCTTCACTGAAGAGTCTAGTCTCCAGGGATGCCATTCCATTCCTCTGTAAAGACATCCAGAGCTCAATTGAACTATCAGTGACAGCTTATGTTCAACAGCTGTATGCTTCCTTTTATGAAGAACTGATGCAGTCTAAAGACCAGTTGCATAAGGCAACATCCGAGTTAGCCTCTGCTAAAGATACCTTGGCAGTCTGTTTAAGCAAATGGAGCAACAAACCCAACTGATTGAAACCCATAGAGATGAGATATCTTCTTTGAAGATTCAGTTAATAGAAGCTCACTCAGAGGTCACTAGAATCTCAGGGGAGAAGGAGAGGATGTCCAAAGAAGTGCAAGAGTTTCAAACTCTCTTAGATGTAAAACTCTCAGCCTTACAGACTGCTAATGACACAGTGGAATCACAAGCTTCCCAAATCAAGTAGTTGCAAGACCAACTGGCACAGTCACGGTCTGTTCCTCCAAGCCCTAATGTTCCCTTGATTCCTTCTCTCTCACAGCAGGACTTGGCAGTTCTCTAGAGACAGGCTACCTTGTGTCCTCTCTTCCAAGATAAAGTGGAAAGATTGCAGTCCAGGATGGATCTGCTATGGTCTACCTTTGAGCATTTCCAGGAATATGTTCCTCTGGACCATTCTTTCTTTGTCCACTATCAGTTGCAAAAGTTGGCCTTTTACATGAAGCTTTCGACGATGGATCTTCCTCTTCCAGAGGATGGTTGGAGTGGCGCTTGGTCTCCTGAGTTGCTGATAGAAGTGGTCCGTATGGTGTTTGAAGATTCTGTCACGACAGATACCATGTTGCTCTCATATATGTATCTATGGGAGACTTGTTGATTCCAAATGAAGTGGATATGGCCTGGTATGTGGGAGATGTGGTTTTACAAGCTGTTTTGTATGTCAACTATTTGGAGTTGCAAATAGATGACATGTTCCATAGTTACTCCTCAACAGTTGCTACTTGCCCTGATAATTCCTGGCACTCCATGATTGATTCTGTGGTCCTGAATCAACGACAGAACACCGCTTCTACCTATGTACAGAGTACTAACCAAGTGAGGGTGGATCTCTTAGCTCATCTTTCCAAAAATAATACATTTGATTCCACCTTTTTTATGCCTATCAGAGAAGATCTATCTTAGGTCCCTCTGTTCCTAGCCTACTGTATTACTAACAAATGGCTCACCGTTATGATACCTATCTGTCCCTCTATCAAACCAATTCAACAGAAATTTTACCCCTTCTTTTCCAACCTCAATCTTTTCCTCAAATTTCCATATTTATATATTTCTCTTTTATCAAAGATAGAGTATTTTCCCCTTCTCCACCATGTCCTTCTCCATCCATCCATGTACCTTCTACCTTTTCTATTTATCAATTAACACCCTTTCTAACTGATTCCCTAAAATTTTCAGCCACTCCTTCTTTAACTTATTCCTCCTTTTATGATTTTGCCTACCCATCTCTTCATCCACTTTTACTTATTCCACTTCCATCTCCTGCCACTTCTATCTCTCAACCCCCTCAGTTGGTTAGTGAATATGAAGGGTTTAATTAGCAAATTTCATGAAGAAGAGGATGGAGCTCGATTGATTCCTTACGCGACCTTAGATAAACTAGCTAATAATTCCAGGGGATTGGACAATTGCCAGTCAAGCATACCAGAACTACCTTCATTTTGCTCACCAATATTCACAATCTCTGGACCCTCCGGTGAGATTGACAGCTCATTTTGCTTGGTATCTAGCCTCCCATAATGATCAAAAGGCCATTCCAAAACTTTGTATGAATGTCAATGTGAACATTGACTCCCACTAGTTGGATGTCCTGTGTTTTCATGCCCTACGTCTCCCTAGCAGATACCTTATCATGCTAGAAAGGATGTGCTGCTTGCAGTTTTTTCAAAATCCTCCAAAGACATTTGTAGATGAATCCTTCTCCATGGATCGCTTCCGAAACCATCAAGCCTTTTAAAGGGATCATCTTCATTGATGCCTTTGCAATGTATCTTGGATGATTCTTAATGATATATCTCTTTTTGGAGGTGTCATTCAGATGGTTGTGTTAGTGTTAGTGTATGTGTTGTCTTAATTGTATGTGATGAGTTCGTGTTGATTGCAAATAACTTGTTCGAGAGCTCTTTTCAAAAGATTGTTGGTCGATGACAAGCCTATGGTGGAAAGCTGAAGAGAACCTCTTATATCCTTTACAAATTTGTTATGGCTTTTAAATAATTAATCAGATGAGTTAATGAATAATGGAAGTTTTCCTTTAGTAGTATTTTCTCTCAGATACAGGTTGGAGAGATTATTGAAGATCTGACAGAAGATAAAATTGAGCTCTTTAGTGAACTTATATTATTATTTTTCCTTAGGTCGCGAGGACGCTTCCTTTCTAAGTGTGGGGATATGTTGAGAGTGGAAAAAGACTGAATTTTTGACTGATTTTTGTTATTTTTTAGGACTGAATGATTGATTTTTGATGGATTTAGAGTGATGTATGGTTGTTAGTAGGAGTATTTGAGAGTGTTTTGGATGATATTGATTATGTTTTAGAAGTTCATGATGATTCTCAATGGATATATGAGGTTCTGTGATGTTTTGATAGGTTCTGATTGGTTATGTATACCTTCTATATAGCTTCTGTTTTGTTTTGATTATCTTCTATACGAAGCATGGATTGATGATTGATGAAGATTGAGATCTTTTGAAAGCTTATTGAATAGTTTTTTATAGTTTGGAATGGTTTGAGTATGAGTTATGAGGTTTTGATGACCTTTTGATGACCCTCTATAGAGCCTCTGTCTCTGCTCTGTCTCTGCTCTGTCTCTGCTCTATCTCTGTACTATAACTGTACTGTAGCTGTTCTGGTGCTATACTATGACTGTTCTGTCGATCTTCTGTAAGTGTTCTGTAGAATGTATGTGTGACTTTGGGAAAGTTTTCTAACCTTTGGAAAGGATGAATCTAAGTTCAAAAGAGCTAAAACAAGTGGAAGAAATGGCTGCTGAAGACTGAAGAGAAGACTAAGTGACAGTGACAGTAGTGAGCTGTGAAAAGACACTGTAGTGGCTATGGTGACTCTTCATATCAGACATACCTCTTGGGAGGTGCATCCACGACCTAAGAAGGATTATTGAGGGTTATTATGAGAGCATTATAGTGAGGATATGATGTACTATTGATAGAGAGAGAGAGAGAGAGAGTCAGAGATAGTCAATTCTATAAAAATAGTATAACTGTATAGGAGAGATTGAGAGAGAGAACTATGAAGACATTGAAGATGAATTATATTGTGATTGATTTCCATTCAAAGATGGTGTATTCCTTTGTGTTCTTTGTTATATTGAAGAATTTTGTGAAGATGTTGAAGATTATGGTTGATTCTATCAAATCCGTGGGAGATATCTACTATGATGCTGCGTGAAGAATTGATGTTTTCTTTGTTTTGATGATCAAAAGAATGAAATAAAAGCTTGTTGATGTTACAAGATAGATTTTCTTGCAAGAGAATTCCCTTTTCCTTGGTGTTCCTCTTGGGGCTCCAGCTATTTCCTACAGGGGTTAACGACTTTCCCTAATGAATTATTACAATGAAGATTTATCCAAAAATGCGACATGCGCTTAATCTTTCCATGCCTAGTTAAGGTGCACTTAACAATTCAACCTTATAATGATAGGCAATAGTTGTTCTAGGCTCGTCACTTTCAAATACACGAAAAGGCAACTTACTGATAAGGTCATAAAATGCAGAGACAACTTACGTTTTTTCCGTTCATCCCATTGAAAATACCAATGGCCAATTTCATATCATGATTAATGCAATACTTTTTCGTGAAATCAAAATTAGTAAAAACCTAGACTTGTGGGCTCGGGGAAATATCCACGTGAATGTTAGGAGAAGATCCTCTCGTAGGCATGCCTTGTGACTTTTTAGGGGCCATTGTAGACGTAATTACGGACTTCCGGTTTGCCTTTTCCCTTACGCGATTGGTGAATTTGCTCACCTTGGTACGCAGCCTCAAGATCTTGCCCTTCTCCCTCGTACGTAGGAGATCATTTCCGAAGTGCGGATCCTTGAGAATACCGGCTTGCGGGATTTGGGCTTATGGGAGGCCTTGTGGAGCTTGGTTTGTGGAAATGGGCTTTTCAAGGAAGGCTTTTAACCCCCAGAATAGACCCCGTGTTGTGCACAAGGTCTTAGGTTTTGTTTTTTTTAAGAAGCTTCCAAAGGTTTAGGAAGCTTCTGCTTCCCCAAGAGTATGTGGATCAACAAGATGATTGAGGGAGGGGGGAGAAAATGAGGACAGGTGATGGCGGCTTCAGCTCCTGAGGTGGCAGCGGATTCAACAGGCAGCAGTGGTGATCTTGGCGCCCTCCACAATGGCGGCGGCCCCACAACATCAGGATATCTCTTCTTGTACGGCGGCCTCCTACAGCAATCTTTTCCCTCCTTCTTTTGTGAAGCACGGCTTCCTCTCATTCCCCCCCTTTCCTCCCCACTAAGGGGGGTTTATATAGCCCAAGGGGGGAGAGGGGACCTCCACCACGTGGGCTATGCATGTAGCCCATGACTCCCTCGTGTAACCCACCTCTCCCACCTAGCCCATCCCCTTCCCTCCAGCCATGCATCGACTAGGGAAAATTAGCTAAAAAATTTGCAATTAATTGAACATTATCCACTTAATCCCCTCCCAAGAGGGTGTTTCCCAGCAGTTATGCGGATTTGAACCCCCGGGCTTGCTTTGCCAATGCGGAGGTCTCGATTTCTTGCGTGCGGGTTCTAGATTAAATTGCTGGCAATTACAATGCAGAAGATAACCTTGCATAGGGTTTACGCAGTGTGCGGGGAGTCAATATTTACGAGTAGGAATATTACATTCTCTCCCCCTTGGAGGAATCGAGATGTCCTCATCTCGAGAAGAACTGGGGGTTATTGTCGGTGGAGAGTACTTTCTTCCATCCAAGTTGCATCCTCCTTAGGAGAATCTTTCCACTAGATGAGGCATTCTCTCAAGGTTCTGGATCTCAATTGTCTCTGTCTAACATCTAAGATCCTGTCAGGCTATAGCTTAAGGACTCCTTGGCTAGGCATTACAACTTGTGGACATCAAGTACATGGCTAGGGTTAGGTACATACTTCTTCAGTAGGATGATATGGAATACATTATGAACCTTTAGATTCTCAGGGAGTTGCAGTCTATAAGCATTGGGTCCTAGGCACTTGAGGATCTTGTATGGTCCACAATACCTTGGACATAGCTTCTTGCAATCTCCTAAGGATAGGGAACTCTTCTTTGGGTGCATGTGAATGAAGACCATGTCTCCTTCCTAGAAGGTTCTATCTTGATGTTTCAAATCCGTGTATGCCTTCTGTCTATCCTTGGCGGCTTGGATGTCCTGTCTTATTGACTTCATTTGGTCATCCATCTCTTCCAGCATCTACCTTGAAGCTTCAACCCTCAAGGTTGGATCTGAGAAGTTTAAAGCACTTCGACAGTCGTGCCCATACAATGCTTGAAAAGGGGTCATCTGAATGCTTTGTTGGTAAGAAGTATTGTAGGAAAACTCAACCAGTGGCAAGTATTGAATTCACCTTTTTGATTCACGGTAGCAGTATGCCCTTAGTATATCCTCGGTGACTTGGTTGACTCGCTCCGTTTGACCATCAGTTTGGGGATGGTAGGCTGTACTAAAATAGAGTTGACTCCCAATCGCTTCAAAGATAGCTCTCCAAAAGTGTGATGTGAAGAGAGAATCACGATCACTAATGATTCATGGGCAACCCATGTAGCTTGAATATCTCCTTGATAAACAACCTTGCAATGTCTGATGCTTTATAGTTTGTCTTAACAGGAATAAGGTGTGCAACCTTAGTAAGCATATCAACCACAACCATGATGGAGTTGTATTCTCCCTGAACTTGGGGTAGGCCAACAACAAATTCCATACTAATGAATTCCCATTTCATTTGGTGAATGTCAAGTGGTTGCAACTTTCCTGGCATTTTGACATGTTTGGGTTTGATAGTTGACAAGACAAACACTCGCTGACATATTTGAGAACGTCACCTTTAAGCCTCTCCCAATAGTAGCTCTTCCTAACTGCATTGAGGGTCTTGGCATAGCCAGGATATCCTGAGAAAGGGGAATCATGAGCTTCCCAAAGTATCTTTTTCTTGAGCGACTGGCTTGCCGGTATACATAATCTCGTTCTATAGTAGACAAGTCCACTACTGATACATAATTCATGATACTTAGCCTGTAGCTTTTGGTCCTGATCTTTGATAGGGATCTCCCTTAGCATCTTTTGATAGGTTGGATGATGGCATGCTTCTTCTCTAGCTAGCTCGAGTATTGGGTTGTTTGGCATGGATACTTTTGTGGCTAGAGATCTAGCTGTTGATGGATTTTGCAAGATTAGAGAATTAAGGAATGCCTTGCGATTGAGTGCATCGGCAACTACATTCTCCTTTCCAGGTCGGTATTTGATTTCAAAATCATACTCCTCCAGCACTTCAATCCACCGACATTGCCTCATGTTGAGCTTGTTTTGGGTAAAGATCCACTTGAGACTTTTATGATCCGTCACTAGAGTAAACTTGTTATCCAACAGGTAGTGTCTCCAAAGCTTTAGAGCGTGGATGACAGCCAATATTTCCAGATCATGGGTAGCATAATTCTTCTCATGGCTCTTCAGTTTTATTGAAGAGTAAGCTACAGGATGACCTTCTTGCATAAACACACATCCTAAGGCAAGCATGCTAGCATCAGTTACTACTTCAAACTCCTTACTGAGGTCTGGAAGTTTTAGGATGGGTGCTGATACCAAACTTTGCTTTAATCTATTAAAGCTATATTGTTCGACAGTTGACCATACAATGGATGTTTGCTTCTTCAGTAGATCTATCAAAGGTGCTGTAATCAAACCATAGTCTTTGATAAAGACCCTATACCATCCTGTCAATCCAAGAAAACTGTGTATTTCTTTGACAGTTGTTGGTATTGGCCATTCTAAAACATCTCTGACTTTGGCCGGATCCACTGAGATTCCTTCTGCTGATACGATGAATCCCAGATATTCAATCTGACCTTTGAAGAATGCACACTTCTTCATCTTAGCATAAAGTTGTGTGCCCTCATTGTCTCAAGGACAATCCAAAGTTGGGGTTCATGGTCTTCTTCCTGTTTGGAATACACTAAGATATCGTCGAAGAAGACGAGTACGAAGTCATCAAGATATGGCCTAAAGATATCCTGCATTAACCTGTTGAAGGTGGCAGGTGCATTCATCAGCCCGAATGACATGACTAGGAACTCAAAGTGTCCATATCTTGTGTTGAAGGCCGTCTTTGGGATATCTTCTTCCTTGATCCTTATTTGATAGTATCCAGACCTGAGATCAATCTTGGAGAAGATCTTCGCACCGTGAAGACGGTCAAGAAGCTCATCTATTCTAGGAATAGGGTACTTGTTCTTAACGGTTGATTGATTCAACCCTCTGTAATCAATATACAGTCGAAGCATTCCATCTTTCTTCTTCTGGAACATCACTAGAGCTCCCCATGGTGAACTGCTAGGACGGATGTAGCCCTGATCTAACAATTGCTTGAGTTGCTCCTTGAGCTCAATTGCTTTTGGGATGGACATTCTATAAGGCCTCTTTGCAATTGGCGCAGCTCCCGGCACTAGCTTGATCTCATGATCCACTTCCCTTTGAGGTGGAAGTTCTGTCAGCTCTTAAGGAAATATGTCCACGTACTCCTTTAGCCATGAAGGTCCTTCACTAGACTCCTGCTTATGATCTAGCTTATTAAGCTTAATCAAGTAGACAGGTAGTCCCTTTCTAACTCCCTTTACAATCCGAGATACTTTGGCCAATTGAATCTTTGGTGTTCCAGCCTCTCCTTGAGTTGTAATCAATTCCCCTTTGGAGTTTCGAAAGGAAACTTGGCCCTTTCCACAATGAATGTGGGCGTCATTAGGTTTAAGCCAATCCATTCCGAGCAAACACTCATGGATACCTAGGTTCATGACCCTGAATTTGACCGAAGTTGACTTTTCTCCTAGGAAGAATTCCACCTTAGCAGTTTTCCTGGTACAAGTGACCTCATGACCATTTGCTAATTCCACAAGCAAGGTAGGTGCTTCTACTGTGGCTATTCCTAATCTTCTTGCACAAGCTGGTGAGATAAAGGAATGCGTACTGCCACAATCAATCAAGGTTTTGAAACCTTTACCTTGATAGTCCGATGGTGTCTGAATCACTGAAAACTGGCGATTCGGGCATTTCTTGTGAAGAGTGGCATGGACTGTTGCCTTCTCAAACTCTGCTTCCATGGTCAGGTCTTCTTCTTCGCACAATTCCCTGTTGGCAACACAGGCAGTTCTTTCTCTACCTCGGGTGGCGGCTCCTTGGCCACGGCCGGTTCCTTGGAAAGGAGCTTGACATTGTCCTCCGCCAAGCTTGGGACATTGCCTTTTGAAATGACCGGGCTCGTTGCAGTGGGAGCAATGGAGATTGCGGCCATTACTTTGGGTAGGGACAAAGTTATTGAAATTATTGGTCCTTGCTTTCTTTCTTTGTCCTCGGTTTTGACCTTGAACTCTCTTTGCTTGGGGCCTATATGCTCCTCTGTTCTGATCATTATAAGATCAAGTCTAGTTACTTATTGGCCTAGCTTGCACCTCCTGAATTATGGGCTCAAATGAGTGTGTCTTGTAGATTTGTTGGGCACATAGATTCGAGGCGGGTGTTCACTGGTGGGTTTAAACCGGCAGAAAACTTCGACACTTGTTGTTTCATATCCATTTGTGGCGCATACTTCAGAAGTGAGATGAATTTTGAGTAGTATGCGTCAAGAGTTAGACCCAGCTGTTTCAGCTCGTAGAACTCATTCATTTTCAATGTGCGATACGCAGGTGGTAAGTATCTTCCTTGCACAGCTTTCTTGAGCTTTTCCTAGGTAATGGATCCTTCCGAGATCCCTTTATCTCTGCACCATTGCTTCCACCAAAGCCTGGCTTCACCGGTGAGCTTTAGCTTGGCGAGCATTGCCTGGTTGGCAGGTGCAGTACCGGTCGCTTCAAAGTAAACTTCCATGGACTCTATCTAAATCTCAGGATCCACTTGGACAGTCCTTCCTTTCCTGTCAAATTCTGGCGGCTTGATCTTCTTGAGAAGAAACTTCTTCTCCTGAATCACGGCCGTACTTGATGTAGGGAACGGAAGGGAAATCTGTACCTGGGGTTGTGCCTGCGTAGAGGATTCTTAATGTTAACAACTCACTAATTTTTATGATTATATTTCATACCCATTTAAGCTTTCAGTCAAGAAACCTAGCCACTTAACTTTTTATCAATTCTCATAGACAAGACAAACATTGATAAAAAGAAGTCTTATTTCATTCATATGGGCATAGCCCTTTCGGAGTACAATATTTCTTGGGATGTAGAGCAGCAGGTACATTAGTTCGGGGAGAATAATGTTGTGTTACATTTAGCCAAGGAAACTGGATAATAGTATTGATTTGGGTCATGGATCTTCAGGAATCGATAAGTCATCGGAAGATTAGTATGTCCTTTCCTTTGGTACCCATTCTTCTCGTAGTGTCCCAATACCTTGATCCTATCAGCGGGGATTATGCGGGTCACTTCCTTGTATACATATGAGTTCAGCTCGACCCTGTGACCTCCGACATGTAAAGTTGTGTTTACGTGAGCCTCAACAAAAATGAACAGCTTCACGATCTTCAGGTCCTCCAACCACTTGATTCTCTTTAGGTTGGTTTGAAGGTACGCAAACCGGTGGGCAGTTATATAATAGATTCTTGAGTCACCCATCCATCTCCGTTCTACGTACAGAGGCGATGGATTATAAATGTGGTCTAGGATGTTCATCATATCGATCCTTTGTCGATAATCCGAGGAATGCATCACGGTCATAAACATTACTTGGAACACTAAGAATATGTTCCATGCTTCATAATTCTGCAAGACAACATCAAAAGTAAGGAAATGTTCTTAACAGCAACATTTGCTTTGCTTCTTCTTATTAAGATTTCTTATAAAGACAGATCCTTTGTTGGTTCGCTCTGATACCAACTGTAACGTGTCCACCCGTTCCCTTCAGGACACGTCTTAGCAGTCCATTGGAAAGAGAGTCTAGAAAGCTCTGCCCGGCACTCCCATGGAATGTTACAGGGTTTGCGATCTAGGACTTTCCGCGTCTACCACACATAGAGGAAGTATTCCGGCCGTTCCCACTTAGGACCGCCCGACCTGAATCAGGGTTTCCCCTAATGGTCACTTTCCTAAACGACAGTTAGCATCAAACCCTAAGCGAACTACTTTACGTAGAATCGCCAGGGACGAAGCGGATTCAAGCTGCACTTGGTTTAAGGAGAATGGGAAACGAGAGGGATGCAAGGCTCAACCTCTCTGCCCATAAGACATAATCCCATTCCGTTCCCCTAAAATAGCATAAATCGGGATTCTAGTAACCTAAACTCCAGGTTAGTGCCCTTGCTGTTCATTTCCATTGAGAAGATCTCCTTGCTGTCCATTTCGATTGAGAAAAGTTCCCGGCCAATCAGAACCACCCATTCGTAGGACGGACCCATGGTCACATCCACCGCACTTTCCTCAGGGTTGCTTTAGTTTTCTAATTACCTACCACATTTAGTTGGACACACATCAAACAACTTCATTAATTAGCTAGTTAGACACTGGTTCCTTCACGTAATCTTAACACTTGAAATAGAAAAACAATCTCAAACAAGTTCCTTTTCAACAGGTTATCTTATTTATCTTTGGAATACATCCATAAAGTCCAGCCCACAGGCTAATCCATAATCCGCCCGAAGGCTATCCAACAATCCACAGGGATTACTAATCCAAAATTCCACCCATAGACTAGTATGCAGGCCTCGAGATCCAATCCCAAGTCACGTTGGCCTCTTATGCAAGGCAAGGGATTTACTAATCCAAAATTCCACCCATAGACTAGTATGCGGGCCTCGAGATCCAATCCCAAGTCACGTTGGCCTCTTATGCAAGGCACCCAAGCGTCCTCCTGCTCCAAGTAGTGCTCAATGGAGAGACCTCACGCGGTGGGTTCGGTCCACGTTCCCGACGCGGCTAACAACCCCCTTGGTTAGGATTAGGCAGACAGTCATGGGTAACTGAAACTGCCTCTCCCTTCAGGCCTTCAACCTGAAGCATTAAATATCTTTCCATCCTTTAGTTCCTTGAGCAAACAATGCAAATAGTGCTCCTAAACTGTTACAAGCACAATCAATTCCAGTGGTTGTTTATTTGTCCAACTGCTAAGGAGTGAATCCTTCTCTCCAAATGCATGCAACATTCGATCCGAGATCAATTGCGACTTGGCAAGATCCCCAAGGGTTTGTTTGTTAACCCTTTCGTCCTTGGGTTAGGGCCATACCTTGTTAACCCAACTTAACCAATATCTCAGGTTTTATTAACAGTAAATCCTGGCGACCATGTCGCTTTAAATTGGTTGATCCTTTGCTTCCAAGCCAATATCTAACTTTCCTTAACTTGGCAATTTATCCCAAGAAAAGTGATGTAACAGGATGATTACTCATCCTCTTGCAACTTAACTTGCGCAAGAACCTGCCAACCTCATTCCAAGGAATGGCAAAACTCTCTTGTGATCAAACCACAAGGCCATGCGACGTTGCAACTTGTTGCACGTGTTGCATATATTCCATGGGATCACTTCACCCACTAAACGACATTTCCTAGTCAAGGAATTATGTTTAGGGTTTAGGGTGTCTTCTTACCCAACCCAATCCTAATTGCACTAGGCCGTCCTAGGGATTCCAAACTCAAACTGAGATTTAACATTTGAACGGATGATCCTTAGGGTAGAAACCCTAGATCGTTACTTGCATGAGTGTCCAATTGTCCCTACATTCCGTGAATGTGGGTAGGACCTTTGGGTATGAGGGTTTCGACTTGGCAACAAGTGTGAAACTAGGTCAAGTCCTTAACATTCTAAACCCTAGTTAGCACTTGGGGTATTTATCGTATCGATTGAACCATACCTATATGAATCCCTTGCGGGTTAGGTGATTTAGATAATTCGATCTACTTGTCTTGCAACAAGGATGAACCATTCCTAGAGATGTTAACTTGATCTAAAGGAGAAAGCTAGTTGCAACATCTCACAATTCACGTAAACTCGCGATTCATTGCTTCTACATACCGCTAAATTCGCAATAACCTTAACTTTTCTTGTTAAAATCAAATCGCATTATAAATTGTAGAAACTTCCATTGAACCTACTAGATCTTAGATTCAAGGATCATGCCCACAATTCCTTTTCTAAGCTTTTAAGATTTCATGCTTTAATGAATCATGCAGCCTTTCCCTAAATGCAACTCTTGATGAATGCAATTTTGCGTACGATGAATGTGCAACATGCAATCCTTTCCTAACTACAACGTAGTGAAATTCATTCCAAATAAAGCTAGAATTAACCTATTCCAATTTACAAGCACATGCCACACGTAAGTTCATAGAATCATTACCGCACTCTGCTATTTCCTACGGGGGTTAACGACTTTCCCTAATGAATTATTACAATGAAGATTTGTCCAAAAATGCGACATGCGCTTAATCTTTCCATGCCTAGTCAATGTGCACTTAACAATTCAACCTTATAATGATAGGCAATAGTTGTTCTAGGCTCGCCACTTTGAAATACATGAAAAGGCAACTTACTGATAAGGTCGTAAAATGCATAGACAACTTACGTTTTTTTTGTTCATCCCATTGAAAATACCAATGACCAATTTCATATCATGATTAATGCAATACTTTTTTTGAAATCAAAATTAGTAAAAACTTGGACTTGTGGGCTCGGGGAAGTATCCACGTGAATATTAGGAGAAGATCCTCCCGCAGGCGTGCCTTGTGACTTTTTAGGGGCCATCGTAGGCGTAATTACGGACTTCCAGTTTGTCTTTGCCCTTACATGATCAGTGAATTTGCTCGCCTTGGTACACAGCCTCAAGATCTTGCCCTTCTCCCTCGTATGCAGGAGATCCCTTCCGAAGTGTGGATCCTTGAGAATACCGGCTTGCGGGCTTAGGAGGCCTTATGGAGCTTGGTTTGTGGAAATGGGCTTTTCAGGGAAGGCTTTTAACCCTTAGAATAGACCTCGTGTGCACAAGGTCTTAGGTCTTGTTTTTTTAAAGAAGCTTCCAAAGGTTTAGGAAGCTTCTGCTTCCCCAAGAGTACGTGGATCAACGAGATTATTGGGGGGGGGGGGGGGGGGGGGAGAAAATGATGACAGGCAATGGCGGCTTCAGTCCGTGAGGTGGCAGTGGATTCACTAGGCAGCATGGTGATATTGGCGCCCTCCATGACGGCGGCGGCCCCACAGCAGCACGCCGGTTCTTCTTGCACGGCGGCCTTCTTACACGACGGCCTCTTGTAGCAGTCTTTTCCCTCCTTCTTTTGTGTAGCACGGCGTCCTCTCAATCCCCCCTTTCCTCCCCACTAAGGGGGGTTTATATAGCCCAAGGGGGGAGAGGGGACCTCCACCACGTGGGCTGTGCATGTAGCCCATGACTCCCTCATGTAACCCACCTCTCCCACCTAGCCCATCCCCTTCCTTCCAGCCACGCATCGACTGGGGGAAATTGGCAAAAAAATTTGCAATTAATTGAACATTATCCACTTAACCCCCTCCCAAGAGGGTGTTTTCCCGCGGTTATGTGGATTTGAACCCCTGGGCTTGCTTTGCCAATGCAGAGGTCTCGATTTCTCGAGTGCGGATTCCAGATTAAACTACTTGGCAATTACAATGCAAAAGTTAACCTTGCATAGGGTTTACGCGACGTGCGGGGAGTCAATATTTACGAGCAGGAATATTACATCTTTGACCAAGTCATAATCTTTGATAGGATCCACAGGCTTCTCCAACTATCTGGGGAATGGAGCTTCACCCATTTTCATCTTTCCTTTTTCTTCTAACAATTGCAGCATCGGGACTTCCTCTATTTCTGGAGGTGCTTCTGTATCATCTATCTCCTGGGCCTCTGGTCTTGTCTTTGGGATTGTCTCTGTAACTCTCTATGGCGCTATAGTACTCTATACTGCACTGTTCTGTTCTGTATTTCTCTATCCCTCTATTAGCAAGTTGAACTTCACAGTCTTGGCAGGACCAGATATACCCTAGGTTTTGCATGACCTTGAGTCTAGAGAGCTCGCTTTCCACTGTAGACCCTGACTCTAGTACACTAGAGAGCTCATTGATCTTCTCTTCCATGATGGATTCCACATCCTTTAGGTGCGCTTGGGATTCTCTCACCCACTCCTTGACATTGTAAATGACTTCTAATTGGTGCCTTGGATCAGGATATTCTCCAACCTTGGCACTTCCTTTTTCAGTCGTCTTTAGAGCGAATGTTTCGACCTCAGTGTCTATGACTTTCTTTCTGGCAAGAAGTATTATTGCACTCTTGGTTTTCAATATGACCTTTGCTTTTATTTTCTTCATTCTTCGCATAAAATTTTTCTTTATGATTGAGGTTGCATGCAGGTTACTAGGCCCTAGAAAGGCCTACTTTGTTTGCGTACAAGTCAGAATATGCAACGAAATGGGTGTGGCCTTGCCCTCAAGTGTCTTGATGCCAAACAGTCCCAATGGAACTAATGGTATCATTTCAAAACTAGAAGGACGGTCTCTGCCTAGGGCAATCAACAAAAAGATGAGTGATTCCACACTCAGCACATCTCAGATCAGATTTATCTCGATTGGCTTGCTCCCTCTTGAGGCAGTGCAAATAGACAATTTCATACTATGGAGGATCACTGATGAGCAAATAGACAATCATAATGAGGTAGAAGTATTTACAAAGAAGAACAACTAATATTATCCAAGCATAATGCAAGTACAACTAAATGATAATGACTGATGGAATGAGTGTGGGGATGAATGCCTTTTATAAGCTTACAATAGGTGGTATTGGCAGGTGGAAAAAGGTGGAAAGGGACCATGGTAATCACCAACTATGGTTTTAATAAACCATGCATGAATGACCTAGTCTAAGGATTTATTTGAAATGTGTTTCTTTGCCCTGTTTTCTCCTTAAACAAAGGCTATGGTGGATGTGATTGCACATTTCTCAACACCCCTCCTCAATCACAACCAAGAAAGACATTGAGTATACAGAGGCTGTAGTGAGTAGAACCTTGCTAAGACATGGAAGAAAAAAAGACAACCATACAAAGCTAGAGGCTGTTATAGGGCCTCACTAAGTGTGTAGAGGTTGTAGTGTGCAAAGGTTACATGAGGAGTATAGGAGCTTATTGTGGTAACATTAGGCATGTCCACATTTTTAACGTTTCAAAAAAGTCTTTTAGAAAATGGGCTAAAAAATAGGGACTGGTGAGTCCTATCCTTTTGTTCTTGGGGTTCTTCTTCTCCTTCTTCTTCAATGTTGTCTTCATCTTCTCTAACTGTAGCAAGTTATGCTCCTTGAGACCTTTTCTTAGCATAGCAAAATTTCTCAATATGCCCAGTTTTCTTTCAAAAGTCATAGACTATGCTCTTTGTCCCTTTCACATAAAGGAGTTGTTGGTCTCCTCTTGGGATGCTTGTTTCTCCCTTTTTCTTGATCTTCTTTTCCTCTTCCAAGAGAAAGGCTTTGATGTCCACAAGTTTTGGCTTTGGCATGTTGATTAATGTGGTAGACACATTATCAAACTCAGGTGGAAAACTCTTGAGAAACACTCCAATGCAAATGTCCTCATCCATCTTCAAGTTAATTCCTGCAAGTTGTGCCAACAAGCTTTCCATAGAATTCAAATGAGTTGCAAGTGAGGTATTACTTTGCATGCCAAGTCTAAAAAAATCAATCAGTAAACCATATTTTGAGGATTTTGAATGAGCTCCAAATAGGGTTTCTAATTGATCCCATGTCCCGTAAGAGGTTTCACAATCATCAACATGAAGAATGTAGCTGTCATCAAGTTTGTGCTTGATAATAGCTTGAGCCTTATAATCATTTTTATCCCATACGACTGAAAGTGCAGCTTCCCTTGGTTTCTTCTCTTGACCACTTGTGATTGACCACAAGCCTTTCTTCATTAGGATCAATTTGCTTGGAAGCAAAAGACCAATCAGTAAATTGGAATAACATATTTACTACTAATAGAACTTAACGTATTGGTTAAGTTGGGTTAATAGGGTACGGCCCTAACCCAAGGATATAGGGTTAACAAACAAACCCTTGGGAATCTTGCCAAGTTGCAATTGATCCCGGATCAGGTGCTGGATGCATTCGAAAAGGACTCGCTCCTTAGCAGTTGGCCAAATAATGACCACTAGAAATGATTGTGCTTGTAACAGTTGTATAGAGCACTGTTTGCTTTGTTTGCTCAAGGAATTAAAGGATGAAATGATATCTAATGCTTCAGGTTGAAGGCCTGAAGTGAGAGGCAGCCTCAGTTACCCTCGATTGCCTGCCTGACCCTAACCAAGGGAGTTGTTAACCGTGCCTAGAAGGTGTAATGAACCCTCCGCGAGAGGTCTCTCCGTTGAGCGCTACTTGGAGCAGGAGGACGCTTGGGTGCCAGGGGGGGCTCTAGCCATAAATCCCTCGCCTTCCGGGCCCTGCACAAGAGGCCAACGTGACTTGGGATTGGATCTTGAGGCCCGCTGTCGAAGGGTTTGTGAAAGCAATGTCGCAACCACAGAGGTTATTGAATAATTTCAGGATAGAAGGTCAATAGTAGCGGCCTCCACAAAGGATCATATTTACATTCCAACAACTCTTCAGAAGATTGATGAGACAAACAACTTATTAGCTTAATAACTCCCTCTTTTACATCAGAGAAGCTGAACTCTGTTATAACAGCTTGTTCTTTTGATTTAGACAGGTAATTATTAACTATATTCACATCCATGGCCTTTGAGAATCCTTTGAAAAGTTCTGAACCCTATAGAAAATCTTCATTGTGACGGAAGGAACTCCAGTGTTATATGAAATACACTCTTACAAGCAAGATGTGAAGGTTTAAGCAAGTCATATAATCAGAGTATCAAGCTGAACTCTCCTTGCTCTTAACATGATTTGAGTAAGAATTTCAAGTAGTAGAATTGAGCATGACTTTCACTCTAAACTGCTGGCAGAGAGCCCCTGTTCAGTTCACAGACTCCAAGTCCAGAATGTTGCCCTTCTTTCCCTTTCATGTATAGATGCAGGGTGTCAAAAATGTTTCATTCTATTGCTTCTCCTCTCTGTCGCAGACATTCACCTCAGAAACAGAGGACTTTCTGGTCAATAAAAATCCAGATTTGATAAAATTCCTCAAGAGCATCATCACAAGCAGCATCACTTCATGGAATCCAAAGCTCATCTGATGCCTCCTTTGCCTCTAAGATTGAACAACATCTCGGAAAGGATCTTTCGATCAAATGCATAGCGTACGTCTATCCTCCAGAGTTCTTCATCACTTTTGATAGCCTTTGTGATTTTGTTATGTGACTTGTTCCGCATATCGAACTCCTTCCGTGCCCGAATGGTACCAGTTTCTGAGATAAACTTTGTCAAAAACCTCACATTACCTGATGTTCATCAGCAATAGCTTTCATAGTCATACTCTGTCGCGGATCAGGAGCCTCCAGGGCAGTCGATTCCGTCTCCACTGTTGCGATGCTCTCCTGATCAGTCTGTATAATGACATTCGCACTGGAATCTGAAGAAGGATTCCTTCCGAATTATATCTCTGGCAGAGCTCGCATAGGCTATCGATCTGATCGTCAGCAGTCGATATTTCTCCACTACATGGTGATCTTGTGTTGGTACTCTGTCGTTGTAGTTGAATCATGAAATAGAATACATGGATTAGCTTATACTAGTTGGTGACTTTCTTCTCGAGAGGCTGAGATGGCGAGTTGCAGTAAACCAGCAGGCTTCAGATCAACGGTGATAGAGAGTGAAAAGTATGTCGAAAGCCAAAATTCTTTTGGCAAAGAAAACAGAAGAAGAGTCTGAGCCTGAGTTGTCGTCATTATCATATCCTAAAAGTGTTAAGGATCTGTGCTACAGATTATTAGCCGCCGCCACCAGAGCCATAGGTCTTGCCGAAAAAGATCAGCTGCAAGCGATCGTATCCAGCCAACACACCAGCACCAGCAATGGCTCGCAGAATATTAGCTCCTGCACCCTTGAACAAGGACTTAGCACCCTCTTTCTGGATAATCTGACGGAAGCAATCAAGTGTGCCTGAGTTGTCCCAGAATTCTGCGCCAAGTATCCGTCATTCAAACGGACGAAGAGGACGACGATAGCATGGTCCCAAACATCGAACACTTGCTGCTTATAGAGGCTCCTTCAACATGTTCTCGTAGCTACCAATCGATCCACATCATCTGCCGCTGAAATTTTACAAGGAGTCTTCGGCTTGTCCAGCTTGCAGGGCATCTGTGGATTTCGCAGGCAGCGCAGTCTATGAAGCCTGCTTCTTTTGCAATGGCGTGATCCAAGTGTAAGAAAGGATAGGGCAGATGATGAAAGCTGAAGAGAATGGTGCCAACCCAAGTGCAGGCAAGTCTGAGCCCTCCAATGATGTGAGATTTAGACAAAGTAAGAACAAGAGCTACCACAAAATAAGAGGGAAACACTCGGCAGTCTTTGCCATCATTTACAACTTTTTTGAAATCTTGCTACCTTCAATGCGTGAAGGTGCATTGAGAACTGTACATGAGGGGAAATTCAAAACAATGCGGGAGCTCTAGACTCGCGCTGTAAGACGAGTAGTAATGATCATCCTATGGATGATTTGCTGTTGTTCTCACCATGAGCCTGTCTGTCACTGTATCATTGAAGGGCAGCTGCTGCATTCTCGTACAAGTATGGAGGGACATCCACACCGTTCAGTAGCTTTTTAGGCTTGCGTTTCTTCAAGGGCACACTTGCTGCCAGCAGAGGATGAGTTGTGCCCGCACTCTCCTCCCCTGTTTCTGCCTTTCTTCACCAAAATAGGCTCCTTTTTCCTTAAAGCAAGGTTCCCCCCTCCCGCTTTTCTCCATCGTTCAAAACTTTCCTCCCTTTTCGGATTTCCCTCCAATCCATCCAACATTGATCCTCTCTTTTTATCATTTTCCTATTTTCTGATTAAGCCCCATTCCAAGCTAAGGTTCTCCGAAAAAGCAAAAACAAAACAGCCCATAAAGCTCTCTACAGCCCGAAATATCCCCAACTCAGTGCAAAGCCCCAAAAAGCCGACTTTCACAAAGAAGAATATAAGTGATAACTCCAATGCTTCCAAACATCAGCCTCTGTGCTGTATGAGGTGTAACATAGTAGGCACTTCCCATGACTCCTCTGGCTTGACAAAAACTGATAGACCAAAATTCAATAGCCTTCACACCTTGCTAGTGGTAGAAGGATACTATGTTCAAAATTTGCACCACAATAACCTTTGCATCCTCCTCAGAGTATCTTTCGCCCGTGAGAGAATGCGATCCAACAACTCTCCATCTTCGGCATAGAATGAAAGAGCAAACATAACAACTAAATATGTACAAAGTAACAAATCTCATGCACAACTTTTGGGTGGTTTACACACCTCAAATGCGCAGCAATACGACATCCACCCCCTCTAATCCTGCGCATCCTCCGGATGGGCCAACTACCCATGATCATTATCATCAAGATCCACAAACAAATCAATCTCTTCGTTATGCATTGCCGGTAGATCAACAAGATTTCCAGCCATATCATCTGTCTCTTCCATTGGAGCTTCTTGCCGTTGCTCTTCTCTTGAAAATTCTTCCAATGCATAATCCTCATCATCTCTTTTCTTGAAAATCTTGATTCTTTTTCCAGCAATTGGCACTCTAAGCATTGTTCCATCCAATTCTGTCAGCTCATATGTTGCATTATCAAAGACATGTCTGACTATGTATGGCCCAAACCATCTTTTCACCATCTTCCAAAAAATCTGCAATAACTTCCTCATTTTCCGCATGGTTCTAGTGTGGCTCTCATCCCAAAATAGTTTCTGCCCCTTTCGAAACAGCTGATAAAAACAATCTGCTATGTGTGCAAAATGAGGTATCCAAATCATATAAAACACACAAGCTCCAATGAATCTCTGTATCTCTGAAGTGATAGAACAATACTCCATAATCCTGCTTATAAAATCCACTTTCTTATCCACAGTTTTGTATTTCGTGTCAACCCTGGCTTCATTATGCTCTTCTGCATTACATAAACCTTGCTGTAAATCATCAATTCTGCACTCCAATGGCTGAATATTCTCAGCCCTCTGCTCTATGGACTGCATAGGAACAGCCCCAAACTCTGAATGCTGAAATATTTCAACAGTAAACTCTGTTGGCTGAAAATTTTCAGCCCTCTGTCTCTCTGAAAGCTGATCATAACCAGCTGGAAACTCTGTTTGCTGAATTTCTTCAGCACTCAACACTCTTTGCTGAGTTTCCTCAGCCTCTGACTCAATTTGTGACATAAAATCTGCAATTTCATGAAACATGTTCAGGGATTGCACTAATACATTACCATGACAATTCAGCATATCTCCCATCTCTGTCATCGTATCTGCACAAATCACACTGTCATACATACCATCTATGTGCTCATCATCCTCCAAAATTCCTGCATTTTTCAAATTTTTCTCCTTCCTGCATATATACTGCCTGGCAGCTCTAGACAATCTAGAAGTCTTCTGATAGCTCATTGAACTGTTTGCTGAAATCCCAACATAACCGGAGGAGAAAACACTGCTGCCAGGAGGCGAGAACTCCAATCTCCTCTCCTCTGTACCACCGTCGTCTCGCGAAACGGTGGTACCTAATGAAAACCCGAATCCCTCACAGTGGGCAAGGGCGCATCTCTCAGAGTATCCCTGTTTCTAACATGATTCACACATACAGTCATAAACTGAACTGCTCTCATACCATCTTTACTGCGAATCCGTGCATAAGCAGATCCATCATCCATGACCTTTGTCTCCATGCGCATCTCTGTAATGAATGGCTGTCCAAGAATTATGGGATACGAGCATGAATCCTGCACAAAGAAATGAAAATCCTCCTCTACATCACCAATAGAAACCCTGACACTAGGGCAAGCAGCATATAAATCACCTGCAGTGTTATTGGCAGCTCTCATACGCCACCCATGCTCTACATCCATAGGCCATCTGTTACTCTCATAAACTCCACGAACAATGAGATTAATCTCTGAACCATGATCAACCAATGCAACATAAGGCACCTGTTTTTCTCCAACCTTTACCATCGTCTCTGTAGTTGCCCTAGCCCAATGGCTCCGCGAAAAGTGACTACGCGGTATCAAAACAGGCTCATCAATTTCAGCATAATGCATAGGCTGAACCCTCTTCTCTACCTGTGGCAAAACAGAAGCATTATCAACCATAACCTCATCATCATCATCATCCAACTCTCCAATCAAAACTCCCTGTGTATCAGTGGTAGCCAATGCATGTCTTTTCCTCTTCAGGACCTCCTGAAACTGATCCTGAAACTCTCTTTTTGAGATGCCCAAAATCTCGGAAATAGTGAAAGTCACCTCACTGCCAAGTATCTTATCATTAAAGATATTCTTCATGTCTGTAGATGTCTCAATATCGGACATCAATCTGAATCCTGGCTGCTTTCTCTCTCTAGGCTCTTGCCTCTTTTCTCTCTTTTGAGCATCCTCCATCTGTCGATCTGGCCCTGGTCGTGAAGACGGTCCTGCAGTAGGTGGAGTAACAAACTCACCCCCTCTAGTCTTCTTAGCTGCACTTGGATTTTCTTCATCCCTCTTACGCTTCTCCTCAACAAATACATCTGCACCATGAGATTTAGCCAAATAAACATAAATAGAATACCTGTCAACAGGCGAGTCCCATCCTGTCTCTGATCTGATGCTAGAGCCTGCGCTAGTCAAAACAGTTTGCTGAATTTTCCCCTTGTTTGCAGTCTCCAAAGCATAAGTCCATAGTGCGGACTGAGTCTCCGATCCCTTCTCAATCTGTACTCCATATGCAGGAGCATCACCTCTAGCCGTCACATAAGAAGTACGCGCAGCCATGTCCTCCACTAACTTCTTCATTCCACCTTTACCAAAATTGGTAGCAAGTGGAGCTCCTGTCTCAGTCAACCAAATCTTACCATCTTGCCCCCAATATACCAAATTCTGCCTCCTTGCATCCTGGAAAGAGTCACAATCCCTGCAATGCTGATGCTCCGTACTATCACACCAAATACATCTCCAATCTCTCCTAGGAGCACTAGGAGCACTCCTAGGTGCAGTAGGAACACTGGAAGAAGTAGTAGGCACAGTCGAAGCAAACTTCTCCTTCAACTTACCCACCAACTCCGCTTTGACTGACTCAAGTGTCAAATCTGTGATACCTTTGATTATGTCATCAATAGAAGTAGGCACCGATGGAGCGGATGGTTTTGGAGCAGAAGGCGTAGGCATCGGTCGTGGAACAGGAGGAATAGGTGGAGTAGAAACAGTAGGCACTGGCATAGGCCAAGAAACTGACTGAGGAGGAGAAGAAATAACAGGGATAGAAGTAGGCATAGGAGCAGATGATGGTGTAGATGTCATGGAACCATTCTGTAGGCGAGTCTTCCATATCCTCCTCTTGGTCAATGTCGAGACTGCATCCTGAGCATCCTGCCAATCAGTTTTAAGACCCATAGGCTTTGTACGATCTTCAAGAAGCTCACCCAATTCTTCTTGAAGAGCAGGATCTGCAGCTTGCAGGAAAAGCTCAACTTTTTCAACATCCAATGCTCTTTGTTCAATGGCATCAAGCTGACTATACCTCTCTTCGAATTCTCGAATCAACTCTGAAGCAGCAAGACCTTTGTTTGGCATGTAGACCCACTCTCGGAATGACCGTCGAGTAGCCATACCAAAGTCCTCAAGGAAATATTCTTCTTTAAGAGCCTTCTTAAAATCTTGCCAATGTGTATTTTGAATAAATAAATCAGTCACCTTTGTCCTCAAAGCAGGTGTGACAAGACGAAGGAAGTACTTACTCATAAGTCCAGCAGGAACTCCAAAAAACCCCATCTTGATCTCATATGTCTTCAAATATGCTGAAACATTACGCCCATCAAATAGCTTCTTCTCACTCTCAACTGCTTCAATAGCCTTAGTCGCGCTGTTTGCATTCTCCTGCTCCGAATAGAGTTGCCTTTGCTGAGACAACTGCTGTTGATGTAATTGTTGTTGCTGCTGCATATACATCTGTGTTTGCTGATTTTGGAGCTGCATATACATGGACATATTCTGCAAAATCTGTTTTAGATCCTCCGTTGAAGTACTTGACGCAGTAGTCATTGAGGGAGCTGAAGTAGAGGAAGCTGAAATAGAGGCTGAAGTGTCTCCCATCCTGAAATTTCTGCGACGCTTTCACGTCGGGTTCACCAAAGATGTCGAAGGGTTTGTGAAAGCAATGTCGCAACCACAGAGGTTATTGAATAATTTCAGGATAGAAGGTCAATAGTGGCGGCCTCCACAAAGGATCATATTTACATTCCAACAACTCTTCAGAAGATTGATGAGACAAACAACTTATTAGCTTAATAACTCCCTCTTTTACATCAGAGAAGCTGAACTCTGTTATAACAGCTTGTTCTTTTGATTTAGACAGGTAATTATTAACTATATTCACATCCATGGCCTTTGAGAATCCTTTGAAAAGTTCTGAACCCTATAGAAAATCTTCATTGTGACGGAAGGAACTCCAGTGTTATATGAAATACACTCTTACAAGCAAGATGTGAAGGTTTAAGCAAGTCATATAATCAGAGTATCAAGCTGAACTCTCCTTGCTCTTAACATGATTTGAGTAAGAATTTCAAGTAGTAGAATTGAGCATGACTTTCACTCTAAACTGCTGGCAGAGAGCCCCTGTTCAGTTCACAGACTCCAAGTCCAGAATGTTGCCCTTCTTTCCCTTTCATGTATAGATGCAGGGTGTCAAAAATGTTTCATTCTATTGCTTCTCCTCTCTGTCGCAGACATTCACCTCAGAAACAGAGGACTTTCTGGTCAATAAAAATCCAGATTTGATAAAATTCCTCAAGAGCATCATCACAAGCAGCATCACTTCATGGAATCCAAAGCTCATCTGATGCCTCCTTTGCCTCTAAGATTGAACAACATCTCGGAAAGGATCTTTCGATCAAATGCATAGCGTACGTCTATCCTCCAGAGTTCTTCATCACTTTTGATAGCCTTTGTGATTTTGTTATGTGACTTGTTCCGCATATCGAACTCCTTCCGTGCCCGAATGGTACCAGTTTCTGAGATAAACTTTGTCAAAAACCTCACATTACCTGATGTTCATCAGCAATAGCTTTCATAGTCATACTCTGTCGCGGATCAGGAGCCTCCAGGGCAGTCGATTCCGTCTCCACTGTTGCGATGCTCTCCTGATCAGTCTGTATAATGACATTCGCACTGGAATCTGAAGAAGGATTCCTTCCGAATTATATCTCTGGCAGAGCTCGCATAGGCTATCGATCTGATCGTCAGCAGTCGATATTTCTCCACTACATGGTGATCTTGTGTTGGTACTCTGTCGTTGTAGTTGAATCATGAAATAGAATACATGGATTAGCTTATACTAGTTGGTGACTTTCTTCTCGAGAGGCTGAGATGGCGAGTTGCAGTAAACCAGCAGGCTTCAGATCAACGGTGATAGAGAGTGAAAAGTATGTCGAAAGCCAAAATTCTTTTGGCAAAGAAAACAGAAGAAGAGTCTGAGCCTGAGTTGTCGTCATTATCATATCCTAAAAGTGTTAAGGATCTGTGCTACAGATTATTAGCCGCCGCCACCAGAGCCATAGGTCTTGCCGAAAAAGATCAGCTGCAAGCGATCGTATCCAGCCAACACACCAGCACCAGCAATGGCTCGCAGAATATTAGCTCCTGCACCCTTGAACAAGGACTTAGCACCCTCTTTCTGGATAATCTGACGGAAGCAATCAAGTGTGCCTGAGTTGTCCCAGAATTCTGCGCCAAGTATCCGTCATTCAAACGGACGAAGAGGACGACGATAGCATGGTCCCAAACATCGAACACTTGCTGCTTATAGAGGCTCCTTCAACATGTTCTCGTAGCTACCAATCGATCCACATCATCTGCCGCTGAAATTTTACAAGGAGTCTTCGGCTTGTCCAGCTTGCAGGGCATCTGTGGATTTCGCAGGCAGCGCAGTCTATGAAGCCTGCTTCTTTTGCAATGGCGTGATCCAAGTGTAAGAAAGGATAGGGCAGATGATGAAAGCTGAAGAGAATGGTGCCAACCCAAGTGCAGGCAAGTCTGAGCCCTCCAATGATGTGAGATTTAGACAAAGTAAGAACAAGAGCTACCACAAAATAAGAGGGAAACACTCGGCAGTCTTTGCCATCATTTACAACTTTTTTGAAATCTTGCTACCTTCAATGCGTGAAGGTGCATTGAGAACTGTACATGAGGGGAAATTCAAAACAATGCGGGAGCTCTAGACTCGCGCTGTAAGACGAGTAGTAATGATCATCCTATGGATGATTTGCTGTTGTTCTCACCATGAGCCTGTCTGTCACTGTATCATTGAAGGGCAGCTGCTGCATTCTCGTACAAGTATGGAGGGACATCCACACCGTTCAGTAGCTTTTTAGGCTTGCGTTTCTTCAAGGGCACACTTGCTGCCAGCAGAGGATGAGTTGTGCCCGCACTCTCCTCCCCTGTTTCTGCCTTTCTTCACCAAAATAGGCTCCTTTTTCCTTAAAGCAAGGTTCCCCCCTCCCGCTTTTCTCCATCGTTCAAAACTTTCCTCCCTTTTCGGATTTCCCTCCAATCCATCCAACATTGATCCTCTCTTTTTATCATTTTCCTATTTTCTGATTAAGCCCCATTCCAAGCTAAGGTTCTCCGAAAAAGCAAAAACAAAACAGCCCATAAAGCTCTCTACAGCCCGAAATATCCCCAACTCAGTGCAAAGCCCCAAAAAGCCGACTTTCACAAAGAAGAATATAAGTGATAACTCCAATGCTTCCAAACATCAGCCTCTGTGCTGTATGAGGTGTAACATAGTAGGCACTTCCCATGACTCCTCTGGCTTGACAAAAACTGATAGACCAAAATTCAATAGCCTTCACACCTTGCTAGTGGTAGAAGGATACTATGTTCAAAATTTGCACCACAATAACCTTTGCATCCTCCTCAGAGTATCTTTCGCCCGTGAGAGAATGCGATCCAACAACTCTCCATCTTCGGCATAGAATGAAAGAGCAAACATAACAACTAAATATGTACAAAGTAACAAATCTCATGCACAACTTTTGGGTGGTTTACACACCTCAAATGCGCAGCAATACGACATCCACCCCCTCTAATCCTGCGCATCCTCCGGATGGGCCAACTACCCATGATCATTATCATCAAGATCCACAAACAAATCAATCTCTTCGTTATGCATTGCCGGTAGATCAACAAGATTTCCAGCCATATCATCTGTCTCTTCCATTGGAGCTTCTTGCCGTTGCTCTTCTCTTGAAAATTCTTCCAATGCATAATCCTCATCATCTCTTTTCTTGAAAATCTTGATTCTTTTTCCAGCAATTGGCACTCTAAGCATTGTTCCATCCAATTCTGTCAGCTCATATGTTGCATTATCAAAGACATGTCTGACTATGTATGGCCCAAACCATCTTTTCACCATCTTCCAAAAAATCTGCAATAACTTCCTCATTTTCCGCATGGTTCTAGTGTGGCTCTCATCCCAAAATAGTTTCTGCCCCTTTCGAAACAGCTGATAAAAACAATCTGCTATGTGTGCAAAATGAGGTATCCAAATCATATAAAACACACAAGCTCCAATGAATCTCTGTATCTCTGAAGTGATAGAACAATACTCCATAATCCTGCTTATAAAATCCACTTTCTTATCCACAGTTTTGTATTTCGTGTCAACCCTGGCTTCATTATGCTCTTCTGCATTACATAAACCTTGCTGTAAATCATCAATTCTGCACTCCAATGGCTGAATATTCTCAGCCCTCTGCTCTATGGACTGCATAGGAACAGCCCCAAACTCTGAATGCTGAAATATTTCAACAGTAAACTCTGTTGGCTGAAAATTTTCAGCCCTCTGTCTCTCTGAAAGCTGATCATAACCAGCTGGAAACTCTGTTTGCTGAATTTCTTCAGCACTCAACACTCTTTGCTGAGTTTCCTCAGCCTCTGACTCAATTTGTGACATAAAATCTGCAATTTCATGAAACATGTTCAGGGATTGCACTAATACATTACCATGACAATTCAGCATATCTCCCATCTCTGTCATCGTATCTGCACAAATCACACTGTCATACATACCATCTATGTGCTCATCATCCTCCAAAATTCCTGCATTTTTCAAATTTTTCTCCTTCCTGCATATATACTGCCTGGCAGCTCTAGACAATCTAGAAGTCTTCTGATAGCTCATTGAACTGTTTGCTGAAATCCCAACATAACCGGAGGAGAAAACACTGCTGCCAGGAGGCGAGAACTCCAATCTCCTCTCCTCTGTACCACCGTCGTCTCGCGAAACGGTGGTACCTAATGAAAACCCGAATCCCTCACAGTGGGCAAGGGCGCATCTCTCAGAGTATCCCTGTTTCTAACATGATTCACACATACAGTCATAAACTGAACTGCTCTCATACCATCTTTACTGCGAATCCGTGCATAAGCAGATCCATCATCCATGACCTTTGTCTCCATGCGCATCTCTGTAATGAATGGCTGTCCAAGAATTATGGGATACGAGCATGAATCCTGCACAAAGAAATGAAAATCCTCCTCTACATCACCAATAGAAACCCTGACACTAGGGCAAGCAGCATATAAATCACCTGCAGTGTTATTGGCAGCTCTCATACGCCACCCATGCTCTACATCCATAGGCCATCTGTTACTCTCATAAACTCCACGAACAATGAGATTAATCTCTGAACCATGATCAACCAATGCAACATAAGGCACCTGTTTTTCTCCAACCTTTACCATCGTCTCTGTAGTTGCCCTAGCCCAATGGCTCCGCGAAAAGTGACTACGCGGTATCAAAACAGGCTCATCAATTTCAGCATAATGCATAGGCTGAACCCTCTTCTCTACCTGTGGCAAAACAGAAGCATTATCAACCATAACCTCATCATCATCATCATCCAACTCTCCAATCAAAACTCCCTGTGTATCAGTGGTAGCCAATGCATGTCTTTTCCTCTTCAGGACCTCCTGAAACTGATCCTGAAACTCTCTTTTTGAGATGCCCAAAATCTCGGAAATAGTGAAAGTCACCTCACTGCCAAGTATCTTATCATTAAAGATATTCTTCATGTCTGTAGATGTCTCAATATCGGACATCAATCTGAATCCTGGCTGCTTTCTCTCTCTAGGCTCTTGCCTCTTTTCTCTCTTTTGAGCATCCTCCATCTGTCGATCTGGCCCTGGTCGTGAAGACGGTCCTGCAGTAGGTGGAGTAACAAACTCACCCCCTCTAGTCTTCTTAGCTGCACTTGGATTTTCTTCATCCCTCTTACGCTTCTCCTCAACAAATACATCTGCACCATGAGATTTAGCCAAATAAACATAAATAGAATACCTGTCAACAGGCGAGTCCCATCCTGTCTCTGATCTGATGCTAGAGCCTGCGCTAGTCAAAACAGTTTGCTGAATTTTCCCCTTGTTTGCAGTCTCCAAAGCATAAGTCCATAGTGCGGACTGAGTCTCCGATCCCTTCTCAATCTGTACTCCATATGCAGGAGCATCACCTCTAGCCGTCACATAAGAAGTACGCGCAGCCATGTCCTCCACTAACTTCTTCATTCCACCTTTACCAAAATTGGTAGCAAGTGGAGCTCCTGTCTCAGTCAACCAAATCTTACCATCTTGCCCCCAATATACCAAATTCTGCCTCCTTGCATCCTGGAAAGAGTCACAATCCCTGCAATGCTGATGCTCCGTACTATCACACCAAATACATCTCCAATCTCTCCTAGGAGCACTAGGAGCACTCCTAGGTGCAGTAGGAACACTGGAAGAAGTAGTAGGCACAGTCGAAGCAAACTTCTCCTTCAACTTACCCACCAACTCCGCTTTGACTGACTCAAGTGTCAAATCTGTGATACCTTTGATTATGTCATCAATAGAAGTAGGCACCGATGGAGCGGATGGTTTTGGAGCAGAAGGCGTAGGCATCGGTCGTGGAACAGGAGGAATAGGTGGAGTAGAAACAGTAGGCACTGGCATAGGCCAAGAAACTGACTGAGGAGGAGAAGAAATAACAGGGATAGAAGTAGGCATAGGAGCAGATGATGGTGTAGATGTCATGGAACCATTCTGTAGGCGAGTCTTCCATATCCTCCTCTTGGTCAATGTCGAGACTGCATCCTGAGCATCCTGCCAATCAGTTTTAAGACCCATAGGCTTTGTACGATCTTCAAGAAGCTCACCCAATTCTTCTTGAAGAGCAGGATCTGCAGCTTGCAGGAAAAGCTCAACTTTTTCAACATCCAATGCTCTTTGTTCAATGGCATCAAGCTGACTATACCTCTCTTCGAATTCTCGAATCAACTCTGAAGCAGCAAGACCTTTGTTTGGCATGTAGACCCACTCTCGGAATGACCGTCGAGTAGCCATACCAAAGTCCTCAAGGAAATATTCTTCTTTAAGAGCCTTCTTAAAATCTTGCCAATGTGTATTTTGAATAAATAAATCAGTCACCTTTGTCCTCAAAGCAGGTGTGACAAGACGAAGGAAGTACTTACTCATAAGTCCAGCAGGAACTCCAAAAAACCCCATCTTGATCTCATATGTCTTCAAATATGCTGAAACATTACGCCCATCAAATAGCTTCTTCTCACTCTCAACTGCTTCAATAGCCTTAGTCGCGCTGTTTGCATTCTCCTGCTCCGAATAGAGTTGCCTTTGCTGAGACAACTGCTGTTGATGTAATTGTTGTTGCTGCTGCATATACATCTGTGTTTGCTGATTTTGGAGCTGCATATACATGGACATATTCTGCAAAATCTGTTTTAGATCCTCCGTTGAAGTACTTGACGCAGTAGTCATTGAGGGAGCTGAAGTAGAGGAAGCTGAAATAGAGGCTGAAGTGTCTCCCATCCTGAAATTTCTGCGACGCTTTCACGTCGGGTTCACCAAAGATGTCGAAGGGTTTGTGAAAGCAATGTCGCAACCACAGAGGTTATTGAATAATTTCAGGATAGAAGGTCAATAGTGGCGGCCTCCACAAAGGATCATATTTACATTCCAACAACTCTTCAGAAGATTGATGAGACAAACAACTTATTAGCTTAATAACTCCCTCTTTTACATCAGAGAAGCTGAACTCTGTTATAACAGCTTGTTCTTTTGATTTAGACAGGTAATTATTAACTATATTCACATCCATGGCCTTTGAGAATCCTTTGAAAAGTTCTGAACCCTATAGAAAATCTTCATTGTGACGGAAGGAACTCCAGTGTTATATGAAATACACTCTTACAAGCAAGATGTGAAGGTTTAAGCAAGTCATATAATCAGAGTATCAAGCTGAACTCTCCTTGCTCTTAACATGATTTGAGTAAGAATTTCAAGTAGTAGAATTGAGCATGACTTTCACTCTAAACTGCTGGCAGAGAGCCCCTGTTCAGTTCACAGACTCCAAGTCCAGAATGTTGCCCTTCTTTCCCTTTCATGTATAGATGCAGGGTGTCAAAAATGTTTCATTCTATTGCTTCTCCTCTCTGTCGCAGACATTCACCTCAGAAACAGAGGACTTTCTGGTCAATAAAAATCCAGATTTGATAAAATTCCTCAAGAGCATCATCACAAGCAGCATCACTTCATGGAATCCAAAGCTCATCTGATGCCTCCTTTGCCTCTAAGATTGAACAACATCTCGGAAAGGATCTTTCGATCAAATGCATAGCGTACGTCTATCCTCCAGAGTTCTTCATCACTTTTGATAGCCTTTGTGATTTTGTTATGTGACTTGTTCCGCATATCGAACTCCTTCCGTGCCCGAATGGTACCAGTTTCTGAGATAAACTTTGTCAAAAACCTCACATTACCTGATGTTCATCAGCAATAGCTTTCATAGTCATACTCTGTCGCGGATCAGGAGCCTCCAGGGCAGTCGATTCCGTCTCCACTGTTGCGATGCTCTCCTGATCAGTCTGTATAATGACATTCGCACTGGAATCTGAAGAAGGATTCCTTCCGAATTATATCTCTGGCAGAGCTCGCATAGGCTATCGATCTGATCGTCAGCAGTCGATATTTCTCCACTACATGGTGATCTTGTGTTGGTACTCTGTCGTTGTAGTTGAATCATGAAATAGAATACATGGATTAGCTTATACTAGTTGGTGACTTTCTTCTCGAGAGGCTGAGATGGCGAGTTGCAGTAAACCAGCAGGCTTCAGATCAACGGTGATAGAGAGTGAAAAGTATGTCGAAAGCCAAAATTCTTTTGGCAAAGAAAACAGAAGAAGAGTCTGAGCCTGAGTTGTCGTCATTATCATATCCTAAAAGTGTTAAGGATCTGTGCTACAGATTATTAGCCGCCGCCACCAGAGCCATAGGTCTTGCGAAAAAGATAAGCTGCAAGCGATCGTATCCAGCCAACACACCAGCACCAGCAATGGCTCGCAGAATATTAGCTCCTGCACCCTTGAACAAGGACTTAGCACCCTCTTTCTGGATAATCTGACGGAAGCAATCAAGTGTGCCTGAGTTGTCCCAGAATTCTGCGCCAAGTATCCGTCATTCAAACGGACGAAGAGGACGACGATAGCATGGTCCCAAACATCGAACACTTGCTGCTTATAGAGGCTCCTTCAACATGTTCTCGTAGCTACCAATCGATCCACATCATCTGCCGCTGAAATTTTACAAGGAGTCTTCGGCTTGTCCAGCTTGAAGGGCATCTGTGGATTTCGCAGGCAGCGCAGTCTATGAAGCCTGCTTCTTTTGCAATGGCGTGATCCAAGTGTAAGAAAGGATAGGGAAGATGATGAAAGCTGAAGAGAATGGTGCCAACCCAAGTGCAGGCAAGTCTGAGCCCTCCAATGATGTGAGATTTAGACAAAGTAAGAACAAGAGCTACCACAAAATAAGAGGGAAACACTCGGCAGTCTTTGCCATCATTTACAACTTTTTTGAAATCTTGCTACCTTCAATGCGTGAAGGTGCATTGAGAACTGTACATGAGGGGAAATTCAAAACAATGCGGGAGCTCTAGACTCGCGCTATAAGACGAGTAGTAATGATCATCCTATGGATGATTTGCTGTTGTTCTCACCATGAGCCTGTCTGTCACTGTATCATTGAAGGGCAGCTGCTGCATTCTCGTACAAGTATGGAGGGACATCCACACCGTTCAGTAGCTTTTTAGGCTTGCGTTTCTTCAAGGGCACACTTGCTGCCAGCAGAGGATGAGTTGTGCCCGCACTCTCCTCCCCTGTTTCTGCCTTTCTTCACCAAAATAGGCTCCTTTTTCCTTAAAGCAAGGTTCCCCCCTCCCGCTTTTCTCCATCGTTCAAAACTTTCCTCCCTTTTCGGATTTCCCTCCAATCCATCCAACATTGATCCTCTCTTTTTATCATTTTCCTATTTTCTGATTAAGCCCCATTCCAAGCTAAGGTTCTCCGAAAAAGCAAAAACAAAACAGCCCATAAAGCTCTCTACAGCCCGAAATATCCCCAACTCAGTGCAAAGCCCCAAAAAGCCGACTTTCACAAAGAAGAATATAAGTGATAACTCCAATGCTTCCAAACATCAGCCTCTGTGCTGTATGAGGTGTAACATAGTAGGCACTTCCCATGACTCCTCTGGCTTGACAAAAACTGATAGACCAAAATTCAATAGCCTTCACACCTTGCTAGTGGTAGAAGGATACTATGTTCAAAATTTGCACCACAATAACCTTTGCATCCTCCTCAGAGTATCTTTCGCCCGTGAGAGAATGCGATCCAACAACTCTCCATCTTCGGCATAGAATGAAAGAGCAAACATAACAACTAAATATGTACAAAGTAACAAATCTCATGCACAACTTTTGGGTGGTTTACACACCTCAAATGCGCAGCAATACGACACCGCATACTAGTCTACGGGTGGAATCTTGGATTAGTAATCCCTGTGGATTGTTGGATAGCCTTCGGGAAGATTATGGATAAGCCTACGGGCTGGACTTTATAAATGTATTTCAAAGATAAATATGATAACCTGTTGAAAAGAAACTTGTTTGACATTGCTTTTCTATGTCAAGTGCTATGATTACGTGAAGGAACCAGTGCCTAACGAACTAATTAAGGAAGTTGTTTGATGCATGTCCAACTAAATGTGGTAGGTAATTAGACAACTAAAACAATTGAGGAAAGTGCGGTGGATGTGGCCATGGGTCTGTCCTACGGATGGGTGGTCCCGGTTGGCCGAGAACTTTTCTCAATCATGATGGACAGCAAGAAGATCATTTCAAAGGACACGAACAACAAGGGCACTGACCTAGAGTCTAAGTTATAATAATCCTGATTTATGTTGTTTTAGGGGAACAGAATGGGGCTATGCTTTATGGCAGAGAGGTTGAGCTTTGCATCCCTCTCGTTTCCCATTCTCCTTGAACCAAGTGCAGCGAGAATCCGCTTCGACCCTGGCGTTTCTGCGTAAGTAGTTCGCTTGGGGTTCGACGCTAGTTGCCATTTAGGAAATGACCATTAGGGAAAACCCTGATTCAGGTCAGTCCTAAGTGGGGATGGCCAGAATACTTCCACTACATGGCAGATGCAGAAAGTCCTAGATCGCAAACCCCGTGACATTCCATGGGAGTGTCGAGTGAAGCTTTCTAGATATCCTTTCTGATGGACTGCTAAGATGTGTCTTGAAGATTACAGGTGGACACGTTACAATTGGTATCTGAGCGAACCAACGAAGGATTTGTTGTAAGAAATCTTAATAAAGAGAAGTAAAGAAAATGTTGTTGTTTCGAACATTTTCTTACTTTCAATGTTGTCTTGCAGAATGATGAAGCATGGAACAGTTCTTAGTGTTTCGAGTCATGTTTATGACCGCGATGCATTCCCCAGATTATCAACAAAGGGTTGAGATGATGAATATCTTAGATCGTATCTATAATCCATCGCCTTTGTACATGGAACGAAGATGGATGGGTGCCTCAGGAATCTACTATATAGTTGCCCACCGGTTTGATACCTTCATACCAACCTAAAGAGGATCAAGTGCTTGGAAGACCTGAAGATCGTGAAGCTATTCATTTTTATGGAGGCTCCGTAAACTCAACTTTACATATCCGAGGTCGGAGGGTTGAGCTGAACTCATATGTATATGAGGAAGTGACCCGTGTAATCCTTGCTGACAGGATCAAGGTGTTGGGGCGCTATGAGAAGAATGGGTTCCAAAGGAAAGGATACCCTAATCTTCCGATGACTTACCGATTCCTGAAGATCCATGACCCGAAACCATACTATTATCCAATTCCCATAGATAAATGTAATACAATATTATTCTCCCCAAACTAAATGTAACAGTTGCTCTATCATCTCAGGAAATGTTGTACTCCGAAAGGGCTATGCCCATATAAATGCAATAAGACTTCTTTTTATTAATGTATGTCTTATTCATAAGAATTGATAAAAAGTTAAGTGGCTAGGATTCTTAGTTGATAGTTGAATTGGGTATGAAATATAAATCATAACGATTAACGAGTAATAATGTTAAGAAACCTTTATTTAGACACAACCCTAGGTACAGATTCCCAGTTTGCCTCCTAC